>NW_026542595.1:6454310-6916060 GCF_028750875.1 Macrosteles quadrilineatus | reverse complement strand
AAATGGTTTGACAAGAAATGTGTAGTTTTAAACATACGTACGGTGTGTAAAAAACTCGGTAGGTCTGACATTAGCGAAAAAATCTGAAAATGAGAACTAGAACGTTTGAGACCTAATTCGCTAAATAAAGCGCTGATCAAGTCATTCAACTCGATCCGCTATACCTGTAAAAGCTTAAAGCTTAAATACATTTTTTGGGTATTGTAAAGCTACTCATTATACACTGGTAGCTAATGTTAATTCACAAATATAACTTGGTATAAATTCTAAGTTTACTGATGGGCAGGATTTTGAGATACTAGAAATATGAGTCACAAGTCGTAGTCAAAAGGAAACTTTTTTGTTTTGTACTACTGACAGTGGCTAAAGCGCCCAGCGGCAAACGAATTGTCTGTACCTCTATTGGCGAAGCCAATGCCTAACAACAATGAGAAAAGACCCTGGAAACAAAATCAGCGCCATTCTGAGATCGAACAATGTGTTTGGGTTGGGTCCTGGCGTCGGATGAGTGGCGGCAATACTCCTGTCCTGCAGGGCGCACATGAAAAGAGCCCAAAAACTCAGGCAGACGCTTGAAAAGCGCCCGGACCTCCAAGGTCCCAACCAGGATGGTGCGAAAAGAGCCCGGTCTCTTTTTACAATTTTCACAACTGGTCTTCAAAATATAAAGAACAAATAACACAGTTGAATTACATGAAATTATTTACAATATTAAAAGATACACTTTTAAAAGATACATTAATAAAATATATATTATTCAAAGATATTTACATTACTAAGATATAGTCTGTTTACCTAACCTAACCTAACCTAACCTAACCTAACCCAACCTAACCCAACCTAACCCAACCTAACCTAACCTAACTTAACCTAACCTAACCCAACCAAACACAACACTATTTACTAAAACACTACTATATATACACACACAATTTATAGTCAGCTTCCTCTTCCTCAGGTACCTGTGGAGACCCGGGCTCTTTCCATGCTTAAGATTAGTGAACCTTTTTGGGGATTAAAATTTTGGGCCACAGACAATATAATACTTTAACCCAGTACGTCTCACTGCGCGATGCGTAGGGCCCCGTCACATCCTGCCTCTAGCGGAGAATCGAGGAAACACGCAGTGACGCAGTCTCGCGCTCGCCTCGCCAGTCGCCGGCATGGTCGGCGGTCGCTGGCTTGCAATTAATTGCAGCACTAGCAGTTCAACTGTATTAGAGGTGGCTGTCGTTCAACTCAACGCCAAATTCTCGTCTATCATTCCTCCTCCACAACTTGCGCGGTCCACCGATACCGTACTCCCTACGACTACCATCTGCCTGCGGACAGCATTTATTTTTCATTATGTGATTATTTTAATCACATTTGCGACGAAGTTTAGCAATTAATTAAACATGGTGTTCAACAAAAGGTGGGGGACATATTTTACTTAGTGATTCTTGGGTAAAAAATAAAGAGAAAATCAAGAATAATTTTTTTCCAAAATCGCTTCGTTACCCAAATATCCGCCATTTTGTATTTTTGACATACACTTTTTTATATTTTAATGTTTTTTACTGATTTTTATGAAACTTGGTATGCATGTTAAGGTAGATAAGACCCGTGTTAGAAAAAAAGTTCATCTAGATTCAACCTACAATTTCAAAATTATGGCCATTAAAACATTTAAGCTTAAATTACTCAAAACTGGCTGGTTTTTTTGAAAATATTCCAAGTACAATTTTAATTTTCTATTATTTTAATTAATGTTTAATTAATGTGTGTTGCATTAATGTCCTTATATCTCAGTGTTTCGTGGAAAAGACAAGAGCACCTTTGTTAATGAAAATTTCAACCGGAATAAAGTGTGCATGGTGAGGTTGGGGTAGTATTTTAACTACTTTTAAACAGTGTGGAATGTATTTTAAATTATAGGCCTACCTTGAGGCAATTTTTTATCATTGGATATAAACAATAGACTAACACGAGAGGGTGACATTTAATTGCGAAGCATTCGTTTTGTAAACATTGTAAACCGTCAGATATTGTATTTGCGAAGGTTTATATGTATTCCTATAAAGTAATAGCACAGACCACGGAAACCTATTACAGTTTTATATTGTCTGTGGTAATAGTTTTGCCAGCATATCTGGAAAATGCACACTAAATAAAAATGCAAACCAACTCCTGTTCTGAATTTAAAGGTTGAAGGTTTCAACTTACTAAAAGATCCCCGTACGTAGAACGGGCACACAGCTAGTGCCTGTATAATTTTAAAGAAACTCAACGTTTTTAAATTTTAACATTGGCCTTATAGGTTGCCATGATGGTTATAAAATAACGACGTATATGTAAACAAAACAAAGAATCATAGCATATGTTTAAAATCAAGTTAAAATATGACCTAAACACAGTACAAAGGATAAACATTCTGATGATAGGTTGACAGGTGATGACCACTGATCAATATGGTACGGACAGTCGTAAGTTTACATTTACGTCGCCATTTGGTAACTACCACTGATGGAATAGGTGCATTTTATGAATTTTTGTAACTCCAATCTGGGGCGAGAGAGTTACCTTTTGTCAACAGCATATGTTTAAGCTCACATAGCTTAATCATTGAATGGCTTCATATAGGAAGGGCAGATCCAAGGCACGTATTTCACTACTCCTAATATCACATTTAGTTACAACCACATTAGCTTTGATCTAGCATTTTATTCATCACAGTTTCCAAAAAAATAATACCCCCACCGCAGCAAACCTGCCGACTAAGCGAATTTCCAGTTGCCTGAATTGATTTTCAATTAAATGTATTGAATTAATATTAGGTTTTATGAGTACATAGGCTTGCTGCTACAGGGAGGGTAAAAAAGTGTATTTTTTGTAAAATAACAATAACTTAGTACAAAATAAATAAATTTACCAAGTTTGATCAAAATATATCCATAAACAAGCAAACTACAACATTTTACAATATTCTCCATAAAATTCGTAGTTGCTTCTTGATGTACATCCCCAAAATGGGGGATTTTGGGAAAAAAAATTTCAAATGCTAAGCCCCATCGAGTGACGCCTCATTTTGAAGGTCGTGATAAAATAAAACTAATAACGCAAACTAGAGGTCTCTATCTTAACACAGTAAAATATGGCAGCCAATTGAATATAAAATTCTAAGTTATTCTGATTTCTAAAGATTTCAACCAGCTTCCATTTTCACTGGATTGAGATAGAGACCTCTAGTTTGCGTTGTTAGTTTTCTTTTATCACGACCTTTAAAATGAGGGGTCACTCGATGGGGCTTAACATTTGAAATTTTTGATTTTCCCCCAAAATCCCCCATTTTGGGAATGTACACCAAGTAGCAATTAGGCTCAAAAAGTACTTCATAACATGCCATAAAGGTGTGTAGAGTTTATTTTTCCTAGAGTGAGCCGTTACAAAATTTACAGGGGGTCTCCAGACTTGAAAAACTGTAAGTTAAATTTAAATTCTGAGAATTTCAAATGGCTGCCATTTTGAACTGGATTAAGATAGAGTCCTCTAATTTGCGTTGTTGGTTTTCTCTTACCAGGACCTTCAAAATGATGGGTCAATTGATGGGTCTTACATTTGAAATTCCTGAGTTTCCCCCCAAATCCCCCATTTTTAGGATGTACACCAAGTAGTGGTTATGCCCAAAAAGTACTTCATAACATGCCATAAAGGTGTGCCGAGTTTGGTTTTTCTAGTATGAGCCGTTTAAAAATTAACAGGGAGTCTCCAGACTTTTTACTAACCCTGTACATATAGTCAATGGTAGGAACAGAAAGTGACACATTGGAAAAGCGAGTTTAGCATCATCCGTAAACATCTGTTACAATCACCCACTGCAGTGGTGATTTTTTACTTAACACTTTACACAACCGCCATTGAAGCGCAATCAATGACTGGAAATCTTGTTTCTAAGCTATTGGTGACGATCATTAATAAATTTAAGTTTCCCAGCCGTATACACCACTGTTCAACTAAATATCCTCATTTCTCAGCTGTTTGTAATGGGATCGTTTAAAACTTGGTGGCGTTTGATAGGGTATTTTAAATGCTAAATAAAAGTGTCCATGGCTTTTTTTCATAAAATCAGCAGGTTTTTTGTAATTAAAGATATAAAGTTTAAAATTCCCGTATTTTGAAACAGAAACATATTTTCAATGATTATTTTTTCTTAAATACATTATAACGTATTAAAACTGTATACCAAGTTTCATAAACATATCTTAAATATCTTCAAGAATAACTGGTAATCTATAATATTAAAACGAAACTGTGTTTTTTTATTTCACGATTCTGAATAAACCACTCGACGGATTTTCATGATTTTTGTGTTGAAAGAAAGATAATTTTGAGAACTAGGGAATGTCGAAGCCATAATTTTAGTTTAGGGTCCCAGTTTTTTAGAAATTGAGTTTTAATTTTTAAAAAGTCTAGCAGCCGACGCTAGGATTTTAAACTAGCTTTTGTCATAAAATAATTTGTTTAACATAACAGCTGTAAACATTCAGCTTTTGTGTCACAAATTCAGCATTTGGATAAAAATGTAAAGACATACTTAGGGTTGACTTATTTATACTATGTGTAATGCTAATTATTGATACGTTCAATTCTTCTGTAAGAGGATGACGGATTAATTAAATATACATAGTAAAATCATAGATAAAACATACTCCCTTAGTAGATTTCCCATCCTTATGGAACAGCTGAAGCCAATTTTATTGTTAGTTCTGTACGGTTTTCTGTAGAGGTCGTGTTTTGTTTACAATTTGTTTCCCGTTATTACAGCCATTTAAAACCTCGTTTAACCAAATAATACGGTATAATCATAAACAATAACTTGTCCCTTAGTTATATAACCAAACAGTAAAGCACAAATCAAGAAACTAACCCTAAAATAATAGAAACAAAGTTTCGTCGACACTAGCGCCTTTGTGTCACGTACATGAACTAGACACGAAAAACGTGCTTCAAAATTTACAATGGGATGAGAAGTCTACTTGTGTTGGTTAGTCTATGGTAAAATACTAGGATGTTCAAATTATTTTTTAAAGCAATCTTTGTAATCTTCGATTTGTTTTAGAGCAATATAATTTGTTTTAACTAACAGCTGGTTAAAATAAACTATGGAACTATGAGGTTATTTTATTTACTCTTATGTACATCCACCACTGTCATCATTATAGGACAGTTATTCTGTTGTCATTGATTATAGGAAGTAAGTAAGATTAGTAGAGATAATTAGACCACAGTTTAAAATGGATTAGACCAAAATTAATTAAACCACAGTACAAATCGAGGCTTACACGAGTCTTAAAAAAAAGGATAAATGCAAATTATTTTACTGTTCCACTTTTCAAGGAAAGATTAGAAAAGTAACAATGTTTACATGTTTTAATTCTTCATGGTAGCTTTTTGTTTACAATTATGTTTGTCTGCTTTAACTTTGTTTGGATTAGGCCCGGAAATATTGATGTCACAAAAAGAAGATCAAGAGTAATCAGGAATCATGATTTTAAATTACCACCACAACCTCAGCCGGGTTTTATACAAAGATAAACAGGTGGATGACATAGATTGAACACAACGTCAACATTGACCTAGGATACTGCAATTAGACAAACCATCCTTTTATGAAATCGTGTTCAGTTGTGGTAACGTTTGGGGATGCCTATATCAGCGCCTCCAAACGTGAAAATATCACTTTTATTTTAACTATGAATATATTGTAGTTTAAATGAACTAATATGGGAAATTACGATGAACATTTATTCAATGAGGGTGGGTAATTATCAAGGATAGAACTGATAACGGTATGTATAATAAACATTGACAATTACGTCATTAGCTAGCGTGTTTACTTTTTATATTCCTGCTACATGTGACCAGTTCTTTTTTTCAAATGAATGTTATTTGAACCAAACAGCTGTTTCAAAACAAACTGTTATTATTTTTACTTTTCTTTGTTTACACTTATTTATTTAGCAATTAATGCAATGAAAAAAAGGATAGGTGTGACGATTAGTTTTGATGTTAGGACACCAAAGTTAAATTATGTGTACTATGAATTTTATTGGATATTATCATTTTATTTTAGGTCTTTCTATTCAGACCTACTGGAAATTGTGTATAGTAGTTGTATTGTGGTGATAATAATTATGGAAGAGGCAGGTATGTGATCGAAGGTGGTCGTTGACTAGGTCTATACACTTCTCAATTGACCATTACTCTACTGTAGGCTACTTATAATCAGTGTGCGTCTGTGCGAATCGGCTGCAAATCTCACCTCAACGCTTTTCACACCGTAAAAACACAGCAGAATTGCTGTTTTTATCGGATTTAAAATGCATATCGTATAGGATGGAATAAAAACATATTTGGTCACACAACATTTGTTTACAAGATGATTTTTCACATTAAAACTGCGAGAAACTTTGTCTTTATATGTGTAAACTAGCTGATCTGAATTGTTCATGGTTTTAACCAACGATCAAATAAGACCACATTGGTCTTATGTGATCGTTGGTTTTAACTGACTACTGAATTCCCGTACGTAGGACGGGCTAACACCTCGTATTGGAATTAATATAAATTTGAAATAAAAACTTCACCAATAAATTCAGAAATATTGGTGAAGTTTTTATTTCAAATTTATACCTTAAATAGTTTTCGATCCCCCACCCCTACCCTGTTAAAGGGGTTAAAAATATTGTTGATGTAAAAAAAATTGTGGAACCTATGTTAACAATTAAATCGACAAACAGAATATTTCTATCATTTCGGTTTTACAAATACAGGTTTGTTTTTATATTTTTGAAATTGGTGCTTTTTCACATACATTAAATCGCATTTTGAAATACCTGTCATTTTGGCTAGGGGTCAGATATCCACCAAGGGTTTGCGTCATTATGTTTCTTTCGATAAATCCTTCAAAATGAGGAGTCACTCAATAGGGGTTGCTATTTGAAAACAATAAGTCACCGTCACCCCCGCCTACCATGTTAGGGGGGTTAACAATATTTTTGATGTAAAAAAACGGAACCTTTGTTAACATTCAATGCCACAACTATAATATCTATCTCGGTTTAAAAAATACAGATCTATTTCAAGACTTTATTTACACACTTTATATGAATTTGAACGGTTGGTGATTTTTGACTCAAGGGACCTCAAAACGAAAAATAAATCGGTCCCAGGTCCAGGTCTTACGATAAGTACTACGGTAATAGCTTATTCTATGTATGGGAAATTCGCTAAAACACAGCAATTTTGAAACAGGATCATATTTTTTAATGATTATTTTTCCTTAAATACATTATGACGTATTAAAACTGTATACCAAGTTTCATAAAGATATCTTAAATAGGTTTCGAGAAATATCTCATTAAAAGCGCGTTCATTCAAATTCAAATAGAATCCCACGGCGCCACTCGAGGAGGAAACGCTTCGCGTCTTCCGCTACAGTGGCGCGGCAATACAGCCGCATCATGAAACAGCGCCTAGCGCAGATCCAGCTGACCGTCTGCATTAAAGTATTATATTGTCCACTGAGCTATAATAATAACTGGAGTAACCACTCTGTGTTTTGAAAACGTACCACTGTTTTTGCTGGTTTTGTTTTAGAGTTTCGTTTTGTTATGTTGGCCGGGTGATCGGGTTGGTGGGACTTGTCAAATTAGAGGCAAAATCAAGATGGCGTCATCCTGGTTTGAGTAAACAAAAATCTCTGCCAACTCAACATTATGATTGCAATATAAGTTTATTTATTTATTTTACGAACAAGAGCAACCCATTTTAACAAGATCATAAACCGATGGTCGTTATTTAATCAAATGCCATAGGGCTATTGGCCTAAACCAATATCTCCAAACCAGGAAACTTGACTAGCCTATTTTTACCACATAGTTTGAAAAGAGGTAAATAAAGTTAGTATTTATTTACTATCAAACAAAAACAATTTATAATATAACTTTAAATACAGAGGTTTTAACGTGCAATAACTTAAATAAGTTTTTGATACAAGTCCTTGAAGTAACGGATAACATAACCCCAAATGAATCGTATGGTTAGGTTAGAATGAATTGGAATTATTTGACAGCATCCCACCAACCGATCACACGGCCAACATAACAACACGAAACACCAAAAAACAAACCAGCCAAAACAGTGGTACGTTTTTCTCTAACGTTTAACCAGAGAGTAGTGACTCCAGTTATAATCTATATCTCAATGATATTGTCTGTGTTTTGGGCTCTTTTCATGCGCTCCGGTCCTGCACTATGGGATCTCCTACCTTGGATTGTATAATTTACACTCGCCTTTGGCCCCCTAGCTGTTAGTCGTCATTAGTAGATTAGAGTTAAGTTGTAACAAAGCAAGAAGTGAAACCGTCAATATTAAGTTATATAAGTTAACTTCGAGCTTAAGGAACACCTTATAAAAAGATAATTTTTTAAGTTGCGGTAAGAGAGTGTGTTAGTTAAGTATTTTTACAACTGAGTTGTTGGTCAGTATTATATGATGTAAATAGATTATAGTAGATATTCATGACGTATATATTTATGAAAATAGATTAAGTAATGTTTGTTTCCCTGTCAGTTAGCCACAAACTGTATGGCATATCCAGTTCCGCCACGAGGAGGCCAGGAAACGTTGGAACCATATTTACAATTACTTACAAATGTACAAATTAGTAAACTTTTGTATAAGATGAGTAGATTGATTAGTATGTCGATTGATAAGTGAATAAGTTGATAATAGTAAAGTATCATATGAATTAAATAGATTATAGTAGATATTCATGTATATATTTATGAAAATAGATCAAGTAATGTTTGTTTCCCTGTCGGTTAGCCATACAATTTATGGCATTTCCAGTTCCGCCACGAGGAGGCCAGGAAACGTCGGAACCATATTTACAATTATTTACAAATGTACAAGTTAGTAAACTTTACTAACTACTTTATACAACAACGGGGACTTTTGATAAGGCCCTATCGTACTGCCGATGTTGTCAAGTCACAACGGGGAGTTTTGATTAAGCAGATCCCCTAGCCTACTGCTAATGTCAAATCAGGTTTAGAGAAGGAGATCGCCATACACGATGTTCTTTGCGTATGCGATTTCATCTCGGACACGTTCGGGGTGTACGAGAACAACAATATGGTCTGGATGTCTGACCCTACTGAGCAAGACGTAAAGTTGCCCGTGCGTGAAGCAATCGGTCCGTAAATCAACACCGACTGAATCTATTGTCTGACCTTGGCTCTTGTGTCCGGTCATGCAATAGGCCAACATCAGTGGGAACTGACGTCGACGAACACGTAACGGCGAACCCTCAACAAACGCAAAAGTAAAGGTAATCCGGGGAATTCCGATAGGTTGCGTCTGTCCGGGAAGTCTCACTGTAATCAGGCGGTTGGTGATGCCGATTACGATGACTTTAGTGCCGTTGACGAGTCCTTCAGCGATGTTGAGGTTCCTCATAATGAGGCAAACAGAGCCGATCTTCAGCCGCAGAACATGGTCTGGTACGCCCTTGCCAGTAGCCGTGTTCAGGAGTTGAACGTCGACATCCAGGCCATCGTCGTTCTCTCTGTCCACTGTGTCGGCGCTCCTCAGCTCGTACAGATGACCGTCAAGGGAGTTCAAGATGTGGTCGTTGATCTCCTTGACGTTCACTATCAGAGTCGAGAGGATTGCGCGTCGCGAACACATATCAGAGTCGAGTAGGACGTTTGCGGGAAAGACGGAATCGACCAAATCAGTCAAAGACGTCACTTGTCTAATCCCGTGCAGCGGAATTAGACTTTGTTCGTTCCGTCCCTCCAAGAAAGTTGTCGAACTGACAGTCCCGTTGCCTACCTCAAGAAGGAATTCGGAATAGGCTGTGGAACCACTAGTCCGATGAGCTGTCGTCAGGGCAAAAATTTTGAAATGCTGCCACAGATGGGAAGCCCGAAGAGAAACACAAACTATGTCAGATGGCGTTCGAGCGTTCACAACGACGGGTGCGATCTGGCGGAAGTCGCCACAGCAGAGGAAGATTTTGCCACCGAATAGCTCATTGGAACGCATGAGGTCTCGCAGGGATCTGTCGAGAACCTCGAAAACAAACCGATGTGCCATCGGGGCCTCATCGAAGACAATAAGCCTTGCAGCCCTGATGAGCTCTGCTCGCTGAAAGCCGTTGGTGATATTCCAAAAGCCGGTGCCGTCACCGAAGTCGAGTGGCAACCGGAACATGCTGTGAGCTGTAGTCCCACCAGGCATGTTACCCGCGGCGATCCCAGAGCTGGCGACTGCCAGTGCAACCTGACGACAACCTCTCACGTATGCGAGAATGACACGAATAAGAGTGGTCTTTCCGTAGCCACCCGGACCGTCAAGGAAAATGATTTTCGACGACGTTCCGCTGGCTGGGGCATTGAGAACGGAGGTAACGTACTCAAATACACGGTGTTGGTCTTCAGAGAGCTTTGGCACCCACTCCTCCACAAACGCTCTCTGTTGATTTTCGCCGTGTAAGAGCAGTTCTCTGCCCAACTCCGTCGTGTCATCGTGTACATCGGGGAGGCCGTGATCTGCGACGCAAGAGCCCTGCCGACGGAGACTACGATCAATCTCGATGAGACCTAGCTTGTAGGCCAGTTCAACATCGAGAGGATTACGTTCAATGTGGTCCTCGCAGATGGAATCACGGAATGCATCCCACAGGAGAGCTGCGGGAGCTCCCATGTTGCAGAGGATCACAAAGAAAGAACGAAGTCTCGGGCCAGTCATGAAAGTGGCGGCCTCGCGCAGCGCGTAGTGGTACTCCTGTTCATCTTGCACCAAGCCAAGATGCCGCGCGACCTCTTGAAAAGTGCGGCAGTTCGGCCCACCGCGGGACAGGAGGTCGGCATAACCACGGCAAGCAACAGTCATCAGTAGGATACGCAGGTAATACTGTTCAGTCCTGCTCGGAGAGACCCAAAACAGTCTGCACACTTTCTCGCCGCGCTGGCGGGCCGTGATAAAATGGACGCCGTCAGGGTGCTCGTATATCTCCGCAGTTTTAGGGCGCTTGACGTGGACCACAAACGTTTCATAAAAACCCTGATATGTCACGTCGTCAAACAGTGAAATACGAGGCCGGTCGAAGTAGATTGTAAGTTTGGAGCTGTTCCTAGCGGCTGCCGCTGCCAGTTGGCCTGGTCTGAACAGGACGGACTGCTTGCCCTCCAGATGGACGGGAAGACATTCAACAGTCGGTTCAGATTCTGAGACAGGAAAGTTTAACAAACGCCAGCACGCGTCACTGGCACCCACCATTCTCTTCGTCACGTAATGCTGTACCTCATCATCCTGCTTACTGAAGGGAGTTACTGTAACGTTCTGGAGAGATCCTCCCTTCATAAGATATTTGAAGAGGTACTTAATCACGCGGCGAGTAGACGCCAGCTCCAAATTGATGTGGGCCTCGTATTTCAATAAAAGTGCGGAGTTATACGGCACTACCCAACCGTCATGTACGGCAATCCCAACACAAGAGTGATCCATACAATTAAAGCGAATAACAAGTATAGATCACAAAAATCGGAATAATAATAGTCCAAATAGGATTAGAAGTGATCGTGAAACTTGAACATGTGTAGTCAAATTTGGTAGCAGAAATAAGAGCGAGAACCAACTCATTATACTGCATTAGTGACTTGTGTGTACTGCTTTACCAAAAATCCGCCATTTTTAATCTTTTTAAAGGTTGAAAGTTTTTTAATGTGTATTAGAGTTTTTTTTCATCATAAAAAAATTAGGAGCATAAAAATAAAACTTTATGTCCGAAAATTTAAAAAAAAAACACGTAAAAAATCGAGAACTTGTTTAACATTTTTGGAAGTAGGGCGTTTTTTTTTTAAGGGAAATGAGTGCGATTTTCGGAAAACGCCGAAGAGTCTATTATAGAGAATTTAATTCCTGACCATGAAAATGATTTAAAATCTTTTCTATCTCTTACCGTGCTCGAGCTATAGCTGTTTGAAAAAAACGTGTTTTGTAGTTTTTAGAGGTCCGCCATTTTGGATTTTTGGGGGGGTTAAAATTTGAAAATGGGACTTTTGAAAATTTCACCATTAGCTTATGATTCCTTACTACAATACTACCAAATTACAAGTCTCTAGAACGTTTATAAACGATTCATATGACCATACCAAAGTCATTAATTTTCAATCTTATTCTCCCTAAGAATAACATGGGGCTCGTAAAAGTGGCAAAAAACCTTCAAATTTTGAGATTAAAATTAAGTTTTGGGGGTCAAGGAGTAAAGTTACGAAGAAACATGTAATGAGTAAAATTTAAAGTAAAGTAAGGAAAATACAAAGCAATAATAATTTTTGAAAAGAAAAATTATTTAAGTATAAAAAAATGGCGAAAACCGCTAAAAATGTAATAAAAATTTATCAAATTTTGAAAGTAGGGCGTTTTTTGAAGCTGAAGGAGTGCGATTTTTGGAAAACGCCTAAGAGGATTTTGTAGAAAATTTAATTCCTGTTCCTGGATATACTTTCAAATCATGCTAGCTCTTACCGTTTTCGAGCTACATCCGGTTGAAAAAAAAGTGTTTTTTCGTTTTCAGAGGTCCACCATTTTGGATTTGTGGGTGGGTTAAAATTTGAAAATGGGACTTTTGCATATTCCACCGGTAATGTAAGATCTGCTACTACAATACTACGCAAATTTGAAGTCTCTAGCACGTTTCTAAGTGGTTCAGATGGGCACACGAAGTCGGCCATTTTTTATGTTATTTCCCATAAGAATAACATGGGGGGGAAGTTAAAATTTAAAAATGTCACTTTTTGGAATTTTCCCGGGGGTTTAGGCACTAGACCTACAAAACACCGAAAATTTCAAGTCTCTAGCTCATCTAGAAGTGGTCTAGAATTTGTATCCCCCAGTGAGTTACATATGCGGGATTATAGTATTTAGAATTATAGTATTTAGACTTGTACCAGCTGTTTGCCATAGCTTATTTTGTCCTAGTCATTAGCTATGGGACGCGGGATCTATTACGCTGAGCCACCTGTTGAGTAGTCCAAAATCAAGAAACCACGGTAATTGGTATACATACAAACGGTATTTAGCACGTTTCGGAAACCAATACGTTTGGAAAAGGAATGTGTTGCTCTTATTTGTTTTAGAACTGATTTTAATGGTAACAAATATTGTTGAACTTAAGTAATTAAAACTATACAAACAGGATTTTGGCGTGCGAAATTTCTGCAAAACTGACAAATTTTACTGTTGGATCGTATTGGTTTAAATACTCATTATAATAGATGTCGGTTTACATCTGTTGTGATAAAAAAAAAGAATATTTATGAGATTTTCACTACTATGGAAGACATTTTTAGGGTTCTACAATGGTACAACGGTAACTGCTACGTCCCTGCTGGAAAATTCTCATTAACTAAAATTAGTATAGGCCTACATCATGCCCTGATCCATATAGCTTGAGGAATTGCAATATGGATTATTTCATTTGAGATTTGTTTAAACATACTGCGAATAAATTATTCTTGGGTGAAACATGTTTTACGTTAAGTTATGGACAGTAAAAAAATATCGCATTAGATAAATCAACCATATATATTTCATGTTTAATTACATACTCACATGTTTGATATCATAATAAAACCCAATCCACTTGCAAACGTTTACCAAACCAAAACATTTCGTAAAGATCAATTTGACGAATCCTCATAGACGTACCGATTAACTCAAAGAATTTTTAACCTCATTTTATAGACCGTATATATTTATACAGTATGAACTAATACCTCCACCGCAGCAAACCTGCAGACCAATCGAATTTCAATTTGTCTAATTTACTAAAATATTTCTAAAATTTGTACTAAAATATTTCTATAAATAATACTAATCGTTCCCCATTTAAATACCGTTAGATTTAACCAGTACTTATAGGTTTTCTGTTACGTGGAAGGTAGACAATATTGTTCACCAAAGGTTAATGGTATATATCAAACGATATAGATATACAGGGTATCCCGTAATTCTCTGGACAGATGTGTATAGCGTTATTGCTCAGGTCAAGACACATTTCACCATATAGTACAGGTAAAATAGGGTTTTATAAACAACAAAATTTGTACATTCATGAAATTTCCCCTGTGAGTTACTAATAATATGAGAAATGAAGATCCGATGAGTCCCCAAAATTTTGGGCGTGCTAAGGCCCTTTTTGGGGCCCTTTTTGTTCCGAAGGGCCCTTAATCCTAAATAATTTTGTTTTTACGTTTAAGGTCGTGTGAGGTGTGGTTTTCGATGGTTTTAGTTATTTTAAATCGATTGGGACTAGTTTTATGTGTATTAAACCACTCCGTACAGGGTGTTTAGAAATATTATTACTTTTTACAATATTTAAACATTTATTCATAAAGTGATAAAATTAGTTACTTCCATGCATGCTCTATATAAAAAGGGATTATTGAAAATAACTGTAATTCTTTACTATATAAGAGAGAAGGATCTCAAGGAGTAAGAGAAAATATTAAATACCCCGTCACAGCAAACCTGCAGACTAAGCTAATTTTAATTTGTCCGATTTTTAATTAAATCTAATAGTTTAATGAAAAAAGGGTCTAATAGTTTAATGAAAAAAGGGTCTAATAGTTTAATGAATACTTAGGTTTGCTGCTACAAGGAGGCTAATAAAGTGTGTTTATAGTAAAATCTTAACAGCCTAGTATAAAACAAATACCACTCCATACAGGGTGTTTCGAAATATTATTACTTTTTACGATATTTAAACATTTATTCATAAAGTGAAAAAAATTAGTTACCTCCATGCTCTATATAAAAGGGGATTATTGAAAATAACTGCAATTCTTTACTATATAAGAGGGAAGGATCACAAGGAGTAAGAGAAAATATTAAATACCCCCGTCACAGCAAACCTGCACACCTAGCGAATTTCCGTTTTACTTACTTGATTGTCAATTAAATCTAAAATAGCGTTGCGTTTAATGATAACCTAGGTTTGCTGCTACAAGGCGGCTAATAAAGTGTGTTTATAGTAAAATATTAAAAGCCTAGTATAAAACAAATAAATTTAATAAGTTTGATCAAAATATATCTATTAACAATAAAAAAAAATCATTTTACACTATTCTACATAAGAATAACATGGGAATTTTAAATTTATAATTTTAGTATTTTTATCCGTAACTAGTATCATACAAAAACACGTTAATATACTAAATTATTTTTTTAAGCTATTTAAAATGTTCTAGAGAAAAATTGGGAAACTTTGTGTTTTGAGGGTAAAGTAAATAAGAAAACCCAATTTTTACCCCATAAACCTCGTTCCCATTGTTCAGGACAAAAATGCTTGTGCCGACAATGCTGCTCTGATGTCTTAGTGCTGTCCTGGTCGTCATAACCACGAAAGATAACTGTACTTGGATTGATTGAAAATAAGTTTGAGGAACTTAAGATACAAGTTGCAAACGTCAGTATGTATGAAAGGTGTTTTTGCACCACATTGTTCGTGCTTTAAGATTGGTGTTGCCTGTTCTGCAATATGCAAGGTTTTAGGTTTGTAAAGGGGAATCCTGCTTGAACACCAACTTGGACAAAATCAGTAAAGATGGACAAGTTGCTAAGAATAATAAAATTTTTAATGAGTCGTCTGAGAATAATTATTGTGATAATGAAATTGTAAAGAGAGATACTACATAAATTGTAGAAAAATAGCTTTAGTTTAAGTACTTCATTTTAATATGTAATGTAAGGTTATATACAAATGCAATTGTTTTAATTTTTAATAAATGTAAAAAAATAACTTAAATACTACCTTAGAAAAATACATATCAATTTGAAATTGGTCTTAATAGATTTGCATAATAAACACGTTGAAAGATTATTCACACCACCTTAAAAGTTGAAATTTTTGCTTAGTAACCTATTTTATCATGTTATAGTGTGAAACTTCATCCATCCCCTTCATCCCCTTTTAGCGAACATCCCATTTAGGAGATAAGCTATTACCGAAGGTCTCATGGTAAAACATAGACCCAAAACCGATTTACGTTTTCATTTCGATGGCCCCAGAAGCCTAAAGCACCATCTACTCAAAATAGTATATATGTGTTTATATCCATATATAATATAATATATCCATGTTATATACGTGTCCATAAACATGATAACTCGAGTAATTTACGTTCAATTTTAACGAAACCGGCATAATCGGTCCATGGAACAGGGTTTTATGTGGTAAAAATATGTAATCTTTGACCCTCAAAAGACAAAGTTTCCCAATTTTTCTCTACAGCATTTTAAAGAGCTCAAAGAAAACAAATAATTTAGTATATTAACGTGTTTTGTAAGTGTGTTAGTTACGAATAAAATTCAAAATAGTAAATTTAAAATTCCATGTTATTCTTAAGGAGAATAGTGTAAAATGATTTTGTTTGTTTGTTTATAGATATGTCTTAGTAAAACTTGTCAAATTTATTTGTTTTATACTAGGCTATTAAGATGTTACTATAAACACACTTTATTAGCCTCCTTGTAGCAGCAAACCTAAGTATTCAATAAACTATTAGACCTCATTTCATTAAACTATTAGATTTAATTGAAAATCGGGCAAATTAAAATTCGCTTAGTCTGCAGGTTTGCTGTGACGGGGGTATTTAATATTTTCTCTTACTCCTTGAGATCCTTCCCTCTTATATAGTAAAGAATTAGTTATTTTCAATAATCCCCTTTCATATAGAGCATGCATGGAGGTAACTAATTTTATCACTTTATGAATAAATGTTTAAATATCGTAAAAAGTAATAATATTTCTAAACACCCTGTACGGAGTGGTTTAATACACATAAAACTAGTCCCAATCGATTTAAAATAACTAAAACCATCGAAAACCACACCTCACACGACCTTAAACGTAAAAACAAAATTATTCAGGATTAAGGGCCCTTCGGAACAAAAAGGGCCCCAAAAAGGGCCTTAGCACGCCCAAAATTTTGGGGACTCATCGGATCTTCATTTCTCATATTATTAGTAACTCACAGGTGAAATTTCATGAATGTACAAATTTTGTTGTTTATATGGAGTGTTTTTGTATTATTTTACCTGTACTACATAGTAGTAACTTGGTCTGTGATGCCTACGAGTAGTTTTCCGTCTGTCCGTATTTATGTGTTAAAAAATTACTCCTAAATGGTTTGAGATACAGCGTTGAGATTTTGCAAAAATATTTACCTTATTTAGACCTATTTTTGTTTAAAATTAAATAATGTTGTAAAATATTTTATTCCGAATTTCACGAAAACCGTTAACTTTACAAAAAATATGCAAGAGACATAAAAGTTAGTAGATGTTATGTAGTTTTAAATGATACCTTATTTGTTAAGGATGGATAAATAATAACAGAGAAATGTGTTATTTTCGTAATGCATGACCACTTTTCTCCATTTGAACAATGCTATTACTATGTATAGTTTTACTTGGTCTAAATGTCTTTACAATCATCTGTTATACGTTGATCAGGAGTTTTAAAACATGAAAGCTGATTGAATAATTTGTTTTTGTTTTTAAATAACTAGTTAAGACTTGCAGTAATGCTCAGACAACAATACTTTTATAAATAACAAATTATTCAATCAGCTGTTATCTGTTAAAAATCCTGATTGAGGTATAACAGATTACTGTAGAGATATTTAGACAAAATGTAAAAGGAGTATTAGATTCTTTAAGGAGAAAAGTGGTCATGCATTACGAAAATAACACATTTTTCTGTTATTATTTACTAACTGTACCCGCGGGCTTTGCCCCGTTTTACTTCATAAGTGAGCTCGTTCACATGGCTCAATCACGTCCTGGTTGAAGTGGGTCGCGGAATTTTATCCCCCTGGAATTTTACCCCCTGGGCAAAGCTGACGTCACTATGACGTTGTAAACTGTGTGGTCAAAAGTTTGTTCGCGGCCGGAATTTTACCCCCGCGGATTTGGAAGTCTAATGAAAATAGTCAGGGCGTGATTAATTAGATTAGCGATAAAAACCGGAATTTTACCCCCTGTCCATATAACTAGCGTTTAGATAACTGAGGATGTACGGGCCGGATTTTTACCCCCGGATTTTTACCCCCCGGAATTTTACCCCTGGCTGATTTTAGAAATTGAATGATTGCTTTTCTTATTTCTGTTTTTAATTAATTGTAAACATTTTATTATTTAGTAGACTATCTTTATTTATTTATTTATTTTGTAATCTCAACTAAGTGAACGGAATTCGCTGTTTTATTTTGATCATATTTACCAACAGTTGGCTTCAAAGATCGAATCCTGATACTCGAATCTCAAAATTAAAATTAAAAACCTGTTCGATTAGTTAATGTTACAAATAAATTAAGATAGACTACTTAATAATATAATGTTTACTATTAAATTAAAACCGAATGAAGATAATTAATCATTTTCACTAATTTATATATCTGGCCAGGGGGTAAAATCCCGGGGGTAAAAATCCGGGGGTAAAAATCCGGGGGGTAAAATTCCGGGGGTAAAATTCCGGGGGTAAAAATCTGGGCCGTACATTCTAGGTTTTTATAATTTGATGTGTTCTGATTAAACTCACAACCGTGAAAATATATGTTTAATTCCGCCTTTAATCCATCGAGCTGATGTCGCGAAACTCAAAAGTTCGCGGCAGGAATTTTACCCCCTGGTTGGTGACGTCACGTTTGCCCAGGGGGTAAAATTCCAGGGGGATACAAATCCGCTACCCCGTTGAGGTTCGTTCGCTACGCTCACTCACCTTTAGGTTGGAGCTCGTTCGCTGCGCTCACTTGCCTTCAGGTTGGCTCGTTCGCTACGCTAACTCGCCTCCAGGTTGAAGTTCGTTCGCTACGCTCACTCACCTTTTGGTTGCAAATTAGCTGTTGTCATAAATAATAAAAAAAATATAGTGCTGCACTCTGTTCGTAATCCTTGTAACTTTAATGCCATTGCACATCATGGAACAGAACCAACATGTTTAATTGAAACAGCTGTTAAGATTAATTAATTCCATAAGGTTAATTCCAGAGCAACTGAGAGTCCGATCAGAATAAAAACAACTTAGTTTTCCTATTTAATGCCTAAAGAATCAGTGTACCAAATTTCAGCCTCCTAGGTAAATGGGAAGTGGGAGAATTAGTGATGAGTGAGTGAGTCAGTCAGTCAGTGAGGGCTTTGCCTTATATATATACGAGAGGTCGTCCAGTGGTCGAAACTCGACCAAAAATATGTAATGTACTCACTTAACTATTTTCACCCCACACTGTAAATAAAACATGTGATTGGAGTTTCCTCCATTTGTTTTGATTTTCTGTTTATATTTCGTTGTTATTTCGTAACCAGCATAGCAACGCATAAGATCCATGTTAATTTTTTACAACTTTTAAACTTATTTTTTGTGCTTATCTTTGAGCCTATTTAAATTTATAAAGGGATTCTGCACACCTACAGGAAAATAGCTTTCCAACGGTATGCGTAGATTTTCCCTACGATGCACACGAGCTGAGAAAAAAGGTTAAGAAACATGCTTGCCTATTAATATATAGATAGATATAGATTAATTATTAACAAATAAGGTATAATTTAAATTACATAACTTTACTAACTTTTGTCTCTTGAAATTTCTTTGTAAAAATAATGGTTTTCGTGAAATTTGGCATCAAATGTTTTAAATGGCCGCCATTTTGAAACTGTTGGTGATTTTTTAGTATATTTTTGCAAGCTCTCAACGCTGTATCTCAAAACCGTTTAGGAGCAATTCTTTTGTAAAAACACATATATGTACATACAGACAGACGGAGAACTACTCGTAGTCATCACAGACCCATGTTCCTATGGTGAAATGTGTTTGTCTTGGCCTAAGCAATAACGCTATATACATCTGTCCAGAGAGTTACGGCACACTCTGTAAATATACATTTATAAACAATTGAACTAATAGTGTTTTTTCCTCTAGGGATATCAAAATAATAAAGTAAATCCATCCCGGGTCTAGGTCTTACAGTGAGACTTACGATATTAGCCATGTCCTTATAAGGAAATTCGCTAAAAGACATTTCAAATAAGATATACAAGTACTTTACTGGCAAAAGAGGGGAATTCGGCTGTAGAGATATTGGCAATGGCATTCAGAATGTGAGAATACCCAAATTGAGTTCTTAAATATACCGTTGTCGCGCACTAGGATTCCGTTTACTTGACAACCAATATCCATTCATCTTAGGAGATAACACGCCACCCTGGTGTAATATCCTATCTCGGTTAGGGTTATACTGTCTCCAATCTTTGTACGCATTTATGAAACTTACAAAATGTAAGACATGAATCAAGCGACTTGGTTTGTATGCATCAAATGGATTTCTTAAGCAAATGCTCAAAGGTTTTTAAAATGTTAAAAATGTTTAAAAACTTATTGGGTGGTTGATTTATTTATTTTCCTGCCCTCATCCACAATGCAAATTTCACATCCTCTATTTGATTTTCCTTGCATGTACAGTAGATGGATTTGTGTCACGATGACATTTTTTTTTAATCAGATTTATCTTTAAACAGAATAGTTGGTATCTGGTTCAACATTAACATTCCAGCTGGAGGCGTTGGAGAGAACTGATTAAACTTATCTGAATCTGAGGACCAAACTACTCCAGCATTATATGTTTTGGTTTCAAACTTGTACGATTACATCTATTAGGTCGCATTGTCGCATATGTCACACTATTATCGAATGTATGTCTCTTCTTATCCGCCTAGTGAATTTGAAACTTGTGATCACTATGCATGTTGAGGTAAACGGGTTTACAACCAAAAAACGCCTTCTGGTTCTTAAAACTAAGAAAATATTTAAAGATATTAAGAGATCCTCTTTTGATTACAATTTTACATCATTGCCCTTAACTCTTCAGCATACAAAGAGTCAATAATAATAATCATATATACCATAAAATACATACAAAATATTGATTAAATTATTTCAAAAATGAAGGCCATTTTCCAAAATGGCAGAAAACTCAAAAGTGGAAAACGGTGTATTTTATGGTCTTTTTGGAATGTAGATGCAATTTTAAGACTTATTTACAAATCGCATTTTCGCTCTAAACGTACTCGTTTAAGAGTTATGATGCAAAGTGTACACAGGAAGTCATTTATTCTTAGGCTGTAACTCTTCAACTAGTAGCTTTAGAGAAAAAATGTCAAGAATATAAGCGATTTTAAATTGAATGTTCTATCCGATAACATGATAAAATACATGTTGTATACATGATGTTTTTCAACCAATTTTAAAGTTGACCGCCATATTGGAAAATGGGGGCGGAGTTTCAAAAAAACTAAATTCATATTTTTAACTGCTCCAAAAAAATAAACGAATGTCCCCCTTTCCGTATCCGATATCCCAATGGTGGCCTCCTTGAGTTGATCACCCTGTTTAAACAATTATGATTCTTTCTAAATTAAAAGACTACAGAGATTGCAGATGGTATAAGAGATAGAAAGAAAGTGGATACTAGTAAGTAGCCCTGGTTGTGATGTATATTTATACACAATAGTTAAAATTCAATTAGCTACTGATATTGAGCTTTTAACTATATGCGACACCGGTGCTCGGCTTTTCTTCTACAGGTGAAATTCAACCATTAAATGTTTTTAGTCTTTATTGGTAGGCCTACATTACTGAGTAAGCATAAAATAAATTATTGTTTGGATACAGATTTTACCTACTCAAAAGTTTTCTAATATTCTCATTAGTACCTTACAAACATTAAATAGCATCAACACTAAACTAAAGCAAACAAGCTAAATGTATGAAAATCACGTTCTGCGAGTTAGTGTTTCCAACGGCAAGCAGCTGCGCCTCATAAAAAGGGGGTTGTTTTTAAGTATTTCATATTTATCTTAGTTTGTCTACTATTTCGATGCAAATACAAATGCATATGAGTAAAATTTCATTATTTTTATTCAGAATAAATAATGACTCATTTTAAAGTTCACATTAATGACGCAAACTTAGTGGGTATGAATTTATTAATCTAATTTGAATGCCTTTAATTGAAGTGGTGACCATACGAAGGCAGGTATTTTAAACGAAGTGAATGGAGATGAGTGTAGTATGACTTTAAGTTTAGTCAAGAAACTGTAAAAGGCGAATCAGATTATAATTTAAACTATTTAAATCGAATTATAAAAAAAACCTTAAGTTACTTTACTTGAAGCTTGGCGAGAGACGAGACAGGTAATTTTTAGAGTTTGTGCAATTATACTCAACAGAGACGACTGTGATTTGTAAAAGTTTGTGCATTTCTCACCTCAGGACAGTAATGATTGTTTTACTTCTAAATGAGATTGCTTTAATTAAAAGTTTCATTCCTAGAGGTTTTATGTTGTTAGGTTGTCATTATCTCTTTGTACTTTTAAAACAAGAACAAATCTTATATTTTTAAATCATACTAAACCGTAGTCTAATAATTGTTCTTGGTTATAACTCCAAAATGAATTAACAGTAGTGCTATTAGCCACATAAACGCTTAAATTGAATAGGCTTTCTAAAATGAATGTTAAAAGGTAAATTATTTAATTGAAAAACTTTGGGAAATCGAGTGAGGTTATTTAAGAACTATGCAGTAACCTTATGTAAGCAGCAGGAAAATACAAGTTTTAGAATATTTATTTTGTAGTTTATTTGTATTTTAGCGAACTTTTCTATAGGGAGGTAGCTATATTACCGTAGGTGACACGGGACCAATTTATCTTTTAATTTTGATGTCTCCAAAGGCCAAAAACACTATTCTTTCAAATGTTTGTATATGTTTTATATATGGTCCGATTTTGATAAAATTTGGTTTGAAGGTGTAGGGCGGCGGGATAAACTTGAATGAGCTCACGAACCAGCAATATAGCGTCAAGGAAACGGTCAAACTTCGGGGGTTTTAAATGTTCAAATAAGGGTTTTTCCAAATTTTCACCTTTTAAACATGAAAATATCAAATTTTTTATCAAGAACGTCTTGTAGAGCCCAAAAACAAATAATTTTGTATATTGAAGCATTGTTATACAATTCAAGGTTGCAGATAAAAGCTGCTCATTCAAAAATCCCATGCTATTCTTAAGGAGGAAAAGAACACTGTTGCAGTTTGCTTATTTAATATTCCATCCTGTAATATTACAATATTAACAAAATATCACATTTAAACCTCCCCGTGGCAGCAAACCTAAGTACTCATAAAATCTAATGTAATTTAAATCAGGAATAAATATGTCTTGTTTATGGGGATATTTCAATAAAAAATAAATCAGACAAATTTAAGTTCACTTAGTCTGCAGGTTTTCTGTGGTAGGGGTATTAATTTTAGTTTTATATATTTTTTAATGTCTTTACACTCCAAAATCTGGTATATATTTGCCTGTGAATACTAGTCTAGATTTAAAATAAATAACTGTTAGTTATGTTCCAATTCAAATGTTAGGGTTAGGAAAATGCATTAATCTTTGGTTTTAAGAGCAAGCCATGTGAGAAATATGGTATGTATTTCTTTCAACTACTCATATTAGAAAATATGGTTCCACTCGAGATTAATCCTTTCATAATACCATATTCCACTTACCAGCCCATTGTTCAGAATTGCTATAAAAGTCAATATTGTCAATAACTTTACAAAAACATTTATTTTAGATGGTCGATAATTTTAGTTTAGCCCGTCAATTTTATTTATAAATTATTATGCTTTTACTGCTGATATTTCGGAAACCTTTATAAAAGAGCATGGAAACAACATAATACTATACATTCACGGCCCTAGTGTGTTTAATAATTATTCCGATTCGCTCCATTTTCTCGTTTATTAAACGAGCACACAACTGGAAGGCAGCCAGATCCATTCATAGTCAAGTGCCCAAAGTCAGGTACATGGCCATGCCATATCTCACACCTACCGTTGGTATTATTTAGACTGCGTAAGTTACATACGCATATTTTATAATCTCGATTAATGAATGTACACAGACGCAAGGAAATAATACAAGTAAATGCGTGAATTAATAGTATTGGTAGTACAATTGATGTCAAAATATGTAAAAAGTTAGAAAACGAGTATTAAATCTGAGACCATACTGTATTACAATTTCCTTTATAACAATGCTAGGAAGACAATACTTTTTTAATTGAGAACATTTATGACTATTCTATTTTGCAAACCAGGGAAGCTGTAAACACAGTTAATGTCTTGAAAATGTAGAAGCTAAATTTTGTTTACATGAATGTATAGTGCGATGCCCGAGTTGATAGTAAGATTACTTTATATACGCTACGTTGGAAATATTTAGAGCAGTTTGAAACTGAAGTTAAGACAATTAGAAAATAGAATAATACAAACAGTGGTTTTTGTTAAAGTTTCATCCCGGTTTCATTCCCAACTTGTAGGCCTACAATAAAATATTCTAAAATGTTTTTTAAACACTTGTTTGTAAATAAAAGTTTAAATGTTCTTGTAAACACGACTTATAATAATATTATGGGTTTTCTATGGAATTTAGTTATACAAAACATTATTCCTATCGCTTCAACTCTGCCGATATATTTCCAAACATGAAGCTGTGTACTTCTTAAAACGATCCCTGAAATTGTGTTCAGCGGGCCATGTTATTACCACACATACCAGGCTTAGGTCATCGAACGAGCAACGGCTCGACCAACGACATATTTAAATTCTATTTTGTAGCCCCTGAACTGCGTAGTATATACTAAACTATTACCATTGACTGTATTAATAGTCGAAGCTATTACGTACCTCGTCTTGCAGTTCAAATATAGTGTTTGAAGTCCACTACAGTACATATGTTTCGCCAAATATGCCGTTCTCAAGTGGTTAGCAGAAACATTTTATCCAAATTGGACTCGTCAACATGTTATTTCAAATAAACAAATATTTACATTGTGACACACAAAATAAATCAACGAATAAAATTTGCCTACAACAGTTAACCCGACCAACGGCACTGACTGAGACAAACCAACCTGACTGACCTGTCTGATCAGGGCTAAGTGTTGTAGGCCTACATTCGTTTATTTGTTTTGCGTGTCACAATGTAACTATTTTTGTATTTGAAATAACATGTTGACGAGTCTAATTTGGATCAAATGTTTCTGCTAACCACTTGAGATTGCCATATTTGGCGAAACATATGTAAAGGACTGCAAGACGAGGCAGGCCTACGTAATGGTTTAGTCAACGACATATATCTCTCATAGGGGTAATATCTGTGTGAACAAATATATATTTCTAGAACAAAGAGTGCTCTACTAGTTTAGGCCTATGTATTATGCTTCATTGCTGCTAAAGTTTTATTTTCTGATTAATATTCAAAGTATAATAATGAATGTTAATTAATTTGACTATTTATTTTTAATCATAGGAATACAGTTCATAGGAACTCTAGTAATGCAACAGAATGGTAAGCTTTTAGTATGGTCTTTGAATGGCATTGAAAATCATACTGAGAACACAGATTGATACTCAGATCACTACTGCTGTTCAATCATCCTACAATCCTTAAATCTCTTATTTTGTATTATGAATTTATTTTCAATCTGAAATTAGATACAAAACATAGTTTTTAGTTCTGATTGGTTAAAGTGACTTGGTTTTTAAAGCACAAGGCAGATCGATACTATGGTCAGTATTTTTCAGCAACAATTCAATGTATGGTTTTCAATGCAACTTTTCTCAGGATAAAAACAAGTTCTACTTTAGCTAAGTAAGAAATCGGGAATCTTACACTTACTGGATCCCGTCTCTGCAGTTTGATGTTGATCGCTGTTAAATAAATCGCTTGTTTTCTTGGAAAACTAATTAACAGCGATGCATCATGTCTTCAATTAAGACCGACTTTGGTGGTCTCCACCAGACCTTTGTTAAATGCTTAGTGTTTTATAGAAAACAGTAAACCTATCCACACATCTACGCATTTAACCGCACTTATTACAACATGAATAACAAGGAAACCCGACATTATTTTACAACAACCCCTTTTATTAAATAGTGGCCCTATTTAATTACGGAGAGCACGTTCCAATGATGTCCTAATATAGAAATGACTTCCCAAGTAGTTATACGAACGTAACTACTCAAAATGTAATGCGTTTTCATTTAGTTTGATAATACAATATTTTTGGACATATTATATTTTCAAATGCTTTATCATCCTCACGTTATCTTCTAAGGACAGGTGATGGTAAACAGTTCACATCCGTAGCGTATTTTAATTAGGTGCTGGGATTAATATTACATGCGAAACTACTGAAAAACTTTCAATGTGTACTTGAAAAACGCTAGAGTATTTATAGTCGATTCCAGATCAACTAAAGGACTAAATGCAACTGAAGGTTAATTTGATATATTGTTGATGCAACAGTCATCAATGCAATATGGTATTTGGGACTAACCATTTTAAAACTATTTTTAGAAGATACAAGTACAATGCGAATACGATCAGGTGTCCGTCGTTCAGAGACGTGTCGGATATTTGTTTTTATGATAATAGACATGTATGAGTAAAGCTCTTAAAATAATTTCAAGTTATTGATTTGTTCACTAATATTTGTGCAGTTCTAGCATTCATTTTTACAGAACATAAATTTAGTCTCTATCGTTACAAAAACTCATCAAATGTCTCATAATATTGAACAATATGTCGATAGATGTAAGTCACTACCTCATTATTTAATAACAATAAATAATGCTATTTATTGTTTGAACAACCCTTGAATACCTGAAAAATACAACGATTGTGTTTCGTGTTCACGAACACCGACTTGAAGAAGTGTTTGCCCAATTATTAACATATGGAAGCCATTGTCAGAGTTTTATACATTGCCATTGTCATATCAGTTCTGGAGTTTTCAAGCATAGTCTGGCCTCTCTACCAGACAGGACACATCTTTTCCCTAAAATTTACCTCCGAGGTTGACTTCTTTTGCTCATCTCTCCTGGACTTCAAAACCAGTGAATCATCAGATATCCTGAGGCCACTTCTTTTGTGATTCCGCATGTTTGTGAATAGGCGGTGCCTGAAAAGGGCCGCATTAAAGTGAAGGTGCAAGGTTTGGTGTGTTGGGGTCCACTGGGGTTGGTGGCACCCCTAAAAAGTGACACTTCATTATTTTCATGGGGTTTTGTGTTTTCAATCTGCCAAGCTAGTTTTTAGTCACCGAGATGTTGTATTTTGCCAAAGCCTATACTATTGTTATTGTTATATTATTACATTATATTACGGTGTTGGTGAGTTGCGGCCCAAACCTCATTTTGCGTATGAGTTGCGGCCCAGACTGAAAAAGGTTTTGTATGAGTTGCGGCCCGAGTATAAACAGGTTAATTGCGGCCAAGGATAAGGTTAGAGAGATTAGTGTCCCGGCCGCAACTCACCTTTAGCCTTATATTATTATATTACGACTGTATTATTTCTAATTATTCCTAATTATTTGTACTAGATGTTGTCCAGTGGTCAAAAACTCGACCAAAAATATGTAATGTACAGACTTCTATATTTTTCTCCCACGCTGTAAAGAGTCTGTTCATTACATGTCATAGGGCTTTCTTTCATTTGTTTTAAATTTCTGTTTGTGTTTCGTTCGACAACCCATAAGGCCCATATGAATTTTTTTAAATCTTAAGCCAGCCATGTTTTGTGTTTATTTTTGAGCCTATTTTAATTTATAAAGTGATTCTGCACATATACAGGAAAATATATTTCTAACGGTATGCGTAGATTTTCCTTGCGATGCACAGGAGCTGAGGAAAAAGGTTTTAAAGAAACATTCTTGGCCAATAATATATAGCTTTTAAAATCTTTAACTTGTTGAGTATTGATACTTCCTCTAAAAATGTAAAAACATTCTTAAGCAATTTTTATTGCTGTATATAAAATAAATAAATAAAATAAGTAAATCAAGTAAATAATTAAATAACATGTATAAATAAATCATGTAAAAGCATAATATCTTTGAAAAAATTAGTACCTGACGAGGCGGACAAATATCTTTTCTTTAAGGCGAAATAAATTGCTAGAACAATACCTTCCCCTTCAACAGTTCAGCCCACAATACACTACTACCCAGTTCTCTATTCTCTTGCCCATTGTCTTGAATAAGATCCTCTTTTGAAAAGAAAGTAATTATTTTTCCACGTAAAACGATACTAATTCCAATCGGCTTTCTCATTACAATATTTTGATTATGCTATTTGTTATCTATTGCAGTTGTTAGTTCTGTCAATAATATAATTTTAAATAGTTTTGAATAGTTGAATACATTTTAAAGTAAGATGTTAGTGTTGTTTTAAGAATACCTTATTTAATTACATACAGTGATTATATTAAGGTTTCGAAGCAATATAGGGCGAGTGCACCAATGAATGACCGTTTCGTATGTAATTAAATAAGGTGTTCTAAAAACAACACTAACATCTTAATTAAGAATTGCCTAAAAAATGTAATAAACTATTTGAAACATACCTATTTAATTATTGACATACCTTACTGTTTTTTTTTTAATGGCTATTTTGTGTTTTCACATACCCTATTACACACGGCGATAGCTTCTTTCGTCACCAACATGCCCACTAGTATCCTACATGTATGTCAATAATTAAATTTTATGTTTTAAATAGGTTATTCACTTTTAAGACATTTTTTAATTAAGATGTTAGTGTTGTTTTTAGAATACCTTATTTAATTACATACATTGATTATATTCAGGTTTCGAAGCAATATAAGGCTAGTGCACCAACGAATGGCCGTTTCGAATGAAATACATCATATCAGGCTTTCTATTTTGCCTAGTATATCACAAACGGTCTTAACTTTGGGGCCTGATTGAAGCATACTCTCTCACTGGTTCAAAAAGAAAGTGTTAATCATTCTTTTGTGTAACGAAACTTTAGTTTTAATTTAATTTCTTCCTAAATTTCTTGATTATAGTTTCATTACAATTAATTTTGTAAAATAGGTTTTGTGATTGGAAATAATATACTTCAAATTCTTCACCATCATTCTTTAATTTAAATTGCTTTCAGTTACCAAAAGTCATGTGCCCTAAAAACAAACAAATTTAATAGTTTTAAAATATAATCAAAGTTGAAACATTTTTCTTTTCACAGACCTACTAGATGAACTAAATTTTTATAAAATAAATTTACATACCAGTTTTCCTGGGCCGAAATTCACTAAAATTATATTAAAAACCTTAACTTTTCTTAACATCACTGTACAACACATTCTGACTTAAAGAGGGATCTAACATGCAAACCTAGTCTTTTATACTGGTCTGACTGCTTAACCTGATTGGTGGAATTGGACCAATCAGATTAGCTCTTAGTTCATCTTTACAAGATTCATAACAGCTCTAACATGTCTTGGTTACTTCCTGCATAATTCTTTTCTTGTTTCAAACATATTTAAGAAAATCCTTCGACATAATTATTAATCAAAAAGCACAATTTGTTTGTTTTTATACTGAAAATAAAGAATAATTTTTTTTACAATTTAAAAATTGGTACAAATCTCTCCCTCAAAAAAAATTATACATTCAAAAGTTCTTCTACACAATTAAAAAAATAAAATATTTTAAATATTTAAAACATAAAATCAATTGAGTTTTTATCTTCTTCATTTAAATACAAAGGTGACTTGATTAGCTCCAGTCTCTTTGTTGCTTCTGAAATCAGGACACAACTTTCAAGCGAAGCGAAGGATCGGATGCAGTTTAAATGACACAAATACCCAATTCCGGATCTGTGAACTGATTTAAAATAAATTAACAAACTTAAAATAACCATACAAAACATAATATTCCTCCTTTTTTTTATCACCCATGAGTAATGAAATGATAACTTTCATGATTTTTTTTTCTTTTCAAACAATCTTATAACACATTCTCCTTCCAAAATAAACAAATGTTTTTAGAACAGAAGATATCCTTGCTCATTGCAATGTTTTTAGAACAGGTAATACAAGCATATCTAGATACTCAAAAACCAAGATAACAATCAAACTGGAATTTTACAAAATACAAGTTCAAACAATTCTTTTTTGTTATCACAGTCCTAAACTTCATGGAATGTCAGTGCCAGTGTGGAAGTAGTTTGTCTTTCTGTGTAGTCTAAGAAGCTTCAGTTGCAAGTGGATGTGTAAGTTTAGTATGTGGGCCCAAGTAGTGTCAAAAGTGAGAAAGGTGTCAAAGTCAGTGTAAGTGTTGAAGTGATTGTTGTAAGTAGTGAAGTGCAAGTGTAGTGTGAAGACTTAGGGTTGTGATAACTATGGATTACCTTTTTACCTTTGGTGAGTTTGTATTACCTTTTCTTTTTACATTTTCTTTGCATTAAAAGTTAATTCACAAGTCTTTACCAAGGTATAAACAAAAAAAATTAACTCTTGCAATGAAGTTTGCTTTAAACATCACTTTAAAAAATCTTCAATTAAAATAGAAGTACACTCACATACCCTTTAAGACATAAAATATTTCAATATCTCTTTTTTTTCTTACCAAACCCAGTTATCAGTTTTACCTCACTTTCCTTGTGACTACTTTATTTGTATCCCTGTTTTAACTGAGATATATTTACTTTCTTCACCACCTCTAAATCTGAAATACTCTGTATTAAAACAGTCACAGGATTAACAAAATACAAAATCTTAAATGGTCCCATAAATCTAAGGTCAAGTTTGTTTTGGTACTTATCTATCTTTTTAGACAGTTTCTTATTTTCTAAGTACACTTTCATACCAACCTTAAATGGATGCTTAACTCTATCATCAGAGTAACGTTGTCTATTTTTATTTATCTGTACAGATTTCTTTAAATTTTTGATTGCAATCTTTACTTTACTTCTTATCTCATCAGGTGTCAGTTTTTCACTTACCAACTCATTTATGTTCCATAAATTGGACAAAGCATGGTTTGGTGGATGATTAAACATAACTTTAAAAGCACTTGTTTTAATACTTTCATTGTATGCTGTATCAAATCCCTGCTGTAATAAAGTTAAATCATTGTCCCACTCAGTCTGTTTGTCATAGTAGTAGGCTTTTAATGTACTCTTCAAATTTCTTAAGTACCTCTCAGACCTATTTCCACTTGGCTTATATGGAACTAATTTGTGGTGAGCTATTCAATATTTAAAACAAAAATCCTTAAATTCATTACATCTGAAACAGCTACCATTGTCAGATACCAAATACTTACAACTACTAAAATTCTTAAAAATAACATTGTCGATCATATTTACAACACTTGAACCTTTACTGTCTTTTAGTGGAATCAACCATGTATACTTTGATACATCATCCACTGCAATAAGAACATTGTTATTGCCCTTTTTTGACCTCACTAATGGACCAAAAATGTCTATATACAATTTTTCCATAGGTTGTGAAGCATGTGTAGCAATTAACTCACCTTCATATCTTCTTTGTATGGGTTTTGCCATCGTACATATCTCACATTTTCTTACTCTTTCTTTGATTAAGTTTATTAAGTCCGGTCGGTAAAAACTTTCACAAACTTTGTCTAGTGTTCGTTTAATACCTGGATGTCCACCTAGAACGCTTACATGAAAATAATTGAAAACCATATCCACCAACATTTTTGGTAAGTAAATTTTTGGCTTTGCTCTTTCATGATTCTTATACATTAAAACACCCTTACTTAAATAATATTTACAACTATTTACACCATTGTTTACAGATTCAATTATTTTTAGAACCTCGCTATCATTCTGCTGATGTTCCTGAATTTTAGTAAAGGCTAAAGGAAACTGTTTGATAACATTCACATTACTAAAATCATCATTACAAGTTTCTTGCTTACCCTTATACACCTTTTTAACCTTTTGAGATTTTACCTTTTGATTTTTGTTAGTTTTACAGATTCCATTTAACTGTAATTGTTCTTCTCTCAACTCATGCATTCTAGATAAGCAATCAGCTACCTTATTATCAGTACCTTTCACATGTTGTACTTTAAATGGGAGGTTTAATATTCTTTCCACCCACCTTCCAAGCCTACCTAACTTTCTAAAATGCCCTAACACCCAAGACAATGCACTATTATCAGTAATTAACAGAAAAGGTTGAATTTCTAAGTAACTATGAAATTTTTCTATGCTTAAAATTACTGACAACGCTTCTTTTTCGTATACTGACATACACCTTTCAGCTTTTGTGAATTTTCTAGAATAATAGGCAATAGGCATTCTTTAATTGTTAACTTCTTGCAAAAGTACAGATCCCATACTAATTTCACTAGCATCACACATGAGTATGAAGGGTTTGTCAAAATTAGGTATTGTTAATACAGGAGGAGTACTTATACATTCTTTAAGCTTTTCAAAACTGTCATTACATTCTTTACTCCACAAAAACTTTGACTTCTTTTTCCTTAACTCATTTAAGGGGCTAGCTATTTTAGCATAATCTTTTACAAACTTTGCAAAATATGAAACCATGCCAATAAATCTACTCACTTGTTTTACATTTTGAGGAGCTTTAAACTCTCTTATTGCAACTGTTCTATCTGGATCAATTTTGATTGCATTCTTGCTAATTTTGTGGCCTAAATAGCTGACCTCTTTACAAGCAAACTTAACTTTAGTAGGGTTCACAGTTAGATTATATTTACTTAGCCTATTGATTACCTCTTTCAAATGTGTAATGTGCTCTTCCAAAGAATTTGAATAAACAATAAGATCATCAACAAAGTTCATTACATACTTAAACTTGATGTCATGAAAGATTTTATTTAAATAAGCACTCAATAAGCCTGAACCACAATGCAAACCATAAGGTATTCTATTAAATTCATACTGTGCAAATGGCGTACAAAAGGCAGTAACATGTTTACTTTCTTCATTTAACTTAATTTGATGAAAGCTGTTACATAAATCCAGAACAGTAAAGTACTCAGCACCTTGTAAATAGTGATAGCTTTCTTGCAGATCCCCTATAGGATGGTTTACACGCTCAATTTTTGAATTTAACTTTGAATAATTTATCACCATTCTATGCTTATCACTATTTGGCTTACTTACAGTAAAAGTAGGACTACTGTAATTTGATAAACTAGGTCTGATAATGTTCTGCCTTAACAAATCATCAATGATATCTTTTAAAATCTTCATCTTCGGTGGACTTAATGGATAAGGTCTTAAATTCACTGGTTCCTTATCTTTTAACTTTATAGAGTACTCAAAGTCCAGTGCTTCACCTATTTCATTAGTGAAAACTTTAGGGTAATTTTGTACAAGTTTTGCAATTTCATCCTTAGCTTCTGTATAACCTACCATTAAATTTTGATTTATGTTGCTACAAAAAACATTTACATAATTCAATAATGGCAACTTAACATTTGGTTTGTATTTAAAGTAACACTCACTGTTACTCAAATCAATTACCATACCAGTATTCCCAATGAAACTTGCCCCTAGAATGATATTCCAAGTTACATTCTTGCCTATTAAAAAGTTAACATACCAGGAAAAATTATACAATTTGATTTTTACAGTACAAGTTCCTAGAATGTCTATTGCTTCTTTTGTTGCTGTGTAACAATTGTTATTATTATTTGCAGGGGTGCCCACAAGGGGGGGCTGTGACGCAGACTGCGTCATTGAAATTCTTGGGGGGGGGGTTCAAAAAATTAAAATGGAGGGGGGGCTAAAGTTAGTTGCAACAGTGTTCAACATGACGACAATAAAAAATATATTACGAAGTCGCCAGATAGAAAGTCGATTAATTAATGACAATAGTTATATTATTTCATTCAATTAGTAAAAATAGGATTTACTGATAGTTTAGGATTCGTGTAGGAAGTTATTATTCAAGATTAGCAAGACGTGAGATCTAAGAGGGAGGGTACGGAATGGCTCAACTGCTGTAATAGATAAAAGGTAACGCGTGGTACAGACACGTCCAGCTACACCGCGACTTTGCCCAGAACGCTTTGTTGACATAGAGCTAGTTAAAATACAATTATTATCAATTATCAATTAGTTAAGATGGGGACGCCACTATGTGCGTATTTTAACCCAAATATGAGTGAAGGATGAGTGTAGGATGAGTGGCGCGATCTTGTAGTCTTGTTAGTGACTAAGGCCGACATGTTCCTTAGACACAGCTGTTAATTAATAGCCCATACAGCTAATGGCAACTAAGGGACCTACAGTTTATAGTGGAATCCGAACCACATTTTTCCTTGTAATTTACGAATTGGTCTAATTACCAGGATAGTACTGCGGATAGTCGTAGTACTCACTAGTGCGGACGTTAATCCACACCAGGGAGCATCGCATCCACAGTGCATCCCTATAAATATCCACAATTCGTGACCTCCTAGTAGCTGGATTACAGGACGACGCCACCCGTCCCAGTCAAGTAGCATAGGCTACAATACTTTACACTATTGTGTAGATACAGTACTCGATTACCTGAGTAATAGGGAGGGGGGTAGTGGGTAATGAAAAATACGGTTAATCCAATATAGTATAAAAATAGATGACAAACCCATTAAAACGTGGTAAACAGCAATTAACGTCACGATTTGCATTTTTATAAACGAAATTCAATATTGCACAATGATTATTATTGTAACTTACATTTCAAATCATTTATCTTGGTTCAGTTGTACAAACGGCATCGTTTAAAATTATAGCTCAAACGTTTTCTGTGCTCAAACACAACTAATAACTAGCCAAACACTGCATTGCTATAAATAACGTAAATATTAAAGGAACCTTTAGAAAGTGTTATAAAAGCTACTGCTCATGATAGACAGATAACCTACCGGTAGGTACTGTATCACAGCATAGGAGTTGATAGATAAGTAATAAAAAGGTGTAAAATTATATTTAGAGATAATAAAAACTCTCTTAAAAAAGAATGTAACGAGAACAATCTTGTTATTCTTTTTCTTTGTTCTTCTGTTCTTTATAAGTTTTTTTTCTTCAATTCATACACAAATTCAACAAGTCTCCATATTTAGGCCTACTCATTGCCCAATCACAGCCTAACTAAAGTTACCATGGTTACTAATCACAGTTTACTAAGCATTATATCGTCATCATACCCCAGCTGTTGTATCTGAAATCTGTTGTAAGCGCACAGAAGACAGAAGTGTAAAACGGAGCAGACGATTGTTGGCGCAAGCGTTGTTTCCATTTCATTTTCATCGAAGGAGCTGTGATGTTTCCTAAGGGAGGGAGAGGGGGTCGTTATATCAAGAAAAAGACGCTGACAATTCGTTAAGCAGAGGTTACGAACGCTATATAGATATTCTGGCAATAAAAAATTCCTCAAATTGAGGTGATTTATAATACTCTAATTCTATTTATATAGAAAGATAAGTTTTCCAGTCCTGTACAACACTGATTCACGTACGGTCTTTTCCCGGTACCTAATCAAAATTCAAGTACAACTTGATACACAAAGAATCTCCGGTTCCCGACCTGGATGGTGGCTAGTTATTTATTTTACTTTCTCCCCCTATACCATAGTATATGGAGAAAGTATTGTTTTCGTCAAAATTTTCGAGTTTGAGTTTTGAGTGGATATATTCGTTTTGGGTCCCCCTGGACCCAAAAAAGTGGTTTTCGGAGTGATGTCTGTGTGTGTGTGTGTGCGTGTGTGTGTCTGTGTGTGTGTCTGTGTGTCTGTGTGTCTGGATGTGTACAGAGCTAGGGACTACACCTGTGGTCCGATTTCGATGAAATTTGGTATGTACGTTCTAATCCATGGTATCTCCAGGCGTTTTTTTCATTTTTTTGAAATTTTGATTTTTAATGGGGATTTTCCCATAAAAACCCATAAAAAACCTGAAAAATCGGATTTTCTCGAAAATGGCCCGAACGATTTTGATAAAAATTTAGTATGTTGTAGCCCTTTAAATTCTGAACAAAAAGGTACAAATCCCATTTCTGTAAAAATTACGGTTCAAAAGTTATGGTAAATTATGTTATTTTCCCATAAAAACCCCATAAAATAACGAAAAATAGGATTTTAGAAAAAAATCCTGTTTTATTTTAACATAGTATGTTATGGTCCTTAAAGTTTTGATAGTTTTTTCATTTTTAAAAAATTTAATTTTTAATGGGAGTTTTCCCATAAAACCCCATAAAATAACAGAAAAATAGGATTTTCCCAAAAACGGCCCAAACGATTTTGATAAAAAATTTGTATGTTATAGTCCTTTATGTTCTGAACAAAATGGTACAAATCCCATTTCTGTAAAAATTATGGTTCAAAAGTTATTGTAAACTATGTTATTTCCCATAAAAACCCCATAAAATAACGGAAAAATCAGATTTTCACAAAAATGGCCCGAACGATTTTGAAAATAATTAGTATGTAGTCCTTTAAATTCTGAACAAAATCGTACAAATTACATTTCCGTATATTTACTTTCACCGCTTACACATGATAAAGGTTGTTGACAAACTTATGGGAGAAAGTATGTGTCAGAATGCTGATACCGTTTATTTTATTACTTTCTCCCCCTATACCATAGTATATGGAGAAAGTATTGTTTTCGTCAAAATTTTCGAGTTTGAGTTTTGATTGGATATATTCGTTTTGGGTCCCCCTGGACCCAAAAAAGTGGTTTTCGAAGTGATGTCTGTGTGTGTGTGTGTGTGTGTGTGTGTGTGTGTCTGTGTGTCTGGATGTGTACAGAGCTAGAGACTACACCTGTGGTCCGATTTCGATGAAATTTGGTATTTAGGTTCTAATCCATGGTATCTCCAGGCGTTTTTTTCATTTTTTTGAAATTTTGATTTTTAATGGGGATTTTCCCATAAAAACCCATAAAAAACCGGAAAAATCGGAATTTCTCAAAAATGGCCCGAACGATTTTGATTAAAATTTAGTATGTTGTAGCCCTTAAAATTCTGAACAAAAAGGTACAAATCCCATTTCTGTAAAAATTACGGTTCAAAAGTTATGGTAAATTATGTTATTTTCCCATAAAAACCCCATAAAATAACGAAAAATAGGATTTTAGACAAAAATCCAGTTTTGATTTAACATAGTAGGTTATGGTCCTTACAATTTTGATAGCTTTTTTTTCATTTTTTAGAAATTTTGATTTTAGATGGGGATTTCCCCATAAGTAGTATAGGGAGGGTGCATTTGGGGCAACAGGTGTTGCCCCCCGCAAAGCCATACCTTGTTTATTGTTTACAATCCTTGACCCCTGACCTCCAGTAATCAGCCGATAGCGCCAATCAAACATTTAACCCCAATTGACCCCGATTAAAAAACAATTAGATAAAAGATATCGCATTCCGACGTTATCCGTTATCGGGTATTCCCCGACCCGCGGGTCACCGCGTCTGTTTACATCGTCCGCCATTGTTGTTTACACCTCTCTATCTCCATTTGTGTGCTAACAGCTATTTGCGCTCTATCTGTTGGTAAAACAGTGAACTAGATTAAATACTAGATTTTTGTAATTTCTGTGATTTAAAAGTGTAGCAAAATAAGTCATGCTGCCTCAATGGGATTTTTTAAAGTTTCCCTATCATTTATTATTTACAAAGCTAAGACGTTACCACTGAGCCAGCATGACTTCTACAGACTGCCTTGTATTTTATGTCATAAAGCTAACCTAATAAATTCAGTCTTAGTGTGGCCATCGATCTAGTACAATATCTGGACCTAATCAAGAACAGCCAAATTCATCTCTTGGCTCTTCAAATGCCAACAGAGCCAACCTTACTTTGGATTTTTCCAGACCACATCAACGCAATTATGAACGCATGGCTGGAGATATGAATCGTCAACAGAGTGGGTTCGTGTCATCATCTACTTGGACGACTGGAGATGACAGGTGGTACAAAGCTCAATCTAGCGATGCTAGCCCAAACGTTGTTAATCGTCCAATCCAAGTTTCAAAAGTGACTAACAGCCAGAGTGATATAGTTGAAAACCAATTGAGGATTTTGTTTGGCTAGACAGAATTTTTGGTATAAAAGTCATGTTTCAAGCTTGTATGGTTTCAGTCTACTTTGATATCCGACTGTGTGGAAATGTCTATAGCAGTAAATATGGAATTTCACGAAGAATTTATTATAACAAATCATATGAAAATTCAATTCAAAAATGACCAATTGACAACAAAAATTATCATTATTGTATACACACCAAATGGGAGAGAAAGCGTTTCGCTGGACGTTGACAAGTGGACGGAATTTAAGAAATCAATCAGTGATGTGGACCAAGAGTTTTACAGAAGGTTCAATCACCAGCCAGCATCAATGGATGCCTCATTAGTCACATCTATAACTCCACCATCACCCCAGAAATCTTCTATTGATACTTTTAATGTGCGGAACGAGGATCTTGTAAAATCAGGATTCTACAGGACAAAATGTTATGAACAAGTAATATGTTGTGAGTGTGGTTGGCAGTCGGGCAGTGAAAGATTATCATTACGATACTTGAACTTTCTTCATAAAGTATTAAATCCCAAGTGTAAAATGAGTGAATATGCTGAAGATGACTATATAAACTATTTTAACCACAAAAAGTCTATTGAAAATACTGAAAATATAATGACAGAAAAGTTTATTATATGGCCAAAATTATATCCGAGTATTGAAGATATGATTAAAACTGTATCCAGTTTCATGCATCAAGTGTGGTGTTGTCTTAGATCATTTGGGTCTTGATGACAAGCCTGCAGAAGAACACCAGAAGGTTTCACCCGATTGTAAATTTGAATAACAAAATGTATAAAACCGATTATATTGTTTTTTAAGTTATTCTCTTATACCCTTTAAGATGTTAATATCACTTATCAACTATAACACAAAATTTGCTTTTTGCAATCCCACTAAAAAACCAAGAGTGGACCTGAAATGGAGCTGAGTGGACCAGTGTCCACCCAGTGGACCAATCATCTTATTTAGATTGGCTAGTTTAAATGCCACACTTATAATGATGGAGTTTTTTTTCTTAGACTAAATAAATGGGCTCTATATTAATGATGTACCTAAAAGGAGTCAGAAATAATTTAGTGCAGGAGGTATATTAAAGAATAATACGTTTGTGGGAATGATGTGGCCACACTAGATTTGACTAGATTTGTAAAAGATATACTTATGAGCTGTTTACTACCATACTACTTCGGGTGATTATTAAACTTGGTAAATAGTATAAAAATACAAAAATCTGTAGTAGTCTAATTCAAAACCATCTATATTTTTTTTAACCACAAACTAAAGTAAGAGAAAGAAAGTTTATGTTCGATATGACGATAAACTTAAAGATAAGGAACCAGTTGATAGATATATTGTGTGACCTCAAACTGGTCACTGTTTCATCTCTACACCTTCTAGTTAAAATACAATACTATAGATGAAACAAACTTTCTTAGGCAATACTGAGTAATCGTTATTTGTATTTTAATCATTTTATATATATGGTAGTTGTTGTGAATCAAGATGTGACAGTTGTTGTGAAATAAAGAGTGCAGACCAATTTACAGGAACATTAATAGGTAATAATTTCCAATTTATTGTGACAATCTTTGAAAGGATTTTATTCCTAGTAATGAATTAATAGATAATGACAAACATAAAATGTAGAGAGTTTGAATTAATTGGCTAAGAATAAAAAAATAGTATAACCATTAAGCATGTTAAGTGTTCATTTTTGATCAACTTAATTTAATAAGCACATAGATGGTTTTAAAATACTGATAGTGATACTTAAACATATTATATAGACTAAATATTTGTTTAAAAACGCATTCTTATACGAGACTTTTGAATTATTATTAACCAGGTGAAACCCGTTAATAACCCGTTAATCCCATTATCGATGGATGCTTTAAATGTTTACGATAATTCTTCTAACTACGATAAAAAGAGTAAAAATATCAGTCCATTTATTGATTTTTAAAAATTTGTAATTTAAGTCAAATTAACAAGATTTTACATGAGTGAAGCTGTATCATACTAAACGTTTTCAAATAGGAAATTTAAAGACAATTTTATTGATGTCCAAGATTTTAAATGCCGTAGTATAAAAATACTATTTTTTGTAAACACTTATCACTGGAATATTTAGTGATATTCCAGTACTTAAAGGATAAATTAATATAGAATTTAACATGGCATTCAAATACCTACTGTTTTAGTTTAGTATGTACTACTGTTTTCATTTGTAGTGCAGTAGGAATAATGGAAAATATACCTTAAGGTGGAACTAATTGCAACACAAATTATTCTTGCTGGGAATGGTGGGTATTATGCTTCTAATCAACATACTAAAAATATACATCCTACCATATATAAAAAACTTTAAAAATTTTAACTTTAGTAAAAATATCTTTTTGGGCATCAAATTATAGAAAATTTAATACTGAAAAATATTTTGATAGTGGTTATAAGCACTATTTAGAAATACAATCGTAGTATAAAAAATATATTCGCCACAGCAAACCTACCGAATATGCAAATTTCCATTTGTCTGAATCGATTTCCAATTAAATCTACTTAGGCTAAATAACATCAGGTTTAACGAGTACCTAGTTTTTCTGCATAAAGGAAACTAATAAAGTGGGTTTTTAGTAAAATATACCAAGTTTTTTTTTCAAAATATATCAATAAAGAATGACACTACAACATTCTATAATATTCTCCATGAGAATAATATGGGAATTTAAAATGTATATTTTTTTTATTTTCTCTTTTACCAATAACCGTATGAAAACACTTTTATATACAACGTTATTTGTTTTAAGCTCTTTAAAAAGGTACACGGATAAATAGGGAAATTTTGTGTTTTGAGACAACCGAAAAAAAATCCATCCATCCATTCCACCATCCATTATAGAAGTTGTCTATTGGTTTTTAGTGTTGCTTGGTATATTGTTTGGTGTATTTAATAAATGGTGTTTTTGACCTCTGTGTACATCAAATCGAAAAAGTTAATTTTTCAACAAGGGCCTATGTTTTACCATTCCACCTATGGTAATAGCTACTTGTCTATTAGGGAAATTCGTTAAAACGGAAAGCATATCCAGTATTACCTAAGATGAAATATGTAGTGCAGCTTAATTTTAAAAATAACAACTACTCAAGTTATTGTTTTTACGAATACACATATAAATGAATTACCTATATAAAAATTTTAATGAATGGTGTTTTTGGCCTCTGGGGACATCAAAACGAAAAAAGTTAATTGTTCAACAAGGGCCTATGTTTTACCATTCCACCTATGGTAATAGCTACTTGTCTATTAGAGAAATTCGCTAAAACAGAAAGCATATCCACTATTGCCTAAGATGAAATATGTAGTGTAGCTTAATTTTAAGAATAACAACTCTACTGACGTATTTGTAAAGCAAAAACCATTCACCGATTTAGTTATTCTGTTGAAAAATAGTATGCCAATTTGTAAATCTTTAAATACTTTGATTCAAAACTAATAATACTTTGAATAGTAAACTCGATAACTAAAAGCAACTGAATATTTTTATTATGATACTAAGAATAGTTAAAGATAAAGAGGAGCTAATCACATAACCTTGAACTGACCATGGTCTTATCATTAGCCACTGCCACTTTTCTGACCAAACATGAAATTGAGTACTAATCAATTGATATTATTTGACATGTTTTTGTTCAACCTCAAATCTTATGTGTGGGGAATCGTAGGAGAACGTGACATACATAACAAAACATAGCCTAGTGCAACTCAATTTCTAAGTGTATTGAAAGGTAACAAATGTGTTAAAATTATTACGATTTTATCGAAAAATACATTATGCTAAGTAACAGATAAGTACAACAAAACACTCGCACATAAGTAATGTTTCACATTCTTTACTCTGAGGCATTTCTGAAACAAATCTTTCATCCACTACCTCATTCATGTTTTAGCTCAATTGATAGTAAAACAAACATTTAAAACGGTAATTTATGTAGCCTACTGAGACCTTAAAACTATTAACTTAAAACATGTTGTTTATTTAGAATCAACTTACTCACATGAATTAAAGCCATTAACATAACTGCGTGAGATGTTTTAATATAATCATATATATTTAAATGTTGTATATAAATAGATTTTTTGGGTTATTAACCCAAGAGGACTCACATAATGATTGAAACAACTGGGTTGGTAATATAATTTTAGTTAAACATGTAATTAACAGGTGTTGGCAGCATTTACCACCTCTTTCTACAGACAGCCTAAATAATTTTCCAATCTCACCCATTTCCTAGATTCGGTGTCTGGTATGTTCGATTGCTTTGATAAATTGCTGAAACCTATGTTTACCAATTGCTTAAAACATCAAATAAGGTTATATTAATTAGCTCTCTATCTACAAATAATCCAAAAATGGGGGGTTATATTTTTTACTATAACTCTCTAACTAGCAGCCCAACTGTAATAGTCACAGTAGGTGGTTTCTGTTGTGACAGCAACTATAATGAGGTTTTAGTTAAATCCAAATAAAACAATCGTAAAATGAGATAATTTGTATACCTTTAGAAAGACAAGATTCTAAAAATATAGCATGATATTTTTTGTCTACAAATAAACAAGTGGTATTACTGCAACAAGGAAAGATTTTCCTATGTATAAAATGTATACAAATCTTTTTGATATAATTACAATGATCTAACAACAACTGCAACAAATCAAACAGTTTTTACATGTTCATGAAGTGTTAGATTGACTTTAATAGTCACCATCGTAAAACATGTATTATATTACACCACTACTGCTGAATTTATCAGCTGATACTTCATGAATATTTATCTAACTAAATCTCAATCTCTATTGACAATCAACACTAAAGTGGTGGTGGTTGTGGTGTTTAAAATATTAACTTACTCACATGAATTAAAGCCATTAACATAACTGTGTTAGATATTTTTATATCTATATAAATAAAAATTATAGTTTTGTCTGTACATTGCTTAGAATCATGCAGTTTTTGGTTATTTTTACGTTTCATAGCCTAAGAAAGCCGAAACGAGTCTTATCTCAATTTCTGTCTGTATGTCTGTCTGTTTGTCTGTCCACTCTGTGACTGCGTCTGTAACGCCAAAATGTCATTTTACGCGGCCTACTCCTAGAAAACTAGAGTACCGATCAAGGTTCTAATCATTTTTCTGTATTAACTGGATTGGTGAGAGTGTCTTTGGCTATAAAAACATGGCCTCGCTTCTTTGAAAACAAAATAACAAACCACCAAAAACCCAATTTTGTTCGATTTTTGTCAAATTTTCTCCCAATGTTTACTGTTACATTTGATGAAATAACGATCAGCTGTTTGGATTAGTTCTCACTTCTAGCTGTCACTGATATGTTTACATTCAAAGTTGTTTACAAATACCGCAACCATTTCCGATCAAGTTTTGTCAGCACATCCAAACCAAGTGAGATTAAAAACGTTGTGCCTTACTTAACCACTTTAATTAATCGCAAGTGCAACGATTGTTCTTGAATTTTGATAACCGGGGAAAATACCGTGAATCAGTGTTGTATTAGTACAAGGAAACTTACATCTTTTTAATCATCGTCACCAATACCGTAGCTTACAAAGATTTCCACTCATTGACGGCGCTTCAAGAACAGTTGTGTTAAGTGCAAAGTAAAAAATCACAACTGGGTGATCCTGGATGTTGCTGCGATCTTGGAAGATCCTTCTGATTTCGCTGTGATCGTACCGTAACAGAGGTTTAACTTAACAGATGTAGCTAAACTCGCTTTACCAATGTGTCACTTTTGGTTTCTACTTACTTACATTTCGACAACGATATCGGTACTTTTCCTACTTAGGAAATAAAACTACAAACGTACAAAACCCCAGATGTGTGCGTTTTTTGTCACATTTCCTCCGAATGTTTGCTAGATATATGTCCCGATTATCGTTTAGAGATTACGTACAGTAATCTTTTAAATAAGAAACCTTTGTTTGGATAAAGGTGGTTTCTTCAAACTGTCATTAAAATATGTTAACATTAAAAGCTGCTTACAAATAATGCTATTAATGGAAAATAACTTTGATTTTCGAAAACTTAAAAAATTTTAAACCAAAAGGAGATTAATAACTTCGGTACTGCACCACTCAAGTGAAAGTTTTTTTAGCAAGCCATAGTGAGTTTTCAAAGCTTTACGTTGTTAACGTTGCATGTTACATGTTTTGTGGCCTGTGTATTTATTTATTTATATATTTGCCAACAGATTAACACCTATAATACAGTTTGATTAGAAGGTCAGTTTGAATTAGTCGTAAGTACTACAGTTCTTTTCTCAAATGTAAACGTTGGTTTTTGGTAGTGCTACTTTTCCTTAGAACCGGTGGTAGCAGTAAGAATAATTTTTATATAAAAACACATCACTATTTTCACTATTTATTTATAAACACTGCACCTTATTGCTTATTAAATTTAATTGATGTCTTACTGTATAATTTTTAGCGTTTTCTGTCTGGACTCCAAAATGTTGTGTGGACTCAATTCTGTATTTGTGTGTTATGTCTATTGGTAACGCATTAATGTCCTTATTTTTCGTGGAAAAAACAAGAGCACCATTGTTAATAAAAATTTCAACCCGAATAAAGTGTGCAGAAGTGAGGTTAAGGTAGTATTTTAACTACTTTTAACCAGTGTCAAAAGTAACTTTCAATTACAGGCCTACCTTAGGGCTATGCCTCATAGATCTATACTGTAAAGCAATTCCTTTTATCATTAGATATAAAATATGGACTAACACGATCGGGTGACATTTAATTGCGAAGCATTCGTTTTGGCTTTGAAACTGTCAGATATTGTATTTGAGAAGGTTTATATGTATTCCTAAACAATTATAGTTTTGCCATCATATCTGGAAAAATGCACACTAAATATGCAAACCAACTCCTGTTTTGAATATAAGGTTTTAACTTACTACAAGATTCCCGTACGTAGAACGGGCAAACAGCTAGTCATCATATATATTTAAATGTTGCATATAAATATATTTTTTGGGTTATTAACTCAAGAGGACTTACATAATGCTTGAAACAACTAGGTTCGTAATACAATTTTAGTTAAACATGTAACTAACAGGTGTTGGCAGTATTTACCGCCACCGTAACACATACACCTCTTTCTACGAACAGCCTGATTAATTTTCCAATCTCGTCCGTTTCCTACATTCAGTGTCTGGTATGTTTGATTGTTTTAATAAATTGCTACTAAATTAATTTTGATCCTCATAAATTGATATTGTAACCTATGTTATCTTATGTGGTTAGGCAATAGCTTTAAATAGTGTTATTAAGTTTATGATAGAACTCAAATGCTGATGAAAACAGATTGAAAAATATTGAAATGTTTCACACAAATAAGAGGTTAGTCACCTTTTCAAAACCTCTTGACACTACATTTTACTTTTCTGACTATGAAGATCGGAGATGCACCAGTTTGTTGGATAGAGATCGTTTTAAGCGAAGGATTAGTCAAGTTGAAATTGTTTTACAAAACTATCTCATGCTTAAAGTACATCATGTTAGTCACTGCTCTCTTGATGATCATTCTATGTGTTATAAATTCTTAGTAAAATTGGGAAACTAACTCATCTGTTGTGCACAGTGTAATACACACTAACTTGTCAATTGGTGTCTAAACAATCCAACATTAATTTATATAATGGCCCTGCAGGGAGGTGGATGACATTAAATGAGTGGAAACTAAAATCTTCTTCTGCTAAACATCTTACTGGTGGAGACTTCATCTGGATGCTTAGCTAAAAGGATACCACTAAGTGCGTTTATTGTGGAGTAAAAATGTTTGAAGTTGCCCATCAAAACTTTTTAAATATGTGCAGGATATAAATCTTTTAAAGTGTTGATGTTTTTAGCTTCATACACACTACGACGTTATAATGAAAATTGATTTTAAGAACATTGGAGTGGATAATTATGTCATGATGTAACATGCTTAACACTTTATAAGCATATTCCAAAAATGTAATTCCATGCAACTATTAAAATGCCAAAAGTTTTGTCAAGAGTATTTTAGACAATTTGACGTTTAGTGTGTTGTTGAACAGACCACTTCAAAACCTCCAAAGTTGATGCATTTAATACACCGGCTAATACAGTATTTACTTTAATGATAGATCTTGCGATTATACTACTAACGAACTAAATAGCTAATATATCGTCTTTACTCAATTCAAATTCGTTTAGATCTAATTATCAGAGGATGGTGGTTCAATTTCTTCATTAGGGACTTTATATAGTTCCCCCCAATTTAGATAATCACTTTCCCCAGCAATAGGTAAATTGGCAGACCTTCCCGTATGTTTTTTATGGATATAGTTAAATAGAATCACGCTGAATTTTTTCAATTCTCTATCATGATGTTCCTTGTTTTGCGTTATTAAACCTTGATGGGGTGATATTTTCTCATTGATGGTATTAATATCGGATTGAAGTTTAGCCAAATGTGTAGACATTGGTATAAATTGATCATTCATACTTTTCTCCAAGTATCCTTTTGTTACAGCACCATCTTTACCCTCAGGCTCAGCTGGATGTGTTATTTGTTTTCCCTGGGCATCATAATGGGAGTCCTTAAGTGATATACAGAGTCGTTTAACAGTCTGGTAGTTGACTCCGTCAGTGTCTTCAATAGGATTTCCCACATTTATTAACCTTTTACTTCTAAGATTATAGGAGTGTCTATCACCCGGTATTATTTTTTTATCGACATATTCCTTTGAAGCCACGTCATTACTGTTTTTGGGTTTACCTATATTGGTCACGATTTTGCCCTGTAAGTTGTAGTTCCCCTCGGCTGTAAGAACGTATCCCCCACCTTTAATAGGGTCTTTGCCCGATTTGCTACTACGTCCAAACTTATCAATAGTCATTATATTAATGATTTAAACCTAGAGTTTCCACCACCTCTTATACACCCAGCTTCACGCAGCTCTTCTATGATACTAATGATCTCATTGGAATGTACTCTGTTTCCGGTCTCTGTAGGCATGATAATATACCCAAATCGGTTAACAAGCTCATTTACATCATCCCAATATAATGTCTCGAGAATGTATGTTTTTCCATAGTAAGCCTCTCCCTTGTTCTAACATTAATGGCTGTATAATTCTAAGATATTTAACACCTTTACTCGATTTAACTCGACCTGTAGGCTCATATTTCTCTCTATGTGCGTTTGTAGCATACAATATACTTTTGTATGTATTCAAATCGTTTTCCATGTAAGTACCTTATCGGGTAATCGTTTAAACAATAGTTCGTAAAGACCTTCAGACGCTCCATGGTTAACACCACCGATATATATATATTACCTTTATCGTTAAAGTCTAAGTTTTCACTACCAACCATTAACACACTGCCAAATGTGTAGTCTAAAGTTGCTCTATTTTAGAGGAGCTTTTATGAGGGACAGTTTACCATTGAGAGTTCATGAAAATGAATCAGCAGTTATTAACCTAGATAGTATAAAGGGAAATGGTACTCATTGGGTGTGTTATTATAAGAGAGGTTTTCATATTGAATACTTCGATAGTTTTGGCAACTTAAAACCACCAATTGAGTTACAACAGTATTTCAACACAGGATTTCATCCTATATTGGTCAAATATAACTATTTCCTAAAACAAAAATTCAACTCTGTCAACTGTGGTCATTTTTGTTTGGATTTTCTTGCTAAAAGAAGATGATTTGTATTACTGGAAATTCATCTAATTTAAATTGCTCGCTGTTCCCTCCAATGGACTTATCATCAGCAAATGAATGGGAGCTAGGATTCCTGGATTTAATGACATATAACTCAATACCAAACGTGGAGGAAGGTATAAACAACATTTTACATGTTGGAAATGATATACAAATATCCTTACCAACAGGATCTTATGAAATCAGTGACATCAACACGTATATAAATAAGCAGATTAAAAAAAGCATCCTTCTGTTACATTTGAGTTGGTTGCTAATAATAATACTTTGAAAAGTGAAATCAAGTGTTCAGAAACTTTAGATTTTAGCAAACCTTCAAATATAGGTTTGTTACTGGGATTTAGTGAAAAAGTCATTCTTGAAGCGAATAAATGGCATGTATCTCCAACTCAAGTCACCATTAATAAAGTTGATGTCGTAAGAATAACATGCAATATTGTGTGCGGATCATACAGAGACGGTATTGAAGGACATGTGTTACATGAGTTTTATCCTTTAGTTGGACCCGGTTTTAAAATAGTTGAAAAACCAACATCAATCATTTACCTACCTATTTTCAATAGAAAAAGTCTGTCAGAGTTTAACATTAAATTAGAGGATCAAGAAGGTAGGCTTGTTAACTTTAGAGGTGAGAACATCAATCTACGGTTACACATAAGAAAGAAATCACAACATCCATAGTGGGATTTATTTTTGTGATAACCAAAAATCCGTAGGAAAACCGCAAAAAACATACAAGCCAATAAATCCCAATCACACGATCAGTAACAATCATCACAGCCACACACCATACTCTTCCAATTCACTAAATAACAGCGATGAAATACGAATCCCAGTTCATCAACAAGATGTCTATACACTGCCTAGTAAGAGTTTTTTAGTAATCGAGGGGAAAATTGTAAAGACTGCCGATAAGAAAGATGATACTACGACTGAATTGATTACCAATGCCATGTCTTTTTTGTTTGATGAAATTAGATATGAGTTATGTGTAACAGAAGTTGATAGAGTAAAAAATGTTGGAATTACAACTACAATGAAGAACATATTGACTTCCCGTTCTTCTGATCAAAATTGGATGGAAAATGCTGGCTGGAAAGTTACCACAGTAGCAGTGCTAGATGAAAAAACTAATTTTTCATTTTGCATACCACTGAAATTACTCTTAGGGTTTGCAGAAGACTATAATCACATTTTGTTAAATGTTAAACAAGAATTGATTCTTTTAAGGTCTTCAACAGATAAAAATGCAATTTTTCAAGCTGCTACAGCTCTTCACGATGTCAATATAATCCTAGACAAGGTCATATGGAAAATACCCTATGTCCAAGTTGAAGACAGTACAAGACTTTCTCTCTTAAAAAAAACCGATAGGGATCATCCTATATCTATGCCTTTTAGAAGATGGCAACTGTACGAATACCCAACTCTCCCAGTATCAAAACTACATTCTTGGACAGTCAAAACAAGCTCAATTTTAGGTTTTCAAACCGGTAGAAAAGATAAGTCAAATAAAAATGCAGCTCATTTTGATATGTGTAAGCTGGAAAATGTCAAACTATATTTAAATGCAAAATACTATCCTTATGATAATGTTAACGGAAACAAATCTCTAATGTTTAACTTTTACTCATCATTCCATTCTTCTTATTATAATGGAATTGACGATCAACCATGCCTTAACAAGGAAACCTTTATTAATAAGGCACCACTGTTTGTAATAGATTGTTCAAAGCAGACTGAAACAATTAAAACTGGATCCTTAGATATTAGAATTGATTTTCAAACTTCAGATGACATGCCTGCTAACACATCAGCTTACTGTTTAATTATACACGATGCTTTATTTACCGCTGTCTGGTTCTGTACGAAAAATAATGTAATATATGATTAATAAAACAATTTTATATTACTTTATTTTCATTATTATATCCCTACCTTAACCATTATGGTCCTCTTAGTTGTAACACATATCAAAATTTGGGTTTATACAAAAAATATACACAAGTCTGGATGAGGTTACAACTACCCAGACAGCACACTTTCTCCTCAGGACATCCTACGGATATTGCGACAGGATATGCAAGATATCCCATAGTGGTCCTATGGTCAACTTGGGATATCACAGGATATCCACAGGAATGCGTAATGTCCCCGCCCGGGGATGTCCTACGGATAAGCTCACACGCATATCCGTGGGACATCCGAGGTCATCCCAGGGTAGTCCTCAGGACATTCTCAGGACATATGGGACTACTATGGGATGTCCCTGGGATAAAGTGTGGTCTGGGCCTGAACATAAAAAACACAAAATAATATAGATTTAGTATGAAAAGCTTAATTATAAGTTTAGTAAATTGATTAAATAGTTAATAAACACAAATTTTGAAGAAAAAAACGAGAAAAAAGTTTTAGGCCCAGACGGGTTTCGAATCTGGTACCTTCGCCTTGTGAGCCTCTTATCTTACCTCCTGAGCTATCTGCGCTTGTTGATTATGGATGTTTTCAAGTGGTTAAAGAGTAGCCGACAGTTGCAATGGTCGCAATACTTAAAATATTTTTGATACTACAGTATAGGCCATATATGATTCTGTTAATCTGTTTAGGCCTCAAGTAGTTGAATTGTTTTTCTGGTAGTTGGAGAGGATACTGGTATTTGAATATAGATTATTTAATCACCATTAGATTAGCACTGTAATAATTGATTGTTATATGATTAAAATTAGTTTTTTGTTGTTTTATTAATTTAAAGTTAGAATTAAATTCACATTTCACACAACTATGATAGAACTCTAGTTTTCCTGAACTCAGTGGTAGTAATATGTCAGTAAAGTAAAGTCAACCCTTGCTAGCCATAGTATTAACAAGACATATTTTCAATCTGGGAAACCTTAAACTTTTAAAATAAATTATAAAACCTCAACATCTTAATGCGTGGGAATCTTATTTTTAGAAAAAAAAAAACAGACCAAAATTATTTGTTAAATAATGAAGACGGCCAAATTATAAATTCGGAATTACTGAAAATAATTACATCAAGAACAACACTGTAACATATCCAAAATTCAAAAGATTATTTTTTCTAATATTATTTTTTATTTTTCCAATATCCTTTAAATCATCTGCTTTAACTTTGTTTAAAATTAATTTATTAAGTAAATATTTACTTTCTGTACTAGTGTAAACACAGCCTGAAGATGGAAACCAAGTTTCTGAAAGCACTAGTGAAAAAAACAAATATTATTATATATTGGCCTTGTTGAACATTTAAATTTAGATATACTGTACATTTCATCAGTGGTAGTATTTTTTTCTTCAGTTTGTTACCGGGACATTACGGGACATTACAGGATATCCAGTGGATTTTTTACATGTCCCGGGATGTCATGGGACATTCTGGGATATCCTATGGCATTCGTACATATCCCGTGACTTTACAGGATATCCTGAGGTTAACTTACAAATCCCGCGACATTACGGTATATTGTAGGATATCCTGTGGATTTCGTACTCGTCCCGGGATTTTGCGGGATATCCTGAGGATAGCGCACATATCCCGAGACATTCTCAGGACATATGGGACTACTATGGGATGTCCCTGGGATAAAGTGTGCTGTCTGGGTAGGTACTTGACAGTATGCACAAGTGCCATTGTTGTTGTATCCATCATTAAAAATTATGGTTATCAGCACTCAACACAATTTTGTTGACTACTACAGTATGACCAATATGTTTTTTAGATCTAAACATCCTATTTTTTCTCTTTTGAACAATTCAATTTTCCAAACAATCTTTGTAATCCTTAAATGGCATATAATTCATCACTACTGTTTTTAAACATCTACAGAACTTAATTTTTAGTTGCCTATTGATTATAATAAAAAGAGTTTTTAAAACAACAAGAACAGATAATCACACCATAATGTAACATGCTTAAAAGGCATGCTTTTAGGTATATGCCTAAAAATGCAATTCCATGCAACTACAGTATTAAGATATCAAAAGTATTTTCAACAGTCCTTTAGACAATTTGAAAAGTCACATTTATTGTGTCGTTGAACATGAGAGGGTCAGAGCACATCAAAACATCCAAAGCTGGATATTAAATAATGATAGTGAATGAAAGATTTATCTCAGAAATATATCTGAGTAAAAGATGCAAAATATCCAACTTAAGATATAACAAGTTGAATTTATTAGGTGAGAATAAAAAAGGATTATAAACCCTTTCCACTAAAGTTTACAAAATGTCATATCACTATTTTAAATTGATGTAAATGAGTGATTATCACAGACATGATTCAAAGAAAACACGTGGTACCTAGGTTCACAGTTCACAGTCCACTGCATGTTAGAATATTCCGCAAAATTCTATAAATTGCAAAAACTTAAGTAGCAGGAGAGCGGAGATTAGTAAGAATCATAATTGAAGAAAGTCTCTGTCAAAAAAAAATCAACTCCAGATTTGAAAGAAAATTTGAGCGAGTATCAGGAGCGCTGAAGATACTAGGAATCAAAATCGACGGATTCAAAAGCGCACGCAAAAAAAATCAACTCCAAACAAAATAGATTTGAAAGAAAATTCGAGCGAGTATCAGGAGAGCTGAAGATACTAGGAAACTGAATCGACGGACCCAAAAGCGCGCGCAAAACGAGATAAAGAAGTGTAAACAACAATGGCGGACGATGTAAACAGACGCGGCGACCCGCGGGTCGGGGAATACCCGATAACGGATAACGCCGGAATGCGATATCTTTTATCTAATTGTTTTTTAATTAGGGTCAATTGGGGTTAAACGTTTGATTGGCGCTATCGGCTGATTACTGGAGGTCAGGGGTCAAGGATTGTAAACAATAAACAAGGTATGGCTTTGCGGGGGGCAACACCTGTTGCCCCAAATGCACCCTCCCTATACTACTCCCATAAAACCCCATAAAATAACGGAAAAATTGGATTTTCCCAAAAATGGCCCGAACGATTTTGATAAAAATTTAGTATGTTATAGTCCTTTATATTCTGAACAAAATGGTACAAATCCCTTTTCTGTAAAAATTACGGTTCAAAAGTTATTGTAAATTATGTTATTTCCCCATAAAAACCCCATAAAATAACGGAAAAATCGGATTTCCCAAAATTGGCTCGAACAATTTTGATAAAAATTTAGTATGTTATAGTCCTTTAAATTCTTAACAAAATTGAACAAATCCCATTTCCGTATATTTACTCTCACCGCTTACACATGATAAAGGTTGTTGACAAACTTATGGGAGAAAGTATGTGTCAGAATGCTGATACCGTTTATTTAATTTACAGTTACATAATAGTACCCGTGATAAATCAAACCCGTTATTTAAGCTAAAGCCACACGGTTAATTATCTCACTTGGTTTTGGATTTGCTTACAAACGTGATCGGAAATTGTTACAAACGTGATCGGAAATGGTTAGGGCCTAAACAGTATTATTCGTAAATTCGTAAACAACGTTTATTTTTGTAAACATATCAGTGACAGCTAGAAAAATGAATCTTTATCAAACTAGCTGTTCGTAATTTCATATATGACGTGTTCTCTTACAGATTATTAATATTTCATAAATGACGTATGTAGTAAACATGGAGAAAAAAAACTAGAAAAATCACACAAAATTGGGGTTTTGATCGTCCGTTATTTTATTTCCAAAATAGTGAGGCCATGTTTTAATGGCTAAGGACACTCCTGTGAATACAATTAAACCAATCGGTACTCTAGTTTTCTTTAGAGTAGGCTGCGTAAAATGCATTCTGGGCCGTGACAGACGGACATAAATTGAGATAAGACATGTTTCAACTTCTTCAATGTATAAAACGTAAAAATAAACCAAAACATGTATAATTCTGAGCAATGTATAGACAAAACTATAACTTTATTTATATAGATTAACTGGGTTTGAATTTTTAATATCTAAAAAAATGTCTAAAACTTATTTTAGTTTTACAAATAGTGCTGGGCGGGGAATAATGTTTCTCATTTGTTGTTTACCTCATTTATTGGGGGGGGGGGGCTGTTGCTCAATTGGGGGGGGTGCGTCATGAGTCTAGGGGGGGATGGGCACCCCTGTTATTTGAGTCAATTGTAAAACTTTTAACACATTTGCTAGCCTTTAACTTGTTCAACATACTTTCATTCATAATGTTAACTGAGCTACCTGTATCAATAAGTACAATTTCTTTTACTTTAGAATTAAATATGACTTCTAACTTTGGTAATTGACACTTTAAACTACTTTTTTGCCATGCTTTGTAATTTAAATTATTTAATCTCCTCTTGACCTTGAAAAATTCTTTCTTCAATTTACTTTTTTCATCTAACTTCTTCTTATTATTAACCTTTACATTCTTGGGTTTGGGGAAGCAGGGAAAGATCCTCTCCCCCTTCCTATCACGTTTTTTGACTCTTGGTTGTTAAAATTGCTTATCTGGCCGCGAAAACAGTTTTTTGCGATATGCCCTATTCTGTTGCAGTTATAACATTTTCTTTGATCTTGTAAATTGTTTACAAAATGTCTCTTACTATTTACTGATTTTCTCTCAAAATCACTAAATTTAACATTTTGAACATGAATGCACATTTTATCTATTCCTTCAAAATTTTTAGGGTCACCCATGAATACTAGTCTAGCCCTATCTTCCTGGTTTATACCTAGCTTGATTATCTCAACTAGGTCTGATTCACTACAGTCTAAGTTTAAGACCTTAGCACTTTCCCTGATTTCCATTGCATACACTGATAAAGGCTCACCTATTTTTTGTGGTCTGTTAACTAGTTCACTCTTTAAATTTTCTCTAAGTTCTATCGGAACAAAATACCTTAACAACTCCTTATGAACAGTTTCAACATTTTTCTTAGTTGTTTTGAACTCTACCAGCTTAGCTAATAAAGGACCAGTAGAATACCCGGAACATATGTCTAATATTTCTTCATCTGAAAGCTCAGTTTCATTTGTCAACCGTAAGATATTTTTAAGAAAGTCTAACAACTCCCCTACATTAAGCCCATTTGTAATACGAAAGTTTTTTAAGTGTCTCTCTACAGGATTAGGCAACTTACAAAATTTAGAAGAGTTGTCTACTTTTGTATTACTATAGTAACGACCCTCTCCCTCGTTTCCCTGAACTAGGTTTGGCGCTTCCGGTTTTGTAGTCAAAACATTTAAGTCAAACACATCCTCTAAGTTTTCTTCCTCTATATGTGTTTCACTTATTCTTCTAATTAACTTTTCTTTAAGGCTAACATCAATTACTACATTACCCAGCTTACTTGACATATCTTCTACCATGTTTAGATACTTATTGCATAGCTCTTTAACTTCATTACCAACCCCACTGAGTTTTAGTAAAACTTTAAGTCTATTTACAAAATGTCCAAGCCTTGTTTCTAGCCTACCAATGTCTACAACTCTTTTATTTGTATTACACTCTTCAAACAAGGTTTCTAAATCCGTAAACTTATATTTCAACACCTCAACTTCTTCATTTATATCAATTTTGCCTTCAAAATAAAAACCCTTGGGCTCAACATTAGTATTTACAACAAATCGTAACCTTTTTCTGAGAATATTCACAGTGTCTGTTTCTTTAACATTCTCCGCCCTCAATTTAAGTTCATAAATTAATTCATCCTTCAGAAGAAAATCAACTTTTAACCCCATTTTTGAAGGAATTTACTTGATTCACTTTACTTTAAATCACAATTCACTTTAATATTATTTTCTTATTCCAACCATGTCTTCCTATTTCAAGCAGAGTGGCGCATTTTGTAACGAAACTTTAGTTTTAATTTAATTTCTTCCTAAATTTCTTGATTATAGTTTCATTACAATTAATTTTGTAAAATAGGTTTTGTGATTGGAAATAATATACTTCAAATTCTTCACCATCATTCTTTAATTTAAATTGCTTTCAGTTACCAAAAGTCATGTGCCCTAAAAACAAACAAATTTAATAGTTTTAAAATATAATCAAAGTTGAAACATTTTTCTTTTCACAGACCTACTAGATGAACTAAATTTTTATAAAATAAATTTACATACCAGTTTCCTGGGCCGAAATTCACTAAAATTATATTAAAAACCTAAACTTTTCTTAACATCACTGTACAACACATTCTGACTTAAAGAGGGATCTAACATGCAAACCTAGTCTTTTATACTGGTCTGACTGCTTAACCTGATTGGTGGAATTGGACCAATCAGATTAGCTCTTAGTTCATCTTTACAAGATTCATAACAGCTCTAAAATGTCTTGGTTACTTCCTGCATAATTCTTTTCTTGTTTCAAACATATTTAAGAAAATCCTTCGACATAATTATTAATCAAAAAGCACAATTTGTTTGTTTTTATACTGAAAATAAAGAATAATTTTTTTTACAATTTAAAAATTGGTACAAATCTCTCCCTCAAAAAAAATTATACATTCAAAAGTTCTTCTACACAATTAAAAAAATAAAATATTTTAAATATTTAAAACATAAAATCAATTGAGTTTTTATCTTCTTCATTTAAATACAAAGGTGACTTGATTAGCTCCAGTCTCTTTGTTGCTTCTGAAATCAGGACACAACTTTCAAGCGAAGCGAAGGATCGGATGCAGTTTAAATGACACAAATACCCAATTCCGGATCTGTGAACTGATTTAAACTAAATTAACAAACTTAAAATAACCATACAAAACATAATATTCCTCCTTTTTTTTATCACCCATGAGTAATGAAATGATAACTTTCATGATTTTTTTTTCTTTTCAAACAATCTTATAACACATTCTCCTTCCAAAATAAACAAATATTTTTAGAACAGAAGATATCCTTGCTCATTGCAATGTTTTTAGAACAGGTAATACAAGCATATCTAGATACTCAAAAACCAAGATAACAATCAAACTGGAATTTTACAAAATACAAGTTCAAACAATTCTTTTTTGTTATCACAGTCCTAAACTTCATGGAATGTCAGTGCCAGTGTGGAAGTAGTTTGTCTTTCTGTGTAGTCTAAGAAGCTTCAGTTGCAAGTGGATGTGTAAGTTTAGTATGTGGGCCCAAGTAGTGTCAAAAGTGAGAAAGGTGTCAAAGTCAGTGTAAGTGTTGAAGTGATTGTTGTAAGTAGTGAAGTGCAAGTGTAGTGTGAAGACTTAGGGTTGTGATAACTATGGATTACCTTTTTACCTTTGGTGAGTTTGTATTACCTTTTCTTTTTACATTTTCTTTGCATTAAAAGTTAATTCACAAGTCTTTACCAAGGTATAAACAAAAAAAATTAACTCTTGCAATGAAGTTTGCTTTAAACATCACTTTAAAAAAATCTTCAATTAAAATAGAAGTACACTCACATACCCTTTAAGACATAAAATATTTCAATATCTCTTTTTTTTTCTTACCAAACCCAGTTATCAGTTTTACCTCACTTTCCTTGTGACTACTTTATTTGTATCCCTGTTTTAACTGAGATATATTTACTTTCTTCACCACCTCTAAATCTGAAATACTCTGTATTAAAACAGTCACAGGATTAACAAAATACAAAATCTTAAATGGTCCCATAAATCTAAGGTCAAGTTTGTTTTGGTACTTATCTATCTTTTTAGACAGTTTCTTATTTTCTAAGTACACTTTCATACCAACCTTAAATGGATGCTTAACTCTATCATCAGAGTAACGTTGTCTATTTTTATTTATCTGTACAGATTTCTTTAAATTTTTGATTGCAATCTTTACTTTACTTCTTATCTCATCAGGTGTCAGTTTTTCACTTACCAACTCATTTATGTTCCATAAATTGGACAAAGCATGGTTTGGTGGATGATTAAACATAACTTTAAAAGCACTTGTTTTAATACTTTCATTGTATGCTGTATTAAATCCCTGCTGTAATAAAGTTAAATCATTGTCCCACTCAGTCTGTTTGTCATAGTAGTAGGCTTTTAATGTACTCTTCAAATTTCTTAAGTACCTCTCAGACCTATTTCCACTTGGCTTATATGGAACTAATTTGTGGTGAGCTATTCCATATTTAAAACAAAAATCCTTAAATTCATTACATCTGAAACAGCTACCATTGTCAGATACCAAATACTTACAACTACTAAAATTCTTAAAAATAACATTGTCGATCATATTTACAACACTTGAACCTTTACTGTCTTTTAGTGGAATCAACCATGTATACTTTGATACATCATCCACTGCAATAAGAACATTGTTATTGCCCTTTTTTGACCTCACTAATGGACCAAAAATGTCTATATACAATTTTTCCATAGGTTGTGAAGCATGTGTAGCAATTAACTCACCTTCATATCTTCTTTGTACGGGTTTTGCCATCGTACATATCTCACATTTTCTTACTCTTTCTTTGATTAAGTTTATTAAGTCCGGTCGGTAAAAACTTTCACAAACTTTGTCTAGTGTTCGTTTAATACCTGGATGTCCACCTAGAACGCTTACATGAAAATAATTAAAAACCATATCCACCAACATTTTTGGTAAGTAAATTTTTGGCTTTGCTCTTTCATGATTCTTATACATTAAAACACCCTTACTTAAATAATATTTACAACTATTTACACCATTGTTTACAGATTCAATTATTTTTAGAACCTCGCTATCATTCTGCTGATGTTCCTGAATTTTAGTAAAGGCTAAAGGAAACTGTTTGATAACATTCACATTACTAAAATCATCATTACAAGTTTCTTGCTTACCCTTAACCTTTTGAGATTTTACCTTTTGATTTTTGTTAGTTTTACAGATTCCATTTAACTGTAATTGTTCTTCTCTCAACTCATGCATTCTAGATAAGCAATCAGCTACCTTATTATCAGTACCTTTCACATGTTGTACTTTAAATGGGAGGTTTAATATTCTTTCCACCCACCTTCCAAGCCTACCTAACTTTCTAAAATGCCCTAACACCCAAGACAATGCACTATTATCAGTAATTAACAGAAAAGGTTGAATTTCTAAGTAACTATGAAATTTTTCTATGCTTAAAATTACTGACAACACTTCTTTTTCGTATACTGTTATACACCTTTCAGCTTTTGTGAATTTTCTAGAATAATAGGCAATAGGCATTCTTTCATTGTTAACTTCTTGCAAAAGTACAGATCCCATACTAATTTCACTAGCATCACACATGAGTATGAAGGGTTTGTCAAAATTAGGTATTGTTAATACAGGAGGAGTACTTATACATTCTTTAAGCTTTTCAAAACTGTCATTACATTCTTTACTCCACAAAAACTTTGACTTCTTTTTCCTTAACTCATTTAAGGGGCTAGCTATTTTAGCATAATCTTTTACAAACTTTGCAAAATATGAAACCATGCCAATAAATCTACTCACTTGTTTTACATTTTGAGGAGCTTTAAACTCTCTTATTGCAACTGTTCTATCTGGATCAATTTTGATTGCATTCTTGCTAATTTTGTGGCCTAAATAGCTGACCTCTTTACAAGCAAACTTAACTTTAGTAGGGTTCACAGTTAGATTATATTTACTTAGCCTATTGATTACCTCTTTCAAATGTGTAATGTGCTCTTCCAAAGAATTTGAATAAACAATAAGATCATCAACAAAGTTCATTACATACTTAAACTTGATGTCATGAAAGATTTTATTTAAATAAGCACTCAATAAGCCTGAACCACAATGCAAACCATAAGGTATTCTATTAAATTCATACTGTGCAAATGGCGTACAAAAGGCAGTAACATGTTTACTTTCTTCATTTAACTTAATTTGATGAAAGCTGTTACATAAATCCAGAACAGTAAAGTACTCAGCACCTTGTAAATAGTGATAGCTTTCTTGCAGATCCCCTATAGGATGGTTTACACGCTCAATTTTTGAATTTAACTTTGAATAATTTATCACCATTCTATGCTTATCACTATTTGGCTTACTTACAGTAAAAGTAGGACTACTGTAATTTGATAAACTAGGTCTGATAATGTTCTGCCTTAACAAATCATCAATGATATCTTTTAAAATCTTCATCTTCGGTGGACTTAATGGATAAGGTCTTAAATTCACTGGTTCCTTATCTTTTAACTTTATAGAGTACTCAAAGTCCAGTGCTTCACCTATTTCATTAGTGAAAACTTTAGGGTAATTTTGTACAAGTTTTGCAATTTCATCCTTAGCTTCTGTACAACCTACCATTATATTTTGATTTATGTTGCTACAAAAAACATTTACATAATTCAATAATGGCAACTTAACATTTGGTTTGTATTTAAAGTAACACTCACCGTTACTCAAATCAATTACCATACCAGTATTCCCAATGAAACTTGCCCCTAGAATGATATTCCAAGTTACATTCTTGCCTATTAAAAAGTTAACATACCAGGAAAAATTATACAATTTGATTTTTACAGTACAAGTTCCTAGAATGTCTATTGCTTCTTTTGTTGCTGTGTAACAATTGTTATTATTATTTGAGTCAATTGTAAAACTTTTTACACATTTGCTAGCCTTTAACTTGTTAAACATACTTTCATTCATAATGTTAACTGAGCTACCTGTATCAATAAGTACAATTTCTTTTACTTTAGAATTAAATATGACTTCTAACTTTGGTAATTGACACTTTAAACTACTTTTTTGCCATGCTTTGTAATTTAAATTATTTAATCTCCTCTTGACCTTGAAAAATTCTTTCTTCAATTTACTTTTTTCATCTAACTTCTTCTTATTATTAACTTTTACATTCTTGGGTTTGGGGAAGCAGGGAAAGATCCTCTCCCCCTTCCTATCACGTTTTTTGACTCTTGGTTGTTAAAATTGCTTCTCTGACCGCGAAAACAGTTTTTTGCGATATGCCCTATTCTGTTGCAGTTATAACATTTTCTTTGATCTTGTAAATTGTTTACAAAATGTCTCTTACTATTTACTGATTTTCTCTCAAAATCACTAAATTTAACATTTTGAACATGAATGCACATTTTATCTATTCCTTCAAAATTTTTAGGGTCACCCATGAATACTAGTCTAGCCCTATCTTCCTGGTTTATACCTAGCTTGATTATCTCAACTAGGTCTGATTCACTACAGTCTAAGTTTAAGACCTTAGCACTTTCCCTGATTTCCATTGCATACACTGATAAAGGCTCACCTATTTTTTGTGGTCTGTTAACTAGTTCACTCTTTAAATTTTCTCTAAGTTCTATCGGAACAAAATACCTTAACAACTCCTTATGAACAGTTTCAACATTTTTCTTAGTTGTTTTGAACTCTACCAGCTTAGCTAATAAAGGACCAGTAGAATACCCGGAACATATGTCTAATATTTCTTCATCTGAAAGCTCAGTTTCATTTGTCAACCGTAAGATATTTTTAAGAAAGTCTAACAACTCCCCTACATTAAGCCCATTTGTAATACGAAAGTTTTTTAAGTGTCTCTCTACAGGATTAGGCAACTTACAAAATTTAGAAGAGTTGTCTACTTTTGTATTACTATAGTAACGACCCTCTCCCTCGTTTCCCTGAACTAGGTTTGGCGCTTCCGGTTTTGTAGTCAAAACATTTAAGTCAAACACATCCTCTAAGTTTTCTTCCTCTATATGTGTTTCACTTATTCTTCTAATTAACTTTTCTTTAAGGCTAACATCAATTACTACATTACCCAGCTTACTTGACATATCTTCTACCATGTTTAGATACTTATTGCATAGCTCTTTAACTTCATTACCAACCCCACTGAGTTTTAGTAAAACTTTAAGTCTATTTACAAAATGTCCAAGCCTTGTTTCTAGCCTACCAATGTCTACAACTCTTTTATTTGTATTACACTCTTCAAACAAGGTTTCTAAATCCGTAAACTTATATTTCAACACCTCAACTTCTTCATTTATATCAATTTTGCCTTCAAAATAAAAACCCTTGGGCTCAACATTAGTATTTACAACAAATCGTAACCTTTTTCTGAGAATATTCACAGTGTCTGTTTCTTTAACATTCTCCGCCCTCAATTTAAGTTCATAAATTAATTCATCCTTCAGAAGAAAATCAACTTTTAACCCCATTTTTGAAGGAATTTACTTGATTCACTTTACTTTAAATCACAATTCACTTTAATATTATTTTCTTATTCCAACCATGTCTTCCTATTTCAAGCAGAGTGGCGCATTTTGTAACGAAACTTTAGTTTTAATTTAATTTCTTCCTAAATTTCTTGATTATAGTTTCATTACAATTAATTTTGTAAAATAGGTTTTGTGATTGGAAATAATATACTTCAAATTCTTCACCATCATTCTTTAATTTAAATTGCTTTCAGTTACCAAAAGTCATGTGCCCTAAAAACAAACAAATTTAATAGTTTTAAAATATAATCAAAGTTGAAACATTTTTCTTTTCACAGACCTACTAGATGAACTAAATTTTTATAAAATAAATTTACATACCAGTTTCCTGGGCCGAAATTCACTAAAATTATATTAAAAACCTAAACTTTTCTTAACATCACTGTACAACACATTCTGACTTAAAGAGGGATCTAACATGCAAACCTAGTCTTTTATACTGGTCTGACTGCTTAACCTGATTGGTGGAATTGGACCAATCAGATTAGCTCTTAGTTCATCTTTACAAGATTCATAACAGCTCTAAAATGTCTTGGTTACTTCCTGCATAATTCTTTTCTTGTTTCAAACATATTTAAGAAAATCCTTCGACATAATTATTAATCAAAAAGCACAATTTGTTTGTTTTTATACTGAAAATAAAGAATAATTTTTTTTACAATTTAAAAATTGGTACAAATCTCTCCCTCAAAAAAAATTATACATTCAAAAGTTCTTCTACACAATTAAAAAAATAAAATATTTTAAATATTTAAAACATAAAATCAATTGAGTTTTTATCTTCTTCATTTAAATACAAAGGTGACTTGATTAGCTCCAGTCTCTTTGTTGCTTCTGAAATCAGGACACAACTTTCAAGCGAAGCGAAGGATCGGATGCAGTTTAAATGACACAAATACCCAATTCCGGATCTGTGAACTGATTTAAACTAAATTAACAAACTTAAAATAACCATACAAAACATAATATTCCTCCTTTTTTTTATCACCCATGAGTAATGAAATGATAACTTTCATGATTTTTTTTTTCTTTTCAAACAATCTTATAACACATTCTCCTTCCAAAATAAACAAATATTTTTAGAACAGAAGATATCCTTGCTCATTGCAATGTTTTTAGAACAGGTAATACAAGCATATCTAGATACTCAAAAACCAAGATAACAATCAAACTGGAATTTTACAAAATACAAGTTCAAACAATTCTTTTTTGTTATCACAGTCCTAAACTTCATGGAATGTCAGTGCCAGTGTGGAAGTAGTTTGTCTTTCTGTGTAGTCTAAGAAGCTTCAGTTGCAAGTGGATGTGTAAGTTTAGTATGTGGGCCCAAGTAGTGTCAAAAGTGAGAAAGGTGTCAAAGTCAGTGTAAGTGTTGAAGTGATTGTTGTAAGTAGTGAAGTGCAAGTGTAGTGTGAAGACTTAGGGTTGTGATAACTATGGATTACCTTTTTACCTTTGGTGAGTTTGTATTACCTTTTCTTTTTACATTTTCTTTGCATTAAAAGTTAATTCACAAGTCTTTACCAAGGTATAAACAAAAAAAATTAACTCTTGCAATGAAGTTTGCTTTAAACATCACTTTAAAAAAATCTTCAATTAAAATAGAAGTACACTCACATACCCTTTAAGACATAAAATATTTCAATATCTCTTTTTTTTTCTTACCAAACCCAGTTATCAGTTTTACCTCACTTTCCTTGTGACTACTTTATTTGTATCCCTGTTTTAACTGAGATATATTTACTTTCTTCACCACCTCTAAATCTGAAATACTCTGTATTAAAACAGTCACAGGATTAACAAAATACAAAATCTTAAATGGTCCCATAAATCTAAGGTCAAGTTTGTTTTGGTACTTATCTATCTTTTTAGACAGTTTCTTATTTTCTAAGTACACTTTCATACCAACCTTAAATGGATGCTTAACTCTATCATCAGAGTAACGTTGTCTATTTTTATTTATCTGTACAGATTTCTTTAAATTTTTGATTGCAATCTTTACTTTACTTCTTATCTCATCAGGTGTCAGTTTTTCACTTACCAACTCATTTATGTTCCATAAATTGGACAAAGCATGGTTTGGTGGATGATTAAACATAACTTTAAAAGCACTTGTTTTAATACTTTCATTGTATGCTGTATTAAATCCCTGCTGTAATAAAGTTAAATCATTGTCCCACTCAGTCTGTTTGTCATAGTAGTAGGCTTTTAATGTACTCTTCAAATTTCTTAAGTACCTCTCAGACCTATTTCCACTTGGCTTATATGGAACTAATTTGTGGTGAGCTATTCCATATTTAAAACAAAAATCCTTAAATTCATTACATCTGAAACAGCTACCATTGTCAGATACCAAATACTTACAACTACTAAAATTCTTAAAAATAACATTGTCGATCATATTTACAACACTTGAACCTTTACTGTCTTTTAGTGGAATCAACCATGTATACTTTGATACATCATCCACTGCAATAAGAACATTGTTATTGCCCTTTTTTGACCTCACTAATGGACCAAAAATGTCTATATACAATTTTTCCATAGGTTGTGAAGCATGTGTAGCAATTAACTCACCTTCATATCTTCTTTGTACGGGTTTTGCCATCGTACATATCTCACATTTTCTTACTCTTTCTTTGATTAAGTTTATTAAGTCCGGTCGGTAAAAACTTTCACAAACTTTGTCTAGTGTTCGTTTAATACCTGGATGTCCACCTAGAACGCTTACATGAAAATAATTAAAAACCATATCCACCAACATTTTTGGTAAGTAAATTTTTGGCTTTGCTCTTTCATGATTCTTATACATTAAAACACCCTTACTTAAATAATATTTACAACTATTTACACCATTGTTTACAGATTCAATTATTTTTAGAACCTCGCTATCATTCTGCTGATGTTCCTGAATTTTAGTAAAGGCTAAAGGAAACTGTTTGATAACATTCACATTACTAAAATCATCATTACAAGTTTCTTGCTTACCCTTAACCTTTTGAGATTTTACCTTTTGATTTTTGTTAGTTTTACAGATTCCATTTAACTGTAATTGTTCTTCTCTCAACTCATGCATTCTAGATAAGCAATCAGCTACCTTATTATCAGTACCTTTCACATGTTGTACTTTAAATGGGAGGTTTAATATTCTTTCCACCCACCTTCCAAGCCTACCTAACTTTCTAAAATGCCCTAACACCCAAGACAATGCACTATTATCAGTAATTAACAGAAAAGGTTGAATTTCTAAGTAACTATGAAATTTTTCTATGCTTAAAATTACTGACAACACTTCTTTTTCGTATACTGACATACACCTTTCAGCTTCTGTGAATTTTCTAGAATAATAGGCAATAGGCATTCTTTAATTGTTAACTTCTTGCAAAAGTACAGATCCCATACTAATTTCACTAGCATCACACATGAGTATGAAGGGTTTGTCAAAATTAGGTATTGTTAATACAGGAGGAGTACTTATACATTCTTTAAGCTTTTCAAAACTGTCATTACATTCTTTACTCCACAAAAACTTTGACTTCTTTTTCCTTAACTCATTTAAGGGGCTAGCTATTTTAGCATAATCTTTTACAAACTTTGCAAAATATGAAACCATGCCAATACATCTACTCACTTGTTTTACATTTTGAGGAGCTTTAAACTCTCTTATTGCAACTGTTCTATCTGGATCAATTTTGATTGCATTCTTGCTAATTTTGTGGCCTAAATAGCTGACCTCTTTACAAGCAAACTTAACTTAAGTAGGGTTCACAGTTAGATTATATTTACTTAGCCTATTGATTACCTCTTTCAAATGTGTAATGTGCTCTTCCAAAGAATTTGAATAAACAATAAGATCATCAACAAAGTTCATTACATACTTAAACTTGATGTCATGAAAGATTTTATTTAAATAAGCACTCAATAAGCCTGAACCACAATGCAAACCATAAGGTATTCTATTAAATTCATACTGTGCAAATGGCGTACAAAAGGCAGTAACATGTTTACTTTCTTCATTTAACTTAATTTGATGAAAGCTGTTACATAAATCCAGAACAGTAAAGTACTCAGCACCTTGTAAATAGTGATAGCTTTCTTGCAGATCCCCTATAGGATGGTTTACACGCTCAATTTTTGAATTTAACTTTGAATAATTTATCACCATTCTATGCTTATCACTATTTGGCTTACTTACAGTAAAAGTAGGACTACTGTAATTTGATAAACTAGGTCTGATAATGTTCTGCCTTAACAAATCATCAATGATATCTTTTAAAATCTTCATCTTCGGTGGACTTAATGGATAAGGTCTTAAATTCACTGGTTCCTTATCTTTTAACTTTATAGAGTACTCAAAGTCCAGTGCTTCACCTATTTCATTAGTGAAAACTTTAGGGTAATTTTGTACAAGTTTTGCAATTTCATCCTTAGCTTCTGTACAACCTACCATTATATTTTGATTTATGTTGCTACAAAAAACATTTACATAATTCAATAATGGCAACTTAACATTTGGTTTGTATTTAAAGTAACACTCACTGTTACTCAAATCAATTACCATACCAGTATTCCCAATGAAACTTGCCCCTAGAATGATATTCCAAGTTACATTCTTGCCTATTAAAAAGTTAACATACCAGGAAAAATTATACAATTTGATTTTTACAGTACAAGTTCCTAGAATGTCTATTGCTTCTTTTGTTGCTGTGTAACAATTGTTATTATTATTTGAGTCAATTGTAAAACTTTTAACACATTTGCTAGCCTTTAACTTGTTAAACATACTTTCATTCATAATGTTAACTGAGCTACCTGTATCAATAAGTACAATTTCTTTTACTTTAGAATTAAATATGACTTCTAACTTTGGTAATTGACACTTTAAACTACTTTTTTGCCATGCTTTGTAATTTAAATTATTTAATCTCCTCTTGACCTTGAAAAATTCTTTCTTCAATTTACTTTTTTCATCTAACTTCTTCTTATTATTAACTTTTACATTCTTGGGTTTGGGGAAGCAGGGAAAGATCCTCTCCCCCTTCCTATCACGTTTTTTGACTCTTGGTTGTTAAAATTGCTTCTCTGACCGCGAAAACAGTTTTTTGCGATATGCCCTATTATGTTGCAGTTATAACATTTTCTTTGATCTTGTAAATTGTTTACAAAATGTCTCTTAATATTTACTGATTTTCTCTCAAAATCACTAAATTTAACATTTTGAACATGAATGCACATTTTATCTATTCCTTCAAAATTTTTAGGGTCACCCATGAATACTAGTCTAGCCCTATCTTCCTGGTTTATACCTAGCTTGATTATCTCAACTAGGTCTGATTCACTACAGTCTAAGTTTAAGACCTTAGCACTTTCCCTGATTTCCATTGCATACACTGATAAAGGCTCACCTATTTTTTGTGGTCTGTTAACTAGTTCACTCTTTAAATTTTCTCTAAGTCCTATCGGAACAAAATACCTTAACAACTCCTTATGAACAGTTTCAACATTTTTCTTAGTTGTTTTGAACTCTACCAGCTTAGCTAATAAAGGACCAGTAGAATACCCGGAACATATGTCTAATATTTCTTCATCTGAAAGCTCAGTTTCATTTTTCAACCGTAAGATATTTTTGAGAAAGTCTAACAACTCCCCTACATTAAGCCCATTTGTAATACGAAAGTTTTTTAAGTGTCTCTCTACAGGATTAGGCAACTTACAAAATTTAGAAGAGTTGTCTACGTTTGTATTACTATAGTAACGACCCTCTCCCTCGTTTCCCTGAACTAGGTTTGGCGCTTCCGGTTTTGTAGTCAAAACATTTAAGTCAAACACATCCTCTAAGTTTTCTTCCTCTATATGTGTTTCACTTATTCTTCTAATTAACTTTTCTTTAAGGCTAACATCAATTACTACATTACCCAGCTTACTTGACATATCTTCTACCATTTTTAGATACTTATCGCATAGCTCTTTAACTTCATTACCAACCCCACTGAGTTTTAGTAAAACTTTAAGTCTATTTACAAAATGTCCAAGCCTTGTTTCTAGCCTACCAATGTCTACAACTCTTTTATTTGTATTACACTCTTCAAACAAGGTTTCTAAATCCGTAAACTTACATTTCAACACCTCAACTTCTTCATTTATATCAATTTTGCCTTCAAAATAAAAACCCTTGGGCTCAACATTAGTATTTACAACAAATCTTAACCTTTTTCTAAGAATATTCACAGTGTCTGTTTCTTTAACATTCTCCGCCCTCAATTTAAGTTCATAAATTAATTTATCCTTCAGAAGAAAATCAACTTTTAACCCCATTTTTGAAGGAATTTACTTGATTCACTTTACTTTAAATCACAATTCACTTTAATATTATTTTCTTATTCCAACCATGTCTTCCTATTTCAAGCAGAGTGGCGCATTTTGTAACGAAACTTTAGTTTTAATTTAATTTCTTCCTAAATTTCTTGATTATAGTTTCATCTATATAATTAATACGCGACATGAAACTTTGTCGGTTGAACTCCTCCGCCATTTCTTAACCGATTTTATCCATTGACGTCTCATTGGAAAGAGCGTGTCGCGTAGATTTGCAAACTGACCTTACATTTTTTAAAACGTCCCTTGGGCTCTGCCCCAGTGGCTTTGAAAGTTCCCATGTTATCCTTATGGAGAACATAATTGTTTACATTTTGATCAGCTGTATAATTTAATTGCTGTCATTTATTTTTCAATTCAATGAAACGCATTGAGTACATTTATTTACTATTTGAGATTATGTAAACATAACCCCCAAGACGGATCGTGTTAGTATGGTTGTATCTCAAATTTGTGTATTTATCGTTGATTTGTGTCGCTATGACGGATCGTGTTAACATGATTGTAACTTAAATTTGTGCGTTTATAGTTGTTTTGTGTAGCTATAATTTGTTTATTTATTGTTTTTTCTTTAAATGCCTCCGACGCGACGACAACGAAACATAGACAAGAGGCGAACTCGTGATAACGACCGCAGCTACAGAACAGTGGCGCGTACGTAATAGCACAGAAAACATACCATAGTAGTATGTTTTCTGTGGTAATAGGCTTAAACTCATCACAGTCAGCACCTAACCCTGGACAATCTTAACTATTAGGTTACAAATACGCCCTAACACTACCCCAAAAAGACTTTTCGTTCTCAATTGGCCCTCTATCAATGACCTGTGTTGCCTGTACAGCGAGGCATTTTGAGAAGGAGAAAACCGGCTGGAATGCTTTTTTGTTTATCAATAACGAAGATAAACATGGTCTGAGTTACACACCGGTAATCTTTTGAGTTGACTCTTTTAAACTCATTGTAAATATGACTGTTATTCGTGTTTTAAAACTCCTGTAATACTTTGCAATTGCTCGAATTCGAGCAACATGTACACTAGTTACAATTAATTTTGTAAAATAGGTTTTGTGATTGGAAATAATATACTTCAAATTCTTCACCATCATTCTTTAATTTAAATTGCTTTCAGTTACCAAAAGTCATGTGCCCTAAAAACAAACAAATTTAATAGTTTTAAAATATAATCAAAGTTGAAACATTTTTCTTTTCACAGACCTACTAGATGAACTAAATTTTTATAAAATAAATTTACATACCAGTTTTCCTGGGCCGAAATTCACTAAAATTATATTAAAAACCTTAACTTTTCTTAACATCACTGTACAACACATTCTGACTTAAAGAGGGATCTAACATGCAAACCTAGTCTTTTATACTGGTCTGACTGCTTAACCTGATTGGTGGAATTGGACCAATCAGATTAGCTCTTAGTTCATCTTTACAAGATTCATAACAGCTCTAACATGTCTTGGTTACTTCCTGCATAATTCTTTTCTTGTTTCAAACATATTTAAGAAAATCCTTCGACATAATTATTAGGCCTAATCAAAAAGCACAATTTGTTTGTTTTTATACTGAAAATAAAGAATAATTTATTTACAATTTAAAAATTGGTACATTTGTAACATGGGACAAAATTAAGTGTACATCACTAAACTTGCCACTACGGCGTCTCATACAAACATGATTGGTTGTAATTTGCCATGGTTCTTTAATGTAATGTGTTAAAATGTAATGGGTTATCGTTGATTGGAACTGGAATAAAATATTATATTTAATTCACAGTAAACATGTTCATGTATAATTATGTGCTCATTTAATAACATCAAAATCTAAAAACAATTATATCAGACGGCCATTTACTCTTATCACAAAATTTGGGTAAACCAGTGAACAACCGTTTCGTCCATTCTTCATGAATGCTGATGATGATGTGTTCTGGATTAAGTCATTTCTAGGAAACACAAAATCTTATCAAGATTCATAAGAATACACTATAACCAAAAATCCTACCGCTGGCTGTATAAACGTAACAGTGATTTACTATATGAAAAGTGTTAATTCACTAGAACCCATATGTTATTGTGCCTGAAATCGTTTACTATATACAGGTTGTCCAGCTATGATGGGAGAATATTGATGGTTTATTTGGCAAAATATTAATAGTAAAATACAGTTTTAAAATGTTTTTATAATATGCGGGAATTCAATAGTGCAGTGATTTATGACACAATGAACATAATACATTAAGTTGTGTCATTAGAAAGTACAAAAGTATTTCCTACTCCTTAGCTTAATAGCCTATTTTTCCATGTCGGATACAAAAGGAAACTCAACCTTAAACGGACATTATCTGGTGATCCAACCCACAGGTGTTATGACACTCTTTTTACTATTATACACCATACTCATTTACATTTTACTTGTGTTTTACTGCTGTATTGTTTATTTTTCAAAATCACTCGCCCGTTACAGAGCTACCTTGATTTGCCTGTCGCAGCGCAGATTGTAAAGTACTTTATAGTTGCGATATGGAAGTAAATGTGTGGTACCGAGGTACAGGGGGTGATTTATATGGGGTTTCATGTTTACAGACCTTGCCATTAACCCACATTCCTGTATTAAACTGTTCTACTAGACTAGTAAAAAATAAAATAAAATAAAATAATAGATAGGTTTTTCCATATATTCAAACTGGTTAGAACATAGATCATGTTGTTACACGCCTTGATTATTATCAGACATTTGATGATTGCGTGTTAAAAATACGGGGAGCATTTAAAACCTTAAATATTGTTCTTAAGTGGATAGAAATTGTATATGTCTCGTTTCTGAAATCAACAACTCCTAAGTGAATAGAACTAAAATTAGGTTAACTTGTATTCTCTTACACAGTGTCACCCGCCTCGAATCTGTCTGAAATAAACGATTCCAGGAACCAATAAATAACACGCACCGTCACGAGACCATCTATAGACGGTTTGGCTGTGATTGATCCGTAATTGAAATGGAGATATCGGATTCCCCGGGAGCGTTGCATGGTAATTAATATAACCTTAGCCTTTATATAGATAGAGAAACTAAATATAGATTTAATTCTTAAGTCATCTGTATATTTCTAAAGTACTTTTTTGTCGGTATGCCTTAATTTCCTTAATTCTTCACCAATTTCCATAAATGAGGTGTCATTTAAGGTCCCTTACCCTCTACACGGGAAAGGTATACAAATACCTCATTTTCCAATAGTCTTTTGTAAAAACGATCTATTATAATATCATTCTGCAAGTAATTTAAACTTGCCATATTTTTATTTACGTTATTCGATCAGATGAAACATGCGAATTAAATTAATATAATAATATAATATTAACAAATATATAATAATAATAATAGTAACAAACTAATATAATAATTTCTCAAATCCGAGTGATTTGTTTTTGCAACATTTATGACGACCAACGTACTAAGTCCGTGCTTTCTACGATAAAAAAATCCTGGAGATGAAATACAGTAAGATTATTCACTTTAAAGAAGTCTAAACAAGAACATCTCATAAGTAAGTACCACATGGCTTTTTAGTCGTTATATTTCTTTATTTACGACATAGCCTTTCTTTATTTTGACATACCTACCAACCATTCTATTTATATTTAATAATTCCATCTTAAAACATCACCTCTTTTTCCTTTACTACAGGTTTCAATGAATGGTTTTTTGGCGAATTTGTTACTGACAGGAAACGGTTTATATATATATATATATATATATATATATATATATATATATATATTCGGTTCTTTAACAAGGGATGTAAAACGCTCTGTTGTATCCATTAGAGTTTTTTCTAACTTTTCAAGTCCTTTAGTTTCGTAACCTCAAAAACCCATGCTAAAAAGAACTCTAATAATCCTGTTGGTTGATGAGAAACCTAAGAAGGGTCCAAGATTGGCACTGTAGCTTACTTGGGTACCTACACTATCAAAGCTAAGTTGGCCGACTCCAGTCAAACTGTCATACTGTAAGCAATAATCCGTAATCATTTCAAACTGACTAAGAAGAAATTTCCCGTAAAATTTACCATTGCCATGAATTTAAACAATGCACGTGGGCAGACGTTAAGGAAGGAAGGATACGTGCCAGACCCCGTTTTTTACACGAATATAATTGTGAACGTATGAATAATAATCCAAGGATTGACCGACTGAGAGTCTAACCAAATTGTCTGTTCAACGAGGGATTTCCCCTTAGTTTATTATGCTTTGTTTTATCTTTATTTGCAAGTTATATTCATTAAATATCTTATAAACAGTGTCCGTATAGCTATTCTATTATTAAATTACAGTACCAACAATCAACTACTTTAATTTCCAGAATGCAGAGCAATAGTATAATAACAATATGAAAAGTTGAATTACTAAACCTATTAGTCGGCACCTCGTTAAAATGAATGTGATGTATTACGTTGTGTATGCTGAGATACATTTCTCAGTTATCTTCTTTGGAAACATAAACGCTATTAAAAACATAAGTTACATTAGGCCTACATACTTAGGGTTTCACCTTTAGGCCTACCATAAGCAATGACAATATTCAATACAAATGAGGAAACGAATAGTCATGTAAAATTAAAACACGTGTAAAAACAAGCTGCAAAAGATATGAGGAAAACATGTTTGCTGAAGGACCGTCTATTTAATTTAGTTACCTTAATGATGTTTTGAGTATAGTATGGAATAGTATCGTATGTGTTGTCTAACATTTCCCTTAACCGAGTTTGTTGTTCGCGGGGTTTGCAATCAAATGTTGATGCAGTATTCATACCACAGCTCAGCCAGTAAACGTTTTTTAAGCTTCTTTGTTGATTCAGGGCGTCTCATACAGATATGGAATTTGAATATTATCTTTGTGATACGATACAGTTGTATAGATGAAGAACCGAAAAAAACCCTAGAAAAATGCATTAACACTGTAAGTAAACATTACTTGGTTATTGACTTTTATAAAAAGCTATTAAAACATTTTGATAATAATTCTAAAATATTTCTGTTAAAACCTGTTAAATAGATTTAGTGACACACGCATTATTGCTCAATGGTGTTAACGTATAAAACATTTTAGAGGTAAATAAACTATGAATTAAACAACTTACAAAATTAGTTAAATTATTCATTCTAACTATTTATTCATAATTATTCATTCTAAGAAATAAAAAAAAACTATCAATATAGGTTAATTAACTATCAACCATCGGAATAGTCTGGTCTTTAACCTGTACCCAACTCTTCATCGATACCAATAGTTTAAAGGAAAACCATTCTACATATGATTAAAGCATTTAAAATCGAGAATGAATATTATATGAAGGTGGTCGATATCAAGGGGATAAGCCCTTTTAAAACATCATAATATTGAAAAAAATATAAAATTTTTGTTCCGTTGTTACCACGTTAAAAAGAACAAAAAACAGTGAGTGCAGTTGTGATTCAAAGCAACCGCTAACATTAAGAACTTTACAAGTAGGATTATGAGTCTTATGCAAGCTTTTCTAACATTGCAAGTTCTGTGTTTATTCTCGGTCAACAGCTCTGCACATCCTGCTTGTATCCAGGCATGTTAAGAATTTACTTAATTCACTCAAGGAGTGGGTATCCTTTCAATTACATTTGAAAATTGGTATTTAAAAGTAAAGGTGAACATCAATATTCAAAAGAGGTTTTAGGTTCAAACATTTTAATACTTCATATTAAAATTTACCTAAACCTAGAGCAATTCTAGCTGTATCGTCATAACGAAAATGTAATAGATTTTATTGAACTATGTACATACAGTATCCCTAGTAATATAATTTTAAAGAAATAATTTAGATGTACCGGGGTTGACCTACAGGAGTGGATTTTTTATATCGTAAAAAGTATTAAATTAATTACAAGTAGATAATGAAATATGACATTTTCACATAAGAAGTGTTATTTTCTCCCAAGTACAGTTTTTACGCTTAGTTTTACAAGGCTACATACATCGATACCTGTTATGGAATAAAACTGTTAAACGTCAAAATTGAAACACTTCATATGCCTGAGTAATTTGACCAATTATACAAAAATTATTATATTTTATTAATTAAAATGTGATTGCGTAAACGTATCCCTATGGAAATACATGCATGCTAATACTTCTTTTGTAAAAAAAGTTGGCAGCCTCTTTTAATCTTACACTTTTGCCCGTCTACATAGGCTATGGACGGATGTGTGGAATGTATCTAGCAAAGCAAGGGGTACAGTAAAAGGGTGAACTGGTCTGATAAAATACATACATCTATTGGTATGCAAACCTGATTATATGGTAAAAAAATCTAACCTAGAGGCAATGGTGAGTTAACAGTATTCTATCGTCTTTTATGTTCTGGTATATAAAACTGGATACAACATAAGCTAAAATGTGTTAAAAGATTATTTATAATTACATCTATAAAACGGAATTAGCGTTCAGGTGAAAGAATCACTGAAAATAATTTCCTGAAAACACCGTTTATTTAACCCATTTTACAAGCTTTAGATTCAATGAGTAATGTTTAAATTAAGTTTCAACAAATGAATGGTAGATTTTTATCCGTGCATTGTGGTTAAACAAAGCCTATTGCCCCTCTTTCATAAACATGCCATAAATTGCCCGCTTGAAAACGTCATGAAACGAAACTCGTTCGTAATAATAGAGATAAAGACAATGGAGCTGTAGGCTTCATATAAGGTTACATTTGATATTGCCTTACTGAGTTCAAGCTATGTATTTGCATCCTAAAAGCCAAGACTTGTTAAAAATTTTATGGTGACGTATCTTACGAATAATATTAAAAATGTGAAAGTTTGTTTGTTTGTTTGTTTGTTTGAAGTTCAATCACGCATTAACTACTGGACGGATTGGGCTGAAATTTGGCATGATGATACCTCACATTCCCGATTAACATATATTATATTCTTATATTATAACATGTATTCTTATCTCAAAAATACTTTAGGGCTCCGCCTCAGTGGCTCTGCAGTTCCCCATGTTAACCTTATGAGTATTCAAGGGAGTTAAAGAATTTAGTCAGCTGTTTCAACTAAAAAAGTTGGTTCTATGATATGAAAAAGCATTAAATAGTTACAAGATTTACCAACAGGGTGCAGCACTATAATTTTTTGCATTTATGAAAACAGCTTATTTGAACTAAGCAGCAACAAAAAACTGTGATAAGCAATGAGAACTGTCAAAGAAGGATTGTTTACAGTTATGTTTATGTTATTAATTTCATGAAAATTTGTGATAAGTTATTTTGCAAATTTTTAATTTATATTTCTCTATTGTTTAGGTGAAGTGGTAGAACATTATAGCTATGGTATATGTGTAATAATAATATAGTATACCATAAATTTAAAAAACCAAATTTTATCAAACTGTGTCCTCCCCTAACGCACAGCTCTAGTATAACTGCAATAAGCATTTTATACTTATATGCCAACCCCGTACATAGGACGGGTACTCTGCTAGTATATTATATATTTGGGTGTAAGATGCATGCAAATTATTTTGGATTAGTCAAATTATGAATTTGATAATTATGAGGTTAATACTATGAAAAGATTATGGACATAACATGACTATATTATCTATCTGTAGATATCCTACTAATATTATAAATGAGAAAGTTTGGATGTATAGATGTATGGATGTATGGATGTATGTTTGTGACAAGTGAACGCGAAAAATACTGGTCGGATTGGGCTGAAATTTGGCATGATGATAGCTCACATTCCCGATTAACATATAGGCATATTCTTATTTCAAAAATCCTTTCGGGCTCCGCCCCAGTGGCTCTGGAGTTTCCCATGTTAACCTTATGAGAAATGGAATTATTGAATCTTAACAGCTGTTTCAACTAAACAAGTTGGTTCTGTTCTATGATGTTCAATAGCATTAAAGTTACAAGGATTACCAACAGGGTGCAGCACTATTATTTCTTTTACATTTATGACAACAGCTAATTTGCAACCAAAAGGTGAGTGAGCGTAACGAACGAACTTCAACCTGGAGGCGAGTTAGCGTAGCGAACGAGCTCCAACCTAAAGGTGAGTGAGCGTAGCGAACGAGCTCCAAACTAAAGGTGAGTGAGCGTAGCGAACGAGGTCCAACCTAAAGGTGAGTGAGCGTAGCGAACAAACTTCAACCAGGACGTGATTGAGCCATGCGAACGAGATAATCTTGAAAATTAAGAAGTTAAACGGGGCAAAGCCCGCGGGTTACAGCTAGTTATTTCATATATTTCATTATACCTAATGTAAAACTATTATTTGTTCTACAAAATCATAATGCAGTAATATGAATAAAAATATTTGTTTAATTAAGGCAATTAGTGTAGTAAGAGTCAAATTACTAAAAGTTTATATTATACACAGGAAATGTGTTGTGTGTATGGCATTAAAATGGCTGATATCAAACAAAATACTGTACTAGTATTTTTTTTTTCAATTCATTGCTGTACATGCTTACAAAACAGTTCTATGTATCTGTTTTGGTAACATTTGACTCACTTCATTCAGAAAAAGTTTTATGAAAAATGTAATAAGAATATTAAAACGTTTAAGAACTCCATTTAGACTTAAATCACAAGTGCATTAGAGGATTAGCTTCAGCGGTTGCGTAGAAACATTCGTCTTCATTTTAAACGGATCTTGGCGCACAAACCATTTCTCCAATTAAAGTTTGGACCGGGTAAACGGGTGATGCAAAGCTGATTTGGTCGAAGTGATATGTATGGTATATTTTCTTGAATATCTAAATTGTTGGATTTTTGGAGTGAAACAATTTTAATTTAATTTAAATTGGGATCAAATTTAAATAACATTCAAGTGCAAAATAAATTTAATCTTTGGTTAAATGTTTAGTTTAATGAAAATTATCCAGCCTGAGTTTATCTATAAACATTATATAGTCTATGACTCTATGAGGGTTATATAGGAAAATAAATATACAGACAAAAGACAACGCAGCCAAGTTATAACAAACTATATTGATGTCTCGTGTCAACGTTGGTTTCAAAGTATTCAATGTTTTCAAATTATTTTAATTACATAATAATGCTATCTATACTATTATATAAAAATCTAATGGTGTCTGTCTGTATGTGTATTACTAGTGTATTACTGTGTATTACTAATAGGTGCAAAAACTACTGAACCAACTGGGCTTAAATTTTACAAGAATATATTATATATTATCCTTTAGCTACCATACCAAGGACCATTATAGGACTATTCACATTTCGATACTGACCGTAGGCTTTGCCCCTTTGGCTTTAAAAGTTCTGAGGTGAAAATTTTAAAAGTAAATATTGATTGGTCTCCATGGCTGTGATGTAACAATGTTTGTTTACATTTGCTTTGACATTTAAATATAAACAAGAAGAACTGCTAAACTGCATATTTCACAATTTCAGACAGCTGATACAAAGAAATTAAATATAATATTTTCCATAAATATGAGGAAGGTTTATTTTAATCTAACCTTTTATCATGGATTATTTATTCTAAAACTATGTCAATGATTTTATTACAGTTGCTGTATCAACTCCGGCTCTGCTTTGGATTTTTTAAATCATCTTAAGTTAATTATCGTCATTTAAAATAATGTTATTGATATGTTTTCATGGAAACAGTATGAAAATTACAATGTACAGATGTTTTGTATGAATTTGGAGGCTACTTGAAATAAATTCTAACTGCTTCACATGTGTTAAATTAACTTAACATAACTTGCACATCACATTGTTTTTTATATGTATATTTAGGTAAATTAAGTTATTGTGTTTTGCTAAACCTATGCTTAAATTAAACTAAAGAATATCATACATAACTAAATTGTACGTCGTTGATTTTTGTTTTCTAAAATCTGTTGTATATGCGTAACTATATTTAATTATTAAATGGTAATACAAAATACTCTTATTTTATCTTAACATAGCTTTCAGTTCACATTTAGTTTATTTGATACATTTTTTATTTGTGTTTTGCCACACCACTGATTAAATTAAACCAAGAAAAATATCATAAAACTAAGCAGTACACAGTGTTCTTTTATTTCTAAAATCAATGAAATATCTGTTACTATGTTTTCTTAATGGTAAGTGTGAAAATGTAAATGCAATATACATCCGTGAACGGGATAACCCGAGTAATTTTTGTCAGATTGTAATGAAATTTTGCTTGAAGGTGTAAGAGGGGATAAGCATGAATGAGTTCGCGAACCAGTAGGATCGGGTTATAGGAACGGAGTATTAAGATGTTTTAAAATTTTCTTTAACGATCCCTATAGGGCAATTCGCTAATATAACGAAGCATTATGTTTTATACACACAGCTTACAAGATATTGTTCCTTAACTCAACAGCGATGTTTAAAAATATTTAAACAATACGGAATTAACATATTCACACTAACGTGCACTTCAAGAACTTAGCTACCTCGACTTTATTTCGGAATAAGAAGTATTTTAAACAAAGTTTCTTTTGAGCTCCTTACATAATGCCTCTTATTGTTTGCCGTTGAAAACTTTGAAGGTGCAGTAAACCATCCTTTTTATCTGAGTGGTATTTAAACTGAAATTGTAAAAAGTTGTAACCCCATTCCGAAGAAATATTTTTCTACAGAATAAGTTTTATTACAATTCCTGTCGAATGCATCTACTACACCTGATATGTTACATTTAAATATATTATATACTAGCAGAGCACCCATCCTTCGTACGGGGTTGACGTATAAGTATAACATGCTTATTACAGTTATACTCATGCTTTGCGTTTAGAATGGGAGAAGAAACCATAAAAAAATTGGTTCCTTTAATTTACGGCATATTATAGTAAAATATCTACCATAGCCATAATGGACTACTACTGCACCTAAACAATAGAAAAAGTAAAATTCTCATTGTGCATCACAGATTTTTGTTGCTGTTTGGTTGAAATTAGATGTTGTCATAAATGCAAAAAAAACACTAACAGTTCTGCACCTTATTCGTAATCCAATAGCAATATAACTTTTTAATGCTATTGAATATCATATAAACAACTTGTGTAGCTGAAAAGCTGACAAAATTCTTGAATTCCTTTAAAATATGAATACTCATAAGGTTAACATGGAAAACTTCAGAGCCCAACAAAATTTTTTAGATAAGAATATGTCTATATGTTAATCGAGAATGTGATCCATCATCATACCAAATTTCAACCCAATCCAACCAGTACAGAATGAACTTTAAACAAACAAACACACAAACTTTCACGTTTATAATATTAGAACCATGAACAAAAGTTGCCTCATTGATATCATGTATGAAATATTTTATACACTTAACGAGCTTCAAAACGTTAGACAGGGGCGTTGAAATGAATTTAAATTTTAAATTATACTAATTTTAATCGACAAAATTCTTCAACAATGATGGGCGGTGTCTTGTAATCAAATCCCTACTTCATCTAGAAGTTGGCGAGGTTCACCGTTCATAATATTGTTAAGGCCTGGATTAGTTTTGGTAATAATTAAATTCATGCCTAGAATTTGTATTAAGTTTAACTTCTTCTGCCTTCAAACGGGCTGTTGTGCTTCAATTATGGTAAAGTTTGGAATTAATTCTTATTACGTTTGATCACACTTAACGTTGAAAAATTGAGTAGGCCTTATAATTTTATAAAAATTATTTAAAGGTTGTTGACTACATAATTAACAGGTTTAGCTTTCAAAATTCAAAATTCTAGATTTAATTCTAGGTTTTACTTTATGCCTTGATAATTATAATACGACAATGATATTACACTGACGTTCCACTAAACTCGAGTTTCCGTTAATACGAAAAAAATGGATGAAATGCTTTGTTATTAATGAAAAATGTCTACACCTTTATATTGAACAAACATATTGAAATACAAATCCGCCTATGGATATGAAACATGTTGAATCAGAATCAGAATCAGAGTTGCATTCAGCGCAGTTAAAAACCAATCAGGTGACTGTATTTTGACCATTAGTTCGTTATCCGTTTCAGGTTACAATAGTTGATGAACGAATCAGGTCAGTAATCTGTATAACAAATCAGGGGAATGTATATTTTGACAATTAGTTCGTTTACCATTTCAGGTAACAATAGTTTCAGGTAAATCAGGTCAGTAATTCATATAAATCTACCAGGTGAATGTTTTTTAATGAATAATCAGGTAACTTATTTTACAGCCAATCAGATGACTGTCTTTTAATTACCCATTAAACTTAATTTCATAGCCAATCAGGGGATTTTATTTTGAAGAACGATCCAATGACTGTATTTAGGCATTGAATACAGAACCTTATAATTCTTATAAGGTTCTGTATTCATTGATTGAGGCAACCTCAGAAATTGTATATTGTATTATGACAATCAATAAAATGACTGAATGCAGATTAATCATGTCACTATTCTTTTACAAACAATCAGGTGACTTAGTTTGACAACTAATCAGTTGACTGTATTTTTACAACCAATCAGGTTATTATTGTATTATAACAAACAATCAAATTACTGAATACTTATTATTGATAAACGTCACTCTATTTTTTATAATCAACCTGGTGACTGTGTTTTGACAATTCATCAAGTCACTGTTTTTTACCACCCTAAGTATCAGGAGATGCATTTTAACATCCAAACACGTGACGACAAATAATCAGATTTGGAAAATTTGTTTGGATTTTTCCAAATGTGCTAAAGATGAAATAGTTATTTGTGTAACTAGTGGGCTTTGCACTTGTGTTACACATTATATTTTTGCTACAGTCACTATAAAGCATATAAATAATTAGTCTTTCAAAAACTATACAACACGTTTTTAGGTTCTGCTGGCAACACAAATAGGTGCCCTAGAGAAAGTAGTACCCGGTCCGTATCACTCCGCTATTTTTCCTCGGCAAGAAATGTGCTCCGCGACTTGAGAATATAGCTCCGTATGTTTTTGTAATTTGAAGTGGTTTCCGTGCCTTAAAAAAATGCTTTAAAGGTATTTTCTTGTTTATTAAGATAGTAGGAGTGTTTTAAAAACGTTTAAAAGAAAAACCCAGAAAGTTCAGAAATACCGAAACTATAAACACGAAATGACAGGTCAAATCGTAGTTATAATAGTCAATCAGCTACTCATAGTATTATTATCTTTAAGTGTTGCCAACCTATTTCCAAGCGTACACGGATAACGTGCATAATAGAACCACGCTGTTTTGTGTTGTTTCGTTGGAATCCTGATGTGCGCCAAAGTATAAACCGTACGACAAAGTATAACCGTACGACAAAGTATAAATATGCAGCAATTATTAACTTTCTGTACTATAAACAGTACAAGGAAGCCGACTTTGTCGGGTGACTGTAGGAAAAAGATATTTTTTTTACTAAACATGTTTAAGTAGTGCAAGGAGAAAAATTGCAAACTTAGCGTTTTTTTTTTAACAAATGTTAGTACTGTTACCTTTTCAACAGTTAATCTTTAATAAAAATTAATTATTCTTCTCTTTTGATACTTTTGTATTTCATTACAACCATACGACTGATACATACATGCAAACATAGGAATACAGTAATCAAATAATGCATCGAAGTGAAAATTAAACGATAATTGAATATATCCACAGAATTATTCAATCAAAGCTGAAATGATGGATGGTTTTGAATATTGATGAACAGTTGTTATCAAATACAAACAACTATGTGCACATTTTCTGCGGATTATAAGATACATCCTATTATTTTTTATATATTTTTTGAATTTCAACGGACAATCCATTTTTATATGCACACTACAATTAACTTTCAAATACGATGTTAATAGTAATAGCCTACTTTAGTATTATGGTATCAAAAGATTACTAATATTAAATTACAACCTTAAAATGGTAGCCTAGATACTTAGACAATAGGTAACAAAACATTAATCAAATAAGTAATTAACAGCAGCATCCAACTGGCAATAAACAATAGATGTAATTACCTTATCTAATAACTATAATTGTTTGCAAGGAAAACAGTCATAAAGATCAAATAAATAAATGCGAAATAGTAACGCTATTTTTCACCACACTATACCCTATTACCACTATTCACCACTATAATAATGCACACTGAAAACTAAAGCAACACAACTACAACTTTAAGGTTACGTGAAGATGTAATTTGAGGAATCAGCAAAAATAAAAATAAATAGTTGCTAGGTAACGATGACAATAACACAATTCTATTGCAATGCTATGGGTTTTGATTGTGCATTTAAAATGCATTCATGTTTTAAGTAAGTAAGCGGACAGCTGATTTTGCGGCCCTGGGCTGTAAAAACCTGCTCGGTCCCCAAATTACGATGACAGCTGGCATGGCCAGCAAAACGTAACTTTCAGCCACCAATCAACGTACGTAATACAGCCAAAAACATCATAGTGTGGTGAAAAATAAGTAAATACTGTATTAGACAATAACTTTCCACTAACTATAGTCACCGATGAATAATAAAATTATCCCTTATTATTTATTAATTATTGCTTACAACAGATATTTAAAGAAACCAGAAAATATATAGATACAGTAGTAAGAGAAAAATAAATAGATCCAAGCAATCAACCATTACATTAAACTTACGATAGGCAAAAATGGGTTGGGTTAGGTGGGATTAGGTTAGGTTAGGTTGGGTTGGGTTGGATTAGGTTAATAACAATACCAATGTTATTGATACCAAACTTACCTATCCCAACGTAATCCTAAAACCTATAATACAACCTAACCTAACCCAAACTAACTTAACCAACGCTTTTCCAGCGGTATCTCCGTTAATATCCATTGGATCTTGTAAATTTAAATACCCAAATAACCCATTTCCACGAAAACGTAATTTTCCCGTTTTTCAGCTTTTCCGTAGTTTTCCGAAGTTTTAGATCATATTTAAAATCAGGGCGTTATTTCCTACATTTTGAAAAAAGAAAATTTCATTTTGCGAGGGTGCACTGAGAAGGTAATAATGACATCATATTAGATTATACTCGGACGAAAGAAGTAGGTGGTCACGTGATATTTTTTACAAGATGATTTTCTCTATTAAAAGTGAAGCATCGTTCTTTATGCGTGTAAACTAGCTGTCTGAATTATATTCAGTTTTAATCGACTACTTGATTCCCGTACGTACAATAGGACGGGTTAGCAGGTAATTTAAATAAATATAAGTATAATTTTGAAATGGGAAAAGAAAACCAAAATTTTACTTTTTATCAATATTTTACCTAACCTATTGCTGACTCAACAAATAAATGAAGAAGACAACACAAATAAATAATCAACACTCATGCACCAATCAGCCTGCTCAGGCGTGGGTCCTTTAGAGGTGCCACCTAACACGACATGCTGCATTGCCAAGCTAAGCCGCTCAACTCACTTTGCTCGACCACATACCACATATCACGACCACTCTTCTAAAACTCGCCAGGTTGCTGTTGAATAAGTCAACACTGGAGTAAATAATACTAATCTACTTAATTAATTATTTGTACCTTTACAAGTTGTCACTTGTTGAAGTTTAGATTGGTTTCAATCAAAAGTATTATCATAAGGCAACCTATGAGAAAAATGTTCAGCAATAGAAACCCCAATATGACGTGATAAAAATTAGGGATAAGAAATTAAAAACACACTTGAATGTTCCATATAGGGTAACCTCGTTATAGCGTAATAAACTATGTCATACGTACAAAAAGGTGTTGTTTGTTGTCTATTAGTATCCATCAAAAACATCAGAACTTCATTTATGATGCGATATTCAATATTATAGTCGGGAATATTTAACAGTATAACAATTAAACACGTCCCATACAAATAAATTTGTTGGGATTTTCATTATCTAAAATAAAAACATAAAAATTCAAATATTTTTATATTTAAAAATAGTATATTTCATTACTAGGTCCTAAAGTTACTCTTTTTGACTAGATGTCAAGTTTTACGATTGAGGCGAAGCCGAGGTCGGAATATGAGCGAGAGCTAAAGTTAATTTATACCCGTGTGGTGAACTATACAGGGTGTTTTTTTTAAAACTTGCATCTTTATTTATGTAAAAACCGCAATAGATAGAAATATGCAGTTGGCGGGAATCATCTATTGACGTAGGGGGCACAATTTTTTTTAATTCAACGTTACATTTACATTCCCCCCCTTTCCCCCCCTGCCCACAACTTAATGTTTTTAAATAGCAAGGTACCCCTTGTGACATATCAAATAAAAGAGCATGAAAAAAGAAAATGTTTGATGAAAAAAAATTGAAAATCGGCTCATAAATTTGTTAGATATTCCCCCCTCCCCCCCCCGGAACTTAATTTTTTTTTAAAGCAAGGTACCCCTTGTGACATATCAAATGAAAGAAAATGAAAAAAGAAAATGTTTGATGAAAAAAAATTGAAAATCGGTTCATAAATTTGTTAGATATTCCCCCCTCCCCCCCCGGAACTTAATTTTTTTTAATAGCAAGGTACCCCTTGTGACATATCAAATGAAAGAGCATGAAAAAAGAAAATTTTTGGTTAAAAAAAAATTAAAATCGGCTCATGAATTTGTGAGTTAATCCCCCCCCTTTTACCCTACCCATAACTTGTTTTTTAATAGCAAGGTACCCGCCCTTGTGACATATCAAATGAAAAATAAATTACACCAAACATTTTCTTTTTTCATGCTCTTTCATTTGATAGGTCACAAGGGGTACTTTGCTATTAAAAAAAATTAAGTTCCGGGTAAGGGGGGGGGGGAAATATCTCGCAAATTTATTAACCGATTTTCAATTTTTTTTCATCAAACATTTTCTTTTTCATGCTCTTTTATTTGATATGTTACAAGGGGTACCTTGCTATTTAAAAAAATTAAGTTGTGGGCAGGGGGGGAAAGGGAGGGAATGTGAGTGTAACGTTGAATTCAAAACAATTGGGCCCCCTACGTCAATAGATGATTCCCGCAAACTGCATATTTCTATCTATTGCGGTTTTTACATAAATAAAGATGCAAGTTTTTAAAAAAACACCCTGTATTTTATGTTACATTTCAATTTTTTTTCATTAACAAACTAGGTTAGAAAAATAAATAACTTTTATGAAAAGATAACCTCTCAAAACGACTTCCAGCTTGTTTTCAATTCTGCTAATGCAAATAAGCAGCTGTTTAGTAAGAGATTAAATCATTTCGTCTATTACGATTGTGTTACAGTTTATTATACCATCGATTTGTCGATAAATTGACAACAATAGGCTAAAACCTTACCTAATAAATCAATCGATAAATAATTTCGATCGATACTATTACCACAATCAAAATTTTCAACAGCTTAGAACAGCCGATTTTTGCTCCCTAAAGACTAAAAATGATTTTTGCTCCCTAGTGACTAAAAATGCTACTTTAGACCCACAACGCATGCATTAAAAACTGCTGTTTTTGTTGCAGTATGACGAAAAAGACTAATTGTTACATTTAGTTCAATTTTAAATATTTTTTCCCAAAGCATGATAAGTTTATCAGTCTTAGTAATCGACGTCCCTTGTTATGAGCGAATGTGACAGTCTTAATTTTTAGAGAAGGTAAGTTTTTATTGTTGTAATGACATTTTAAAATTGACATTACAGTGGTTTGAATACATAATTTTTACCCTCAGGACTGGAGTTAAAATCTTGTCTGTCGACTGAATACCGCGTCCCCTATGCTTAATATCACAGTAACAACTATATAAACAACAAACCTATAAACGAAACAAACAAACATTGCGGCTTTCTTTTCTTGAAAGACAAAAGAACAAGTTAGATTTTATTTGCCAAATAATATAAGTCTAGATTATTTTCAAATAAAGAAATAAATCAAGTAAATAAAAATCAAATAATAAATCCGGGTTAAACAGTTGAAGCAGACACAAGCCAATATTTCAAACAGTAGAATCCGATTTCCTTCAAACGTAGACCAAGTAAACACGTGGCTTGTGGCGAGATAAAACTATTTTCAACTCTATCAAAGTTGAGTTTTGTTACACCAGATTTACGGTTTCTCTAGTTTTTCAACAGATTTAAAAATTATAAATCTGCTTATCTCTATACAAAATATTATTATTATTCGTAAGGTTTGCCATTTCACAAGTATCAAAGTATTACCTACTTACTATAAACCGAATGTAGTTTGTATTTTATTGTTAGCTTAGTATCTTAAGCTACTACTTTAAAGTAAGTAATTTAAATTACCACAAACGGATATTTAGTTTTGCTTATATTTGTTATGAGTTCAGAACATAGACTTTATTTTGATTGAATTTTGATAGATAAATAACCGTTACATGAAGATTTAACCAAAGAGTTAGGTTATTGTGTATCGTGTGTTTTAAACTGTTTCTATCTAGATTTTGGAGTAAATTATTATTGGAATTCAATATATTTATTTAGCTGTATTTATATTACAATTTTGATTTTGCAATGATATTAATAAAAACTAACGGTTGCAATTAACCCTCCCACACATAACACTCTTTAATGAGGTTGGCAGCCTGTATGGAACCATTAAGTCAATGGTGGAACGTATCCAGCAAAGCAAGGGGTGAGCCGGTACAGTACAAGTACCATGGCGAAGTGTACAGATAAGAAGTAGTGGCAGGGGCCTGGTTCCGAACCCACGACATCGCGGCCTTGAGCTGACTGGCTGGAAGCTACCACTCACCTAAGGTCTGACTGGCTTAAAAGCCGTAATTTAATACTAAAAAATAAAGACATTACATGTGTATTACTTCATGGTTTAATATTTGTGCTGGTACTAATTGTGATATCGTTTTAAATGTATTCTGTAGTTAGAATGTGTGCCTTTGTAATGACGTAGAGCCGATCAAACAGATCAAACAGAACAAGAAATTATAAAACTCCCTCATTTCCTACTCACGTAATGGAAACTCACTATTGCATCCATCAATCTCACCATAGCTACCGAGGTGATAACTCCGAGTTACAGTATCTCCATGTAGCAAATGTACAACGGACATGTGAGATTGGCGATGCGCTCATTAACTAGAGTTATAGTGGACGTGTTGTAATGTGAAATACTGTAGGTTTTGTCATGAAATAAACTGTGTAATGGAACTGTATATAGTATGTTTACAGATTGGTGGTCCCAGTTAAGACAGTTACAAGTTTAAAAACCAACAAATTTAGCCATTTTTTTAGGAGTTTAGTCAAAGAGTAAATAACTGAAATTCCTGTGCTTTGCAACAGGAAGAGGATGCAGAGGGGAATATAATGGTTTATTAGATCTGTTGTATTAAATGGTTACTCATTCATAGTTCATTAAAAAACCTCAATTTTAACACAATCCTTTTATTTTCATTTTGGTGAAGGATTTAAATTTCCTAGACCTACTAGTAAAGGTAAGGGTAGAGGCGCTGATGCGTAAAAAAATACTTACTAAAAAATAAATAGAGTTATAGTGGACGTGTTGTAATGTGAAATACTGTAGGTTTTGTCATGAAATAAACTGTGTAAATAATACGTATACAGTTTTTTTATAAAACAAAAGTGTCAGTTTAGATTTCTAGATTTAAAGCTAAACGACAAGTCGCCTCAAGCATACAGGTGAAGCTAGCAGACAATGGAGCGCTGATAACGAAGGCAGATAAGGGCAACTCTGTCGTCATTATGTACAAGCAGGACTACTTGGACAAAGTTTTCAGCTTCTTCTCCACCAACAATATCAACAAATTACCCAATGACCCCACATCTAAATATTCCAAAGAAATAAACAAAGTAATCAACAACAGCACTGAATTACTGTCACCACATGAAATCATGTTTTGCAAAATCACCAATCCTAAAGCCCCTGAACTGCGTGGTTTGCCCAAGGTTCATAAAGACCAAGTTCCAATACGCCCATTGGTTAATTTCACCCCTTCACCTGCGTATAACATCGCCAAGAAACTTGAAAGAATAATTAGGAATGAAATTGTCATCACAAATAACCATAGCCTAAAAAATAGTATTGAATTAGTACGCCAAATTGAGAACATCCACATAAATAATAGCCACAAATTAGCATCATTAGACATAGTAAACTTGTACACGAACATTCCAGTATCCGAAACTATTGATTTGCTTAATGAAAATCTGAGAACCAACTCCAAACTTTCAGAACAAGCTGTGAATGAACTGGTGAACCTAACCAGAACGGTCCTTAAACAAAACTATTTTCATTTCAATGGCGATTACTACATTCAGCATGAAGGTCTAGCAATGGGATCCCCCCTATCTGGAATTTTAGCGGAAATATTCTTAAACAAGTTTGAAAATGAACACATCCTTTCTGATAAAAATCGTTACAGTAAAAACATAATATTTTTCCATAGATATGTTGGCGATATTTTGCTACTATTTAATGGTAACAACAGGCAACTCAACCTGATGACCAATTCCCTGAATAAAATCCATAAGAACGTCACTTTCACGCTTGAAACTGAATGTAACAATTCCATCAATTTCCTAGATCTAAAGATTGAAAAATGTGAATCCAGGTTAAAGTTTGCCATTTACAGAAAACCTACCGCCACCGACCAGACCATTCATTTTACTTCTCACCACCCTCACAACCAAAAAATGGCTGCCTACAATAGTTTCGTGCACAGGTTATTGTCTCTGCCTCTAAGCCCAACTGATTATCAACAAGAAGTCCTAATCATCAAACACACAGCTGTGGCTAACGGATACAAAAGCAGTATGATTGATAAACTAATACATAAGCATAAAAACAAACCACTCACCAGACCCCAACCACCTGATAAACCTCATGAATTGTACGCCTCTGCTAATTATGGCAATATTCTTAACAACACCATAAAGAAAGAACTAGCAAAAAATGGCGTTTGTGTATCATTCAGGGCCAACAATAGACTTAACTCCATATTCAAAGAGCGTAAAAGGAACAGTCTTGATAAAGCCAATAAGACTGGAGTATATAAGATCAATTGTAATGATTGCCCTAAATATTATATAGGCCAGACTACTCGCTCATTTAAGCAACGATTTAAAGAGCACATTCCATCCAAAACAATAGCCCAGCAAAAGTCCGCTTTCGCCAACCACCTCGCAGACAGTAACCATAATTATTCTAGCCTTGACCATAACCTACACATTTTACATAGTTACCCTAAAAAAGGACGGTTTTTAGATTGTTTAGAGGAATTCGAGATATACAAATCCATCAAGATTGAGCCACAACACATTTTAAATGAACAGACTTCTTTCAAATCCAACATTATCTATGACGCAGCGATTAGAATAGGACAACAATACCACCGGCATTCCATAGATAACGGGAGAGGAGCAAGGACACCTCAGTCATGACCACGCAACTACCCGTGCCGCGTCGTAGTGTCCTGTACTGGCCAGTAGCTAGCAATGTTAATCCGTATTTTCGTGTTTCGTGTTGTATGTGTGTGTTTATATGTTTACCGACGACCTCAATTTGAGTGACATGACATTTTGACAGCCTGGTGATGGGATTTTTATCCTGAAACCGGTCGCCTAAGACGACAACAATAGGATCACTGACGGACAGGTAATATAAACCATTTTATTCTATAAGTGATCCAGGGCCACTAAGCATAATGACAGATCAATTTGTTTGCAAGCTCTTTGGCCAATACTGAATGGGATGAATTGTTTTGTACTCCTGATGTCAACCTAGCGTTTAAATTATTTCTAGATAAACTCCTTTTATTGTATAATTTTTACTGCCCTAGAATAACAAAAAAAATTTGTACCGGGAAGTCAAAGAGTCTCAAAGCCGTGGTTTGATAGCAGTCTGAAAGAACAGAGAAACATTGTAATTTTATTAAATGACTTGTTAAAAATACCCAAGTATAGAAACGATAAGTTGAAAGCATTGTATCTTAATTTTAAGAAACAATACAGGTCAGCTATCATTAAGGCTAAAATCAAATACAACGACAGTTTTGTCAGTAATGCGCCAAATAAATGCGCTGCCGCTTGGCGGGTCATAAAATTAGAATCCAACATTAACAAAACACAGAAGCTTGAGTCCCCAATTTCAGCTCAAGAGTTTAATGATCACTTCATTAAGATCGGTAGAAGGGTGGCCAAAAAAGTTAATTCATCCAATTGCAATAGTGACTTTGTCAACTTTCTTCAAAAAGTAAAGCCGGTGACCAAAGAGTTCCACCTTCAGCCAATAGATAACCGGTCATTGCTATCAATAGTAAGATTATTAAAAACCTCCCGATCCGAAGATATATTTGGTTTGTCAAATAATGTAGTAAAGGAAATCATCCCATTCATTTTAGAACCATTAGTCTATCTCATAAAATTGTCTATTTTTTCAGGTACATTTCCCCATAGCCTAAAATTTTCCAAAACACACCCAATTCATTAAAAGGGAGACAGAACAGTTATTGATAATTTTAGACCAATTTCTATAATTCCAATCTTTTCAAAGATAATTGAACATCATGTGAAATCTCAACTCTACAGTCATCTTGATAAGAACGAAATTCTGAGCCCAGCTCAATTCGGTTTCAGACCTGGTTTTTGAACAATACAGGCAGTTGACAAATTATTTTCTGAGGTATTAAAATCTTTTGAAGACAACAAATATCTTAACGTAGCTTTAATGGATCTCAGTAAAGCTTTCGATAGTACGTCACACCAAATTATTTTGCATAAATTAAAATTTTATGGAGTCCAAAATAATGAGCTAAATTTCTTCAATACTTATCTATGTGGCAGATTCCAACAAGTGGTTGTTGGGCAAGACTCATCTGAGTTTGAGGAAATTCTAGCGGGAGTCCCTCAAGGGTCAGTGTTAGGGCCTATTCTGTATCTGTTAATGATAAACGACTTACCTAGTAACCTATCTTGCCAATCACTCTTATATGCCGATGATACCACTTTATTTTCCTCAAGCTGTAGTTTTACTGAGTCTGAAGCCACAGCCAACAACGCAATTACTTTATCTTCTAATTGGTTTAATGCAAACTCTCTTACCTTAAATCATGATAAAACTGAGCGGATTTGCTTTTCGCTAAAACACTTTGAAGGTTCAAATATCCCGTCAACAGTGAAACTTTTAGGCATACATTTGGATGCAAAGCTTACCTGGCAACGCCACACTACGCATGTTGTGTCTAAGATCTCCCGAGTCTGCTTTTTGTTGAGAAGACTTAAGAGTTGCGTCTCGAAAAGCTTGCTCATTACTGCTTATTATAGTTTCTTCCACTCTCATCTTCTGTATGGAAACATTCTGTGGGGTAATAGCGCTGGAGCCAGAAAGGTTTTCTCATGGCAGAAAAAATCACTGAGAATAATTTTTGAAATACCACGCAGAACGACCAGCAAACCTTTTTTTAGCAAACACAGAATAATGACTCTACCGTGTATATTTATTTTTCAAAATTTGCTATTTGTTAAAGAAAATCTTTCATCATTCCCAACGTAATGAATTTCACAGTTATAATACTAGAACAAGTAACCACCTAGATATTCCGATAGTAAGATTATCAAAATCAACTAATAGCAACAAATTCCTCCAAATACAGCTCTTTAATAAGCTACCTGTATCGTTTCAAGAGCTTAGCTTTAATACATTTAAAAATAGATTGGCTGTTTGGCTTCTTGACAGAAGTTTTTTTTTTCAGTAAAAGAATTTTTAGAATACCAAATACCTAATATATAGTTAGTTGTTTTTCCCCTTTTCAATTCCTGCTGTAACTTATTTTCTTTAAACACAATTGACCTAATCTATAGAAAGTTTTTATTTATTTTGACGTTGTCTATTGTACTTTTGTTTGTATTTAATGACAATAAAGATATTCTTATTCTTATTCTTAATTGTTGTAGTTGTAATCTGTTTTTATGACGAGGAAACGGTTATTGTAGGATTACTGTAATTTAGTATTAAGGGTTTTTGGTAACCTGTAATAATAATTATAATGCGTTGTGTTTGGTAAACGTGATTCAAATATGTATAAACCTTATTAACTACTCTAATTAGATTAAAGACGATAATATAATCAGATAAAACAGTGAACAAGCCAATTAAGGCACTTGGCTTTGTATGCAAACCTTATTATCATTTGATTTAATCACCATTTTAATGTGAGATATTTATTTATGTTTCCCCATTTCTGTAATTAATTTTGTGTAAATATTAATAATTAAGTCACTTAAATTGATCTTACTTTTGACTTTATTTACTTGACGTAGGCCTGTTATTTATTTAGTAAATGACTGATGCAACGCCTACTTTTGAGTTCCTGTTAGTAAAACAGATAAATATTTGATTGAAACGTGTTATTATAAAAAAATTTTTTTATACAATTGGACATATCATTTTTAGTTTTTACATGTAATAAACCAATAAAATACAAAAACTTAGGTTGGCTAATCATTTTAATTAAAATTTAGTTAACGACACTCTACAGGTTACTGGTTTGTATTGCAATATAGGCTAATCATAGTTGCCAACATGACAACAATTTTCGTACCTATGTGTAGGCCTAATATGTGGAACCGAAAACTCCACTCTAAGTTTATCATATTATCACCTGCAGTCATTGGACAGACTCGGCTACGTACCTCTCAAACTAGAAATTGTTTATAGCAAAACATGTTTACCGATATCGATTTAAATTGTGTAGTTTTGTACTAGAAGAGTCACGTAGCTTTCGAATGAACATATAATAGTAGCATGTCAAAAATAAATACAGTCCTGTAAAAAGACCTCTATGTGTTATTGATACCTGTGCGTGTAATGAATGGGTTGCATTGCTGCTGATAGTTCTATACAGTTGTTTACATATCCTGTAGTAGTCGTATAGTGTGAAGAGATTTCTGTGTTTATGATCCCTGTGCGTGTAATGAATGGGTTGCAGTGCTGCTGACAGTTATATACAGTTGTTTACATATCCTGTAGTAGTCGTATAATGTGTGGAGAGATTTCTGTGTTTATAATACTTGTGCGTGTAATGAATGGGTTGCAGTGCTGCTGACAGTTATATACAGTTGTTTACATATCCTGTAGTAGTCGTATAGTGTGGAGAGATTTCTGTGTTTATGATACCTGTGCGTGTAATGAATGGGTTGCAGTGCTGCTGACAGTTATATACAGTTGTTTACATATCCTGTAGTAGTCGTATAGTGTGGAGAGATTTCTGTGTTTATGATACCTGTGCGTGTAATGAATGGGTTGCAGTGCTGCTGACAGTTATATACAGTTGTTTACATATCCTGTAGTAGTCGTATAATAAGTGGAGAGATCTCTGTGTTTATAATACTTGTGCGTGTAATGAATGGATTGCAGTGCTGCTGATAGTTCTATACAGTTGTTTACATATCCTGTAGTAGTCGTATAATGTATGGAGAGATTTCTGTGTTTATGTTACCTGTGCGTGAAATCAATGGGTTGTAGTGATACTGTCTGTTCTATACAGCTGTTTACATATCATGTAGTAGTCGTATAATGTGTGGAGGGATCTCTATGTGTTTATGTTACCTGTGCGTGAAATAAATGGGTTATAGTACTGCTAACAGTTTCTATACAGTTGTTTACACATCCTAATGTAGTCGTATAATAAGTGGAGAGAGAGATCTATTTGTTTATGTTACCTGTGCATGTAATGAATGAGTTGTAGTGATACTGACTGTTCTGTACAATTGTTTACCCATCCTGTAGTAGTCGTATAATGTGTGGAGAGATCTCTTTTTGTTTATGTTACCTGTGCGTGAAATTAATGGGTTTTAGTGATACTGACTGTTCTATACAGCTGTTTACATATCCTCTAGTAGTCGTATAATGTGTGGAGGGATCTCTATGTGTTTATGTTACCTGTGCGTGAAATAAATGGGTTATAGTACTGCTAACAGTTTCCATATAGTTGTTTACACATCCTAATGTAGTCGTATAATAAGTGGAGAGAGAGATCTATTTGTTTATGTTACCTGTGCGTGTAATGAATGAGTTGTAGTGATACTGACTGTTCTGTACAATTGTTTACATATCCTGTAGAAGTCGTATAATGTGTGGAGAGATCTCTATGCATTTATGTTACCTGTGCGTGAAATGAATGGGTTGTAGTGATACTCACTGTTCTATACAGCTGTTTACATATCCTGTAGTAGTCGTATAATGTGTGGAGAGATCTCCATGTGTTTATGTTACCTGTGCGTGAAATAAATGGGTTATAGTGCTGCTGATAGTTTCTATACAGTTCTTTACACATCCTGTGGTAGTCGTATAATGAGTGGAGAGAGCTCTATATGTTTATGTTACCTGTGCGTTTAATGAATGAGTTGTAGTGATAATGACTGTTCTATACAGTTGTTTTCATATCCTGTAGTAGTCGTATAATGTGTGGAGAGATCTCTATGCATTTATGTTACCTGTGCGTGTAATGAATGGGTTGTAGTGCTGCTGACTGTTCTATACAGTTGTTTACATATCCTGTAGAAGTCGTATAATGTGTGGAGAGATCTCTATGCATTTATGTTACCTGTGCGTGAAATGAATGGGTTGTAGTGATACTCACTGTTCTATACAGCTGTTTACATATCCTGTAGTAGTCGTATAATGTGTGGAGAGATCTCCATGTGTTTATGTTACCTGTGCGTGAAATAAATGGGTTATAGTGCTGCTGATAGTTTCTATACAGTTCTTTACACATCCTGTGGTAGTCGTATAATGAGTGGAGAGAGCTCTATATGTTTATGTTACCTGTGCGTTTAATGAATGAGTTGTAGTGATAATGACTGTTCTATACAGTTGTTTTCATATCCTGTAGTAGTCGTATAATGTGTGGAGAGATCTCTATGCATTTATGTTACCTGTGCGTGTAATGAATGGGTTGTAGTGCTGCTGACTGTTCTATACAGTTGTTTACATATCCTGTAGAAGTCGTATAATGTGTGGAGAGATCTCTATGCATTTATGTTACCTGTGCGGGTAATGAATGGGTTGTAGTGATACTGACTGTTCTATACAGTTGTTTTCATATCCTGTAGTAGTCGTATAATGTGTGGAGAGATCTCTATGCATTTATGTTACCTGTGCGTGTAATGAATGGGTTGTAGTGCTGCTGACTGTTCTATACAGTTGTTTACATATCCTGTAGAAGTCGTATAATGTGTGGAGAGATCTCTATGCATTTATGTTACCTGTGCGGGTAATGAATGGGTTGTAGTGATACTGACTGTTCTATACAGTCGTTTACACATCCTGTAGTAGTCGTATAATTTTTGGAGAGATCTCTATGCATTTATGTTACCTGTGCGGGTAATGAATGGGTTGTAGTGCTGCTGACAGTTCTATACAGTTGTTTACACATCCTGTAGTAGTCGTAATAAGTGGACAAATAAGTGACAAATAAGTAAGTAGACAAATAAGTGGAGAGATCTATATGTTTTAATGTTACTTGTGCGTGAAATGAATAGGTTGTTGTGTTGCTGACTGTTCTATACAGTTGTTTACATATCCTGTAGTAGTCGTATAATGTGTGGAGAGATCTCTATGCATTTATATTACCTGTGCGGGTAATGAATGGGTTGTAGTGATACTGACTGTTCTATACAGTCGTTTACACATCCTGTAGTAGTCGTATAATTTTTGGAGAGATCTCTATGCATTTATGTTACCTGTGCGGGTAATGAATGGGTTGTAGTGCTGCTGACAGTTCTATACAGTTGTTTACACATCCTGTAGTAGTCGTAATAAGTGGACAAATAAGTGACAAATAAGTAAGTAGACAAATAAGTTGAGAGATCTATATGTTTTAATGTTACTTGTGCGTGAAATGAATAGGTTGTTGTGTTGCTGACTGTTCTATACAGTTGTTTACATATCATGTAGTAGTCGTATAATGTGTGGAGGGATCTCTATGCGTTTATGTTACCTGTGCGTGAAATGAATGGGTTTTAGTGCTGCTGACAGTTCTATACAGTTGTTTACATATCCTGTAGTAGTTGCATAATGTGTGGAGGAATCTCTATGCGTTTACTATACCTGTGCGTGCAATTAATGGGTTGTAGTTCTGGTGACAGTTTTATACAGTTGTTTACGTCAATGTGTAAAGCTTTTTTTAATGATAATATTGCTTAAGATCTAAGTAAATAGACTAAGTGTGTTTTTTTAGCGAATTTCCCATTTGGGGAATAAGCTACTACCGTAGTACTCATGGTTATCTACCTGGACCCGGGACTGATTTACTTTTTCTTTTTGAGGTAGAATGACATTTGGTAGAAGCGTGTAAACCTACGTTTTCTCGAACGAATTCGCGAACCAGCATGATCGGACTATGGGAACGGGGGTTTATGGGGTAAAAATTGGTTTTCCCATTTTTTAGTTAAAAAACATAAAATTTCACAATTTCTTCCCAGACTATTTTGTAGAGCTTAAGAAAAGAAATAATTGTGTATACGCTTCATGTTGTTGTATGCCTATCGGTTACGGAGATAATAAAAAAAAACTTAAATTTAAAATTGCCATGTTATTCTTAAGGAGAACAAATGAACTGTTATAGTTTGCTTGTTTATGGATATACTTTAATCAAATTTGGGAATTTTGTTGTTTTTTTTTTCATACTAAGCTATCAACATTTCAATAAGAAACACACCTCAATACCTTTACTGTAGCATCAAACCTAGGTACTTATTAAAATTAAAGTTATTTAAATAGGAATTAAATCTGACAATCATATGGATATATTTTAGTAGAAATCCAGCCAGGTAAATGGAAATTCGCTAATCTGCAGGTTTGTTCGGCGGGGCTATTTACCTTTTATAGTACAACAACTGCAAAAATAAACTCATATAGTTGAGTATGCACTACGGTTAGAGACTAACTAGTATAAAAATTGTAAAAAAAAGTCAAAGACAAAAGCATTTAAACATACGTAAAATATGGCTTAAAAGAAATATCATTATATTGAACAAATCCAAAAATTCGTCATCACATATCAATTCAGTGAAGCTGTTTTATTTGGACCCTGAAAGACGTTTTTAACGAAAACCGTCACGTATACATACGCATAGGATTTGTTGTTATTTAATTTGCTGATCAGTTAATTAATTAAGCCCTTAGGTTATATATTTTTTTCATTTACTTGATACCGTATTTAGGAATGAACTCTAAATGATAATGGAAATTGTTACTGGTACGAGAAGTGCGGCAGAAGGAGAACAATGGTTTATTATAATCCTAAGGAGGTTCTGTTTTTTATACCTGCAAAGAAGAAAATAATACGAAGTAGTCTCTATGCAGGCTACTTCAATCTTAATAAACCCGATGGACCTAGGATTATCCTTAACAACCTCTTACATGCACTAGTAAGTGTACTCTACTTATACTATACATACTCTACATACTCTTTTTAGAGTTTTGTAAATGTCTGAATAATATATTTAAGGGAGAGAGGAACAAGCTCAATGACAGATTCATATCTGAGGCAGGTAATAAAATGAATACATTAGCATGGGCCTAAACATACTTAGAGTAGCAGGAACAAATCCTATTCAACTTTTATTAAACTACTACATTTAAAAACAATTTGCTTACATAATACCAAGTATTATTTTAGTATCCAAACAAGTAATAAGTTAATAAAGGTAATAAGTTATTAAATCACAAACAGAGAAGCTACATCGGACATTGACATCGGACAGCAAGTTTATGGCCAATAAACCAATATTGACCTTGGGGACCAATCCTGCAGCTGCTTGTCAATAGCTGTTACTTGGTATAACTTTCCTGAAGTGCCAGATGCGCTACATGGCTCTACTCCCTTGTACTTGTATTGCAATAAGTTTAACTGAGTTGAAGTGTTCAGATTTGAATACATCAACAGCGCCAACCGAATATAAATTGTCTTAAATACATAATCAAATTCGTTTTCAGGGGGGGGGGGAGGGGATCAATATTTGTTAACTTAATAATAAACTGTTTGTCAATTCAATAGACCGTATCCAAGGACCAACGATGCCAAGGACTAACTAAGGCCGGGCGCGCACTATCCCGACCACGACCACGACCACGACCAAACGCCCGACCAGTGGTTGTCATTCACCATGCGACCAGAGCACGACCCGACCACGACCCGACCAAGGCAACGAATGATTTACAAACTTCAGTGTCAAGATGATTGTTGAAGAAGTAGTTGTTATGGTGCATTTGTATTGTAAGTACGTTAAGCGGAAGAAGAAACTATACTGGGTATATCCAATGTTAACTGTCAGGTCTGAAAGGGCATTTTACAACATTTTATGAAGATCTACGTCAATATGAAGACAGGTTTCAAAAGTGTCAAAATCCTACAACATTTTACCTAATGGGTCACTTCAGAGACCGGCACAAAAAACTAGTGCTCACCGTTTGATTGGTCAAGGAATACTGGGGGTTAAGTGGTGTACTGGTCGGGTCGGAGGCAAGTCGGGGGTAGTGCGCGTCGTCCCATTACATTGTGTGCTATTTTTGGCTGCAACGACCAGCGGGTCGGGCCCGACCAAACTGAAAAATTTTGGTCGTGCGACCAGGGCCCGACCAGGGTCCGACCAGTCGACCAGTGCGTGCTGTTCCTTTATTCCTATTATAAAACTGGTCGTGTCCGACCAGTCGGAGTCGTGGTCGTGGTCGTGGTCGGGATAGTGCGCGCCGGCCCTAAAATACCCCCGCCGCAGCAAACCTGCAGGCTAGGCGAATTTCCATTTTCCTGATTGGATTTACTCTAAAATGTCTCCTTAAACATATCACATTTATTCCCTATTTAAATAACATTAGTTTAACGAGTACTTAGGTTTGCTGCAACAGGGTGGGTAAAAAGTTGTTTTATTTAAAAATGTTAATAGTTTTGTAGAAAATTAATTCATTTTCCAAATTTGATCAAAATATATTCCTGAACAAGGAAACTACAACAGTTTACTTATTCTCCATAAAAATAACATGGAAATTTTAAATTTACAATTTTTTTTTAATATTCTCGGTAACCATTTGGCCCATAATAACGCTTTAAAATACTAAATTGTTTGTTTTTTTTAATCTCTACAAAATGGTTTGGAAAGAAAATGCTAAATTTTAAGTTTTTAGGGTCAAAGATTGGAATACCCAGTTTTTGCCCCATAAACCACCCCCCCCCCCATAAACCCCTGTTTCCATAGCCCGATCATGCTGGTTCGCGATCCCGTTGGAATAAACGTAGGCTTACACGTTTGTACCAAATTTAATCAAAATCGGATGATTTTTCTCGAGTTATCAATGAATCAATTCAATCATTCAATGATTTATTAGGCCATTAAGCAAAGCAATTGGCTCAGTCACTTACAATACAAAATAAATAATAAACAGTACATCTTTACAAATAAATGCAAGTTAGATAAATATAATAATAAGGAAACAAACAAAACCATGCAAAATAAAACTGAAGCAAAACCCTGCAAAAAAAACATCGCTCTAACGGACACGTATATAAATATATATAAATTTGAACGGATGATGTTTTTGGCCTCTAGGGATCTAAAAACGAAAAAGTAAATCGGTCCCGGGTCCAGGTCTTAAGAGTAGATACAGCTATGTAAAAACTATTCCTTTGAACAACATGATTTTTAAATTGTGCGTAACGCAAATGATGACTATTTTTGTGATCGTTGGTGAAGCCTCACACTGGTATTCTATCAAAAATGTATGGTCTGCGAACTATTATCGATGAACTTGAATTTAGATATTTACTACAAAATAATTAAAATAATTCAACAACAAATAAATTTATCCCTTGAGAAACATTTAAAATGTGAAGAAAATAATATTTATGTTATTTGCAGCAAGGTAAATAAAACCAAACGCAAATACACATTTATACCACATTTTAAGCGGTCTGACCTATGCCTCATAAAATGTCAAAAGGGACATTCACTGTTGTACTATAAATATTTATTTTGATATTTTTTTTAAAGACTATTTCGGTTACATAGGCTATATCATTAACTAACTGATAGGATATCGTATCCGAGCTACAATGTGTTGATATTATAAAACCGCAATGTTTCATTGCGATAGTGTAACGCTTTCATGTACATTAATGATTTTAATCAACAATTGCAAGTGTATGGTCTTAAATTAGCATAATTTCCATCCGAAAATTTAGGTTTTATGACATGCAGAATTCATATATTTTGAAGCTGATACATTGGACCTGATTATACCTATACTGGCGTCGTCGTTGTATCCTCCATTGCAATAAACTTCTATTCGGGAGTTCTGAAACACAAAGCTTTGACGACGGTCTGGATCCAATCTCCATTTTCGACTCAATACTATTCAACTAATCTTTGATCAGAACTTGTTTTTCAATCATTCAACTTATTGTGCAGCGTTTGTTTATTATATCCCAGTTTTTTAAAGATAAACTTGGAGGCTCTTACAATGGAAATGAGAGGATTTTACTTCATAATTGTATTAGTACAATTTGGAAAGTAATACAGTACGTGGTGACATAACAAGGAGCATTGCATGTTATTTACATAGTTTTGCCAACATACACAAGTAAAGTGGAATAAAATTAGTTAAGATTGGGTGGTAAAACGAGCAAGATGAACCCATTTCATTTGAGTCCACTCATATACATTTATGAAGACTGTAGTAATATGTGAAAACTGATGGTTCCATACTACTACACAATAATGTAGTTATTTTTTCAAAAGTACTTTGTAAAAAGTCCCATATGTAAATAAATTACCTTCGCCTTTCGCTAGACTTAGGTGGCAGGCTGTGTGGGTTAGCAATGGGCTGGTTAAGAAAAGGTAAAGGGACTAGTAGCAAACAGTTTATTTACATATAAAAATTCCTGTTGTAACTATTTGTAACAAAATAGTTTGGGGACAAAACAATTCTTTGAGATATATCTACATCAGTGCTCGATTTGTAGAAAATGAGGTGCCAGAACTGTAACCTATTTAATGTAATTTGTACCTATTTATGCCAATATTTTTATCTTCCCGAAAGAGAGGTACCAGATTTCCGTTCCGCCGCGTTCCCCCGCAAATCGAGCACTTTATAGCATAATCTCAAACAACCTGCAACCTGCTAAACATAAGTTTGAAGAACACTATCACTCATTACTACAAGAAGTTTTTGTGATAATGTTCCTGGAAACTTAATGCCGTGTGTAAGAGACCTCACCTACTCTGGCGTCCAATTCCATATGTACAACGATATAGACTTACGATAGACTTGCAACTATGGTTGTTAATAGCATCATATAAACCAAAAACTAATACCATAGAAACCATACCTGGAAAATTAATCTGAAATTGATGGATCTGAAAAGGTAAAAGTTAAGTTGAGTAAGTCCTCATTGTAGAAAATGAATTTTATAGTAATAAACATTTTCATTTTAAAACTATACAGTAACATTGAATCGAAAAGCCACTGCAATATTTGCCATGTACATGGACAACGGTAAATCTACATCTATCACAGAAGAATGTTTTGGTTTATGGTTGGAATGTATGGAGCGTTTGCTGGCTTTATCCGTCGTATAATGATAAGTATTTTTCATTTGTATTAACACTATTGAATGTAACCATCGAAACATCACTATAGAATTTAAGTGTAATTATAATATGGTTTTACGCAGTTTTTGTTAAACATTTGTTTGATGTTACATAATTTTTTTATATATGTTGCACAATATGTAATTGTACATTGTCCTTAAGACAGTTAACAGAACAATATCCGGACTTTTGTAATATCGGTTGCATCACGATTAATTAAGTTTGTTTCCAGTTTAAAAATAGACATAGAATATTTTGAAGGTTAATTTATGCCAATAAAAACATAATTCATTTTAAAGTAACATTTTAAAACGTTGCAAGGAAAAATAATGCACAAGGCTTGCATGTAGATCCGAGCAAAAATGAAAATGTTTTAACTCTGGAATAAGGCAAAATTCTACACCGATAAATCAACTTCCAAATAACATTTTAATTAGTTTAAATAACAACCTAATCTATCCACCCTTAGGTTCGGTAAAGGTTAGGTAGGTAATAATTATTAGGTGTGGTTGGTATAATACGAAAGTAGGTACCAAAATTGTAAATAATATTGAAATAGAATTTTGTTAAGAAATGTAATAATAATCTTATAACGACGCTGCCATCGATAATAAATAAATAAATAAATAGAGAGAACTCGTAATCTTTGCGATATTGTAATTGATCGACTTTTCAGCAGAGTAATAAATGAAGTAGACACTTTTACAATTTCCATAGGGATAGATCCAGAAGGAGGCAAAATAATACAGAAGTTGAAGTATGCTATAATTTATTACTTTGTTCGTATTAATTAGTTCATAAAGAAACGTAAAAAAGTACGAATTTGTATATTAAGAAGAACCAGTTAAAAAATTACACGTCATTGTGAGCAATTTCATAAAAACAAAACATAAACCAAAGCAGTTTGTACCCAGCAACACAGTAGGGCCATCACCAAGATAAGTGTTACAATATCTCACAAGGCAAGGGTGTAAGTTTCCACCTCATATATGTAGTGTTAGCCAGTCTACCAGAACAAGCCGTGGAACAGATTAGTCTTCGTAATCACCGCGATCTGTCATTTACTGAACTGACCGTTTCATCTTAGACTTTCTCTCCAATGGATTTCTTATTAAATTTAAAATCCATATGAGTGATATTTTATTTTATTATATTAATATTTTGCATTTATTTGATAAACTATGATATGAATGTTGTGAAAAAGATGCATGCGAATATTTTAATTAAAAAAAATATAGTTTGAGTAATTTAAGTTTTGTATAGACATGTATACAGTAGTGATTGGACTTCGACGCAATCTCAAGTATCAAGTGAGTATCTTTGATTATAAAAAATTGCCCATGGTCATCTGAAAAAAATTGTCTAACCTTTTAATAAATTGTCCATAGTAATAGTTTAATTTATGGTTTAACTTAAACCAACCGTGATACATAATGGACTTAAAACAAAAAATACATATGCTATGGTTTTCCTTGACTTTTAGTATTTGTATGCCTTGAAATTAATCCACCCCATCAAAGGAGTGAATTAATAGATTATCAAGCTTTACATCAACTATGGTCTCGAACATGCATAAAAACCTCCCTGAAAAGATCGTTAATTTATTTGATTAAAATTTCTTAACACTCTAGCACTATAAGCTCAACATTTTAAATATTGGTTGATTTAATTCCTCAATCCACACTACCTGTGGTAGAACTATATTTAATGACATAATTTCTACAAAAAAATAGATTTTGTAAGATTGTATGATAACAACAACTCAATGTTAAATTGTAATAATAACTGGAGATTTGCCGATCACGACAACAATCAAAATAATGTAAAACTTATATCGTGCAATTTATCTTTTTTATAAGAACCAAGCATTTCCATAGATATAATCTAACCCCCTATAAAATGCATGTTTTGTAGTTTTGACGTAATCACGAAATTCAGCAGTACATGGACCAGTTACAACTGTGGCTAAGCCTAAACGGCGTGCAAGACATTAACAACGTGTAAAGCAGGACTTATTGTTACACAAACTATTCCCAGGACATAGAGAGACTAAATGAATATACTAAATGTACATACTAAGTTGGTACGATTGACTTTGGGTGTTCAAGTAGACTCATGTTCTTTGTTTGAAGTTCATTGTTGGTGATAGTGAGTTAATGTGGTTCAAAGGTTTTTTTTATTTTTTCTCGTATCTACGCCAGTGGCATTTTTATTATGAAGTGATTTAAACACTTTTAAGGGAAAGCGGTCCAAACCCATTAAAGTTTTGTGGATGTGCCGGGGATTGAACCCGTCCCTCCCGCACCGAAGTCCGAGATGCTAACCACTAGGCTAGCAACACAACAGGATGTAATTATTATTCACAGTTAAGGGAAACAAAAAACCAACTGAACAACATCAAACCTTTTACTCTGCATTTTGCCAGGTAAATATAATTAACGTTATTGCAACCAACCAAAAGAACGCCAATTGAACTATTAAAATTTGTGATGGACAGGTTATGCAGGAAGTCCTTAATTAAGGTAATGAGAACGCATTTTTTTAATATTTTAATATTGACTATTACAGTACGTGATACGGATAGCTTACATTGCCATGTAAAACATTTTAATGGATGTTTGAAAACAATTAATAAGTGATGAAGAATTTTGAATCTAATTTGTTTAAGTCCGGAAAAATCTACTTTGCCAGGACCTCTTTGATATCTACTCTATATTTTAATCTTCGTTAGAAAAATATCAATATGTTATCGAATTAAACAAATAATTAATTTCATAATGTTTTCAATATATCCTATTTTTACTTTTGTGGTTTATTTTATTACCAGGCGACTGTCCAAAACAATCCTTTGAACATTACTACAGTACCATTGAAAAATTATGTTTTTTTACAGTAATTTTGATTATAGTTTTCAAAGGAAAACAGCCCATTATACTACCCCACATTTGATCAACTAATTTTTAAAGATGAATATTCAAACATATGCCATTGCCCATTACATGAAAATATCAGGTTGAAACGAAAGTCAATACAGAACATAATAAAAAATACGGTTGTGAACATTTATTTTATAAGAGCTACTATTATTTTCGTATGTCTGTTGTGGATTTACATTTTCTAACAGTGTTGCTGTATTTATACTCAAAAGTAAACACGATTTTAGGAGGGAAATATTGATACGTTTCCATTTCACAGGCGTCATAAATATCCGATTTCCGCCGCATTGATATGGATTTACTCTGCAGCTTCACTTGCATATAAAAGCATTCATAAGTTACAGTTTTGCAAACGTATTTGTGACTTTATGAGAGTTTTATCCAAACTATTCATCATTAAACATCTATCTCTTCAGTGGCATATCAATTGCACTATATGAAGTACTATATTTTCTTAGTAATAAAAAAAATTAAACAAAAACTCAACATTTAAAATATACCTCTATTCTATGTTGAACACGATTTTATGTTTGGTAATTTTACTATATGATCAGTGATGAGGTTGCCATTTACGACAGATTATATTCTGTAATTAATGTAATCACCGATGCTGATTATTTAAGGTTGATATTATTTTCAATTCACAAACTTGAAAAATAAATTATGAGCTTAGACAAATTAAATAGAAATACATAATTTGGCGGTGCTCATACACGTATATACATCATTGTAGGAGGAGCAACAATAATATTATTATCATAAAAAAATATATAAAGAATAATTAGGTTTAGTTTATTAATGATGCTATCTACACAATAGTTGAGATTTGTCATAAATAAAAACACAAGTGCACCTTTTTAGTATAAAGTAAAGTTAAACATGTTTGATATTAAATCCTTAAAAAACATTAATTCTACTGACCAACCTTAGACATTAAAGGTGCACAATTGGTACGCAAAGTTTAAAAAACCAGAGGCGCCATTGTTGTTAGTTACCAAGCCGTGTACAATGGTAATGTTAATTTGCTGTTTCATGTTTATTTATAAGTCGTAAAAGCCATGCTCTGGTAAACCACACAATGTGCTACTAGCAATGCACATGTTTGCTTATATTCATTATTCCTCAATGGCGTACACACGAAAACATAATTATGTACATCAAGTAGCATCGTGTGTGATGGACATTAATGTATACATTGCTGAATTTAAAAATGTAAATTTAAATAAACACTAAAAAAGCGAAAAAATAATTAAAAAAAATTACCTGCAGCGTCTTAGTATATTCATACACTGTGAGTTAACATCATATTAATTTTGTTTTACTATAGGATACATTAGGACGATTTTTGTAAATTTATGATGGTAGTGTGGTTATTAACAAACAACATTTTACAATACAAATTTTTCAATAAAATTTCATGTCTTGGTTTTTGAATATGACGGATAAATTTCAGTCATAATATCAACCATTCATCATACGAAACAATAGGTTGAGCACGCCTCAGGGAAACGTATTGTTCTAGGACGTATATATCAGGCCAGGTAATCTCGCTTCCATCAATATCGTTTGTTAATTTTTTATCTCAATTATAACTAGGCAAATTTTAAAATAACGTAAGAACGTTTTTAAGATAGCTCAATACATTATCTGTTGAAAATGGTTATAAAATGTACATTATGTAAATTTTAAATAAAAGGTTGGTGCAGAATTACGTACGGCTTTTATTTAATTTTGGTTACAAGTCTAGAATTGTAATAGTCTTTATCCATACAATCATTAAATACAAAGAAATTGCAGTTAAAATAAAAAAAAAATAATAAGGTTCATGTCTTACTCTTGAGTAGCAAATGTTTTATCCATTTTAAATCACCAATTGTAAGACCCAATTAATATCTTATTATTTACTAAACACACATTAGAACGTCATGATTTCAACTTTTCTTTAGGAAACCATTATAATTTCCGTAAAGAAAAATTGTAAAAACAGAATTATAGAAAATAGCTTAATTTGCATTTAATATAATGTGAACTAGTTGGATATACATGTTATGTTACTTATAACAATTTAAGTTCACGCTAACACCTCTATTATAATTTAAGAATTATTGTAAATATGTACCTAATATGCTATTAGCTCGATGGACTGGGCGGTTCAGTTAGGCAAGTCCTTGTTATGATATCAGGCCTAAAATATCCGCATTGCAATTGCCGCCATACCAAAAATATCCTCGATTTATTGCAGTCATTAATCGGATCACCAACCATCAACCAAGGATAAAATTAAAACTTATGATCCCCATAAAACCATCTATCCCAATCATTTTACCCTCGCTTCAATCAGTGTAATTAATTACCTCAGTATCTATAATACAGTTTACAAATATACTACATACACAGTTCATGGCATCTATGTTGATTCATTGCTACAAAAATATTCAATGGTCGAACTCATTATTGTTATGGCCGTGGTTACTGGGTCCGATATAAAATGTAGTAGGATATTATTTTGTTTGGCATTTTCATTCTATTAATTTTCATTACACTTGATGAAGTTATAAGTTATTAAGTTGAAAGGCTGGGAAATGGTTTAAGAAAATACTAATACAATTAATATAAATGCCAACTGTATTAGGCACGTGTTAGTAATGATAAAAAAGTAGAATGTCGTCAGCGCATAATCAGATCGTGTAAATGTTATAGAGTGTGTGGTATGATAAAATGTGCTTATCATTTTCTGACAATGGATGGAACAATTTGTCAAAGGTAAGTGGTGAGAAGTTACCTCGTACAACAGTCCATTATCTTGACGGATGTAATTGCTGCAGAGTAACAGACTGTGAGTTGTCTTAGCCGTGACGTAAACGACGATTTGTTACTTCGTTGGTATTTCAATCAATTGACTTGTCGAGTCTTAACCGTTTAGAGCCTAATCATCTTCTTTTATGGGTAGTCTTTATGGAATTACTTTACACTGTTTCTAATATAAAATGCTTCTTAAAGAGTTTGCATCCATATGTTTTGATATATCAAAACATACATAAATAGTAAGGCTAATAATACTTAATAAATACTAGCTTCGCAAATAGTTCTGTCATTTAGCAGAGATTTGTTATTAATAATATAATTTCGGATAAATTATAATTTTAAAAGTATCATCGACTTGCTATAAACAATTACCAACCCCTCTTATACGTCGACTTTTATGCATTTCGTAATACGCAAACTCCTCCTAGACGGCTGATTCAAACGTTTTCAAATTTTGGATGGTGATAAAGACCGTATCGGTGAGTGCCAACATCTATAAGGCGTTAAAAATAACTCTCAGGAATCCGCCCCACTGGGTCTCAAAGTTTCAATGTAATCCTTATGGAAGCAGTATTTGACACATAAACAAAGACAAAGACACATAAACAAAGATCAGCTGTTGACTTTTGAATGCAGTAGATAAAGAAATAGCTGACAGCATTATTCCACAGATATTAGAACAGAAACGGTAGGAATCATAAATATAATCAAATGACGACACTAGCTTGAGGTCCGTGACGTAGGAAGTGTTAAAGGATTTACTAAAGGTGAGCAGTCTGGAGTGTGGAAACTGTTTATGACGATTAGATTTAGGTATCTGCATTCCTAAAATTCTATGGGAAGGGAGGACAATGGGTCCGCGACGTAGGAAGTGGTGAAGTAAGTACTAAAGGTGAGCAGTCTGGAATGTAGAAACTGTTTATGACGATTAGATTGAGGTATCTACATTCCAAAAATTATAAGGGAAGGGAGGAAAACGGGTCCGCGACATAGGAAGTGATGAAGGAAGTAGTCAAGGCAAGCTGTACAGAGTGTGGGAACTGCTTACGACCATTATATTAAGGTATTTGCAATCCTATGATGCTATGGGAAGGGAGGGAAACAGGTCCGTGAGGTAGGAAGTGGTGAAGGAAGTAGTAAAGGCGAGCAGTCCGGAGTGTGGGAACTGTTTATGACGATTAGATTAAGGTATCTACAATCATAAAATGCTTTTGGAAGAGAGGAAAACGGGTCCGCAACGTAGGAAGTGATGAAGGAAGTAGTCAAGGCAAGCTGTCCGGAGTGTGGGAACTGTTTATGACGATTAGATTAAGGTATCTGCAATCATATAATGCTATGGGAAGAGAGGAAAACGGGTCCGCAACGTAGGAAGTGATGAAGGAAGTAGTCAAGGCGAGCTGTCCGGAGTGTGGGAACTGTTTATGACGATTAGATTAAGGTATCTGCAATCATAAAATGCTATGGGAAGGGAGGTAAACAGGTCCGTGACGTAGAAAGTGGTGAAGGAATTAGTAAATGCGAGCAGTCCGGAGTGTGAGAACTGTTTATGACCATTAGATTAAGATATTTGCAATCCTATGATGCTATGGGAAGGGAGGGAAACAGGTCCGCGACGTAGGAAGCGGTGAAGGAAGTTGTAGAGGCGAGCAGTCCGGAGTGTGGGAACTGTTTATGACGATTAGATTAAGGTATCTGCAATCATAAAATGCTATGGGAAGGGTGGAACACGGGTCCGTGACGTAGGGAGTTATGAAGGAAGTAGTAAAGGCGAGCAGTCCGGAGTGTGGGAACTGTTTATAACGATTAGATTAAGGTATTTTCAATCCTATGATGCTATGGGAAGGGAGGGAAACAGGTCCGCGACGTAGGAAGTGGTGAAGGAAGTGGTAAAGGCAAGCAGTCTGGAGTGTGGAAACTGTTTATGATGATTAGATTAAGGTATCTGCTTTCCTAAAATTCTATGGGAAGGGAGGAAAATGGGTCCGTGACGTAGGAAGTGGTGAAGGAAGTAGTAAAGGCGAGCGTTCCGGAGTGTGGGAACAGTTTATGACGATTAGATTAAGGTATCTGCATTCCTAAAATTCCATGGGAAGGGAGGAAAACAGGTCCGCGACGTAGGAAGTGGTGAAGGAAGTAGTAAAGGCAAGCAGTCTGGAGTGTGGAAACTGTTTATGATGATTAAATTAAGGTATCTGCATTCCTAAAATTCTATGGGAAGGGAGGAAAACAGGTCCGCGACGTATTAAGTGGTGACGGAAGTAGTAAAGGTGAGCAGTCTGGAGTGTGGATACTGTTTATGTCGATTAGATTAAGGTATCCGCAATCATAAAATGCTATGGGAAGGGAGGAAAATGGGTCCGTGACGTAGGAAGTGGTGAAGGAAGTAGTAAAGGCGAGCGTTCCGGAGTGTGGGAACTGTTTATGACGATTATATTAAGGTATCTGCAATCCTAAAATGCTATGGGAAGGGAGAGATAAGGTCCGAGACGTATGAACTGGTGAAGTCAGTAGTCAATGTGAGCGTTCCGGAGTGTGGGAACTGTTTATGACGATTATATTAAGGTATCTGCAATCCTAAATTGCTATGGGAAGGGAGAGATAAGGTCCGAGACGTATGAAGTGGTGAAGTCAGTAGTCAATGTGAGCGTTCCGGAGTGTGGGAACTGTTTATGACGATTATATTAAGGTATCTGCAATCCTAAAATGCTATGGGAAGGGAGAGATAAGGTCCGAGACGTATTAAGTTGTGAAGTCAGTAGTCAAGGTGAGCTGTCCGGAGTGTGGGGTCTGTTTATGACGATTAGATTAAGGTATCTACAATCTTAAAATTCTATGGGAAGAGAGGGAATCAGGTCATCGACGTAAGAAGAGGTGAAGGAAGTAGTAAGGTGAGCAGTGTGGAGTGTGGGAACTGGAAACCGTTTGTAGCAGTTAGATTAATGTATCTGCAATGCTGAAATGCTATGAGAAGGGATGGAAGCATCCCCACGACATAGAAAATGGTAAAAGAAGTAGTAAAGGCTAGCAGTGCGGAGTGTGGGGAATGTTTGTGGCAATTAGATTAGCGTATCTAAAATACTAACTTGCTATGGAAAGTGATGAAAACAGGCCCACGATGTAGGAAATGGCTTAGAAAGTAGTAAAGTATGAGCATAGTGTGAAAACCTTCTGTGGAAGTTAGATTTATGTATCTTTGATCCAAAAATGCCATGAGAAGGGAAGGAAACAAGTCTATGACGTAGGAAATGGTGAAGGAAGTAGTAAGGCTTGCAATGCAGAGTGTGGGAACTGTCTTTGGCAATTACATTAATGTATCTGCAATCCTAAAATGCTATGGGAAGAGAGGGAAATAGGTCCACGACGTAGGGGGTGGTGAAGGAAGTAGTAAAGGTGAGCGTGTTGAGTGTGGGAACGGATGTATCTGCAATGCTAAAACGCTATGGGAAGAAACTGTAGACTGTAGGTTTAAATAATTACGAAGCACGAATCGATACATATCTCGATACATGCAATTGTTTACAATAGAAATTTACAACTGAGCTGACAACAGGTGATTTTTACTCCATAGAGGATAAAAACCATTTTTACTTCCTAAAGAGTAAAAGTGCTACTTTAGACCCGCAACGCATGCATTAAAAACGACTGGTATTACTGCAGTATGACCAAAACAATATAATATAAACCCTTGATGACTCCGCTCAATTTTGTGGATGCCTCTGCGAACGCCACCTAGTTTATTTTAAGGGTTTGCGAAATTGCTGTGTTCTAGTTGTACTGTCTTAAGTCCACAATCCTTAAATTTTTCGTTTGCGGCCTTCGTAGATATGTTTTTTGCTTATTCCTTATAAGGGATTTTGCTCATTCTTCCCCTATTTTATTGGTAATTAAATGTCTCTATTTTTAAAAAACAAGCCGTTGCGCTCTTCATCCAAACTACGTCACCAACTTTACTGCTGGAAGTATTTTTTCTTCTGTTTCTCTCTTTGGTATTGGTCTACACTCGATTCTAGATACCCTGGCAGCGCAAAGTTCTTCTGGCAGGAGTGCTATAGCATAGATTTAATTAGTAGACACTCTACTTCTTCATACTATCTACTCCTTTAATCTATGGTTATAGCGTCAATGCTAGAGTTTGACGTGCTTCTGCTTAGATCATCGATGGCTTGGGTGTACTCACTCTAGCAATTCTACATTAATTGGTAGGCTAGGATTTTTGGTTTGAAAACCTTTTCTACAATAGTTGTGGTTGTTCACATTTAAACTCTTCAGGGTGAATGTAAAAGAACTTTCAAACGATATATATATTAATAACATAACATCTACCTGTATATATTAAATATTTGTTATCGACGGTGAGTAAACCTGTGGCTTGTATACCAATGATGAGTTATAGAAAAATGTTTATAAGTGTATTGACTCCTTTTTCCATCCCATTGACACCTTATCACCTGTACATAGGTAGTGTATTATGGTGTGGATATGATTTATAACACGATAGAACACAATAAGAGACAAGGGAGATGGGTGATATCAAAACAGTCCAACAAAAGGTTCTGCAAGTACATTGAATATAACACAAAAAACGTAATGTTGAGTAAGTACTTTAGTATAAGCCAATTACTTATTTACTTTAGTAGAGGCAATATGATGGTTTAACGCCACTTTAGGCACGTTTTCCCCATAAGAATAACATGGTGAGCTTTTTTTGACCACTTTTTTAAAAATCCAGCTCTCGGCCTATACAAGCCTATATAAATGTTCAATACCATTGTACAACTCTATTACTATTTCAAATCCACATCCATTCACAAAATCGTGCGAGGTTTGTATGCGAACTTGGGCGCGCTCCCCCATATAAAATGCATGCTACCCATATAAAAAAATGTTAAATTTTTTTCTTACTTTTTGATTTTTTTATGTTGTAATATTGTTTATAATCAAAAGTTGACACCCACTACGTTTGCCAGAATTTCAACCGTTTTGCCGTATCTCAAGCCGTTTTCGAGATATAAGCGTTTTTAGATAGTTTTACGGACTTAGACGATTTTTCATGGTAAATTTTATTTCTACCCATATAAAATAATGTTAAATTTTTTTCTTACTTTTTGATTTTTTTATGTTGTAATATTGTTTATAATCAAAAGTTGACACCCACTACGTTTGCCAGAATTTCAACCGTTTTGCCGTATCTCAAGCCGTTTTCGAGATATAAGCGTTTTTAGATAGTTTTACGGACTTAGACGATTTTTCATGGTAAATTTTATTTCTACCCATATAAAATAATGTTAAATTTTTTCTTACTTTTTGATTTTTTTATGTTGTAATATTGTTTATAATCAAAAGTTGACACCCACTACGTTTGCCAGAATTTCAACCGTTTTGCCGTATCTCAAGCCGTTTTCGAGATATAAGCGTTTTTAGATAGTTTTACGGACTTAGACGATTTTTCATGGTAAATTTTATTTCTACCCATATAAAATAATGTTAAATTTTTTTCTTACTTTTTGATTTTTTTATGTTGTAATATTGTTTATAATCAAAAGTTGACACCCACTACGTTTGCCAGAATTTCAACCGTTTTGCCGTATCTCAAGCCGTTTTCGAGATATAAGCGTTTTAGATAGTTTTACGGGCACTGCCACAAGGGTCAAGTGAAGCGGTCATGCGACTGGGGAATCCCCAGGTGGTGACGTCACTGGGGACGAGCCTATATATAGAAGTGGCATCCGGGTGATATTTCATTCTCGTGCGTGATGCCGACCTGTCAACACTGCGCTGCCTCGCTCTCCAAGAAGAGCAATTTGGTCCGCCACTACAAGCTAGTACATCAAATGAAGGTGAAACTGTGCAAGGTATGTGATTTAATCTGTGATGATAATGTGGTTCTAAAATCGCATATATTACAAAGTCATAAGAATTGTAATTTTTGTAAGAAAAATGTGGTTGGTCATTTTAAAAGACATGTCAATTCTTGTAATAATTGTCCATATACAATGATTGAATTTGTTGGTGAATCGATTAGAAATGAACTTAAAAATAATCTTCAGTCTTGTCCTCTGCCGATAAAATGGACTTTAGTAAGGAGAATTAAATTTATAAAATATTCAATGGATCAAAATGGACAATTAGTTAATGAAAAAGAATGTATTGCAGATTTTAGAAGCCTTACCACCTTAACTATTGAGAAAAGAGATTTAATACCCCAAATTGAAAATGCTCTTTTAAAGATTGACGCTTCCATGCACAAATACCAATCCCAGGGCAGTGGATGGATATATGACCATACGAAATATTGGCAGTTGCATGTTTATAAGTATAAGCCATTAACTCCAAAGTCATACATTCCCACACCAGAGAGTATTAAATCGAAACATGCAGTTTTAAATATAAAAAATGTTGATAATAAATGCTTCCTTTGGTCAATTTTAGCAGCTTTATATCCACAGAACTCTAATGAACATGCTAATAGAGTCTCTAATTATGTACCCTACGAAAATCAGTTAAATATGACAAATATAAAATACCCTGTAAAAATATCTGATATAGATAAATTTGAAAGACAGAATAATATAAGTGTTAATGTATTTGGACTTGAAGACCAGAAATGTATATATCCATTAAGAACAACTAAACTGAATAGTAATACTCACGTAGATTTATTATTATTACAAGAAGGTCGTAAATCACATTACTGTTTAATTCGTGATTTTGATAGGTTAATGTTCCACTCTACAAAACATATGAATAAGAAGCATTTTTGCAAGTTGTGTTTACAACATTTTTACACTAATGATAAATTAGAACGTCACATAACGTATTGTAAAAACTTTGATGCCCAACGAGTGGAAATGTCTAAACAAGATACATTACAATTTAAAAATTATAAATATCAACTTAAAGCCCCATTTGTGATTTATGCAGATTTTGAATGTTTTATAAACTCAAACAAGCATACTCCATCTGGATTTGCATTTGTTGTAGTAAAAGATTCTAAGATTATTTCTGAAGAGTTATATAGTGGTGAAAATGTTATGGACATGTTTTTCAAAAGGTTATTTGAGACTTATGACTTCATTAAACGTCAAATGTCAATATACATTCCTCTTGTAATGACTCCAGAGCAAGAGGCATCTTTCCAAAACTCAACACATTGTCATATTTGTGAAAAGCCCCTATATTTTGATAGGGTGAGAGATCATTGCCATTTATCTGGGCAATACCGTGGAGCTGCCCACAATGATTGTAATTTAAACTATAAAGTAACAAAGAAAATACCAGTATTCTTCCATAACTTGAAAAATTACGATGGGCATTTAATAATGCAACACTTGGGAAAGTTTAATCGTAAATTAAATTGCATAGCTAAAGATATGGAAAATATATATCATTCTCTGTAGATGATTTAGTATTTTTAGATTCATACAACTTTCTGTCCCTTCCATTATATAAATTGGCTTCCAATTTAAACACATTTAGATTCATACAAAATCCACTACTACAACGTAAAGGTGTATTTCCCTATGAATATATGACGGGACCAGATAAGTTTGCAGAGTCTCTACCCCCAATTGAGACATTTTATAGTACTCTAACTAAAGAACATATCTCTCCCAATGAATATGAACATGCTAAAAATGTATGGACACATTTTAATATAAATAATTTACAAGAATATCATGATTTATATCTTAAAACAGATGTATTACTACTGGCTGATGTCTTTGAGACTTTTAGAGACCTGTGCTTAAAAGATTACAAACTTGACCCCGTACATATGTATTCACTTCCTGGACTTACATGGGAGGCCTGTCTTAGAATGACTGGTATAAAATTACAACTATTTCAAGATATTGACATGCATTTGTTCATAGAAAGTGCGATTAGAGGAGGAGTCAGTATGATTTCCACACGTTACGCTAAAGCCAATAATAGATATATGGGTGAACACTATGACCCCAATCAAGAGAGTGTGTATTTAATATATTTAGACTGTAACTCGCTATACTCTACAGCAATGTGTGAGCCACTGCCCGTGGATGGATTTCGTTGGACAAATGAGATAGACTACAAATATAATCAAAATGATGAGTTTGGATACATTTTAGAAGTTGATTTAAAATATGATAAAAGCTTACATGATTTACATAATGACTATCCATTAGCACCAGAGAAAATGAATGGCAAATTAATACCTAATTTAAATGACAAAACTAAATATATTTTACATTACAAAGCATTACAAAAATATGAGGAATTGGGTTTGATTGTTACAAAATACCACAGAATTTTAAAATTTAGACAGTCTAAATGGCTTGCGCCCTATATTAATTTTAATATTGAAAAACGAAAATGGGCTAAAAATGATTTCGAAAAAGACTTTTACAAATTGTTAAATAATAGTCTCTTTGGTCGAACAATTATGAATCAACGAAAGTTTCGTGACATTTATCTCAAGGATGAGTCACTATTAACAAAATATGTCACTAATCCAAGGTTTGACTGTAGCAAAAAGTTCGATAACAATTTACATGCTATACATTTAAATAAATTAGTTGTAAAGTTTAATAAACCTATATATTTAGGAATGACAATTTTGGATATCAGTAAAGTAATAATGTATGATTTCCACTATAATTATATGTCAAAATTTAAGAACAAAAGATTTCTTATGACAGATACAGATTCTTTAATGTATTCTATAGTTACACAGGACTTTTACAAGGAAATAGAATGTGACTTGCACTTTTTTGATACCTCTGGATATAGTAAAGACCATTTCTTATACTCTGATAAAAATAAAAAAGTCACTGGCAAGTTTAAAGACGAATTAGATGGTCATATTATGTATGAATATTGTGGTTTAAGACCAAAGTTATATTCTTATATTCCTCTAAAATGGTTATATGAAGAAGACAAGCAAGCTTTAGAGGTGAAGAAAGCTAAAGGAGCTGATGGTGCTACAGTTAAACATCTCCTTAGACATCAACATTATTTGAACTGTCTTGCAACTGGGCAAGATTACTATGAGAATGTGACAAGAATTAAATCTACAAATCATCATCTTCAAACCTTGACCATGAACAAGAAAGTACTATCCTTTGACGATGACAAGAGGTTTATTCTTGAAGATGGCATTAATACTCTTGCGCTTGGTCATTATAAAATTGATCAAACATGAATTGTATGTGTAGATATAAAATAAATGCAAATGTTAAAAAACTCCAGTCTTTTATTTATTTACCCTTACCATCCTCTTGATAGAATTGGTCAAACATAAATCTATATTTGCCATTATTCTTTGACCTTTCTTTGTCTATTACGAAAAAGCCATATTTAGTTTTATCCCAACATTGATGACAGAGATTTTTAAATTGGTCAAATGAAAAGTCATTACCAACATGATTGTGATATACATGTTTTAAATTTAAATCATCTTGTTTGAATAATATTAGGAAATTTACATTATCACGTAAATGTTTGTGTACTTTGCTGTAAGATTGACACAAGTAAAAACAGTTAATATTTTTGTGTCGACCCATTGAGAAAAATTGTGTAATATTTGGACTATTTATGTCATCAAATACAACAACTGACTGTGATTTTACATCATTTGGTGTGATTTCACAGTCAGTAAACGTGTGTAATTTCACTTCGTCACACAAACTAAATATTTCAATTATTTTTTTATATTTTTCTTGTTCTAAAGATTTAGATATTAAATATAAGTTTGTAAATTTTAATCCTTCCTTTCTTACAATTAAATTGTAAATTACAACCGTCTTCCCACTTCCACTTGGACCACAAATAACACATCGAATATTGGTAGGAAATAGACCCAACTTCTTTGGTATATTTTCCTTAGTATGTACTATTTTAAATTTATGTTTTTGTTGAATAAAAGACATTTTTTATATAATAAAAATGGTAAAAAATGATAATAAGAAAACATGTAAAAAGGGCAAAGGTTTATTCCTAAAGCCTTACAGGGGTCGAGGGTTATTGAATACTCTTATAAATAACCTTCCATTCCCACTTCACATACCATCATATCAGTACTGTGGACCTGGAACGAATATACGTGGGAATCTAGCCAAAAATGTACCTCCAAAAAATAAACTAGACTCTTATTGTAAAGAGCATGACATATTCTACATGAATAATCCCGATACCGCTGCTCGGAACAAAGCAGACATGAGATTAGCAGACTTAGCTTGGACTAGAGTTACGGCCAAGGACGCAAGTCTTGCTGAAAAAGCTGCTGCTTATGCCGTGACAAATTTGATGAAGGCAAAAGCAAAAATGGGAATGGGATTAAAATTTAATAAAAAAGATGGACAACTACCAGCTGTTAGAGGCCGCAAAAGACGTGCCTCACTTCAGGGGGGTGTACCTAAAAAACGAGCTAAAAAATCTAAAACCAAGAGTAAAAGAGTGCGGAATAGTTAATTTGGATAGCTCATCTGGCACACATTGGACAGCATATCGTAAAAATAAAGATATTGTAATTTATTTTGACCCATTTGGAATCCAACCTCCAAAAGAAGTAATTAAATATTTTGAGGGATATAAAATCTTCTATACAACCGATCAAATACAAGATTTAAATAGTTCTATTTGTGGAATTTTATGTTTATCATTCATAAAAAATTTTTGTTTATAAAAATGGATTCATTTACTATAACATTTTCGGGTACAGAGCCAGAGCTTAAGTCAGTGTTCTTTCCTCCCATAGAATTAAATGATGATTATGTAATTGGATTAGTAGATTTTCAAAGTTATAATTCTATATTTAATGTTAAAAAACCTCTAAATACTTTAACATATTATAAAGTAGAGAAAAAAACATTACCAAAAGGAGATATCTCAGTTGATGATTTAAACCAGTTATTAGATGGTAAACTTAAAGTTATAATAGATAAAAATGGAGACGCATTAATTAATACTAAATCCAAACTTTTATTCAAAGGGCTTATTCCAAAATTAAATCAACTTAAAGGCAACAAATTAACCATTGGAGAAGGTGATGATGTTTTCTATTATGATCACAATGCTCCAGTTACAATAGAAATTTCTGAAGGAACATATGAGGTGGTTGAGCTTGCAAAGGAAATTCAAAAGCAAATCCCAGACTTTTTCCTTACAGCTAATAATAAAACTATGAAAGCGACATTACTTTCTAGCCATGTGTTTGATTTTACAAAACCATGTTTAGGGTCTGTCTTATTGGGATTTAAAGGTGTTTCTACTCCTGGTGTTCAGTTTGAATCTACAAATAAAATAAACATTAATAATGTAAATGTGATTAGAGTAAAATGTAATATTGCAAACGGGTCCTATTTAAATGGCAACAAATCACACACCATACATAGCTTTTATCCAGAAGCTCCTCCTGGCTACAAAATTATTGAAGTTCCAAGAAATATTATATATTTTCCTGTAAATAAGAGAAGTTTAGATGTTGTCAGTATTACATTTGCCGATCAACACGACAAGGCAATTGACTTTAACGGAGAAGAAACTACAATTACTTGTCATATAAAAAAGATATGAGAATTTATAAGAATTTATCTATAAGTGTACAAAATGCTAGGTTCCTAAAGTCAATAGGACTAAAGTTAAAATTTTCTATTAATAAAAATGGAAGATTTTCTAGACGTTACAGGGAAATCCCAATTCGACGATAGTGTGGTTAAAATTACAAATCACTCCTATGTTCCCCACAACACTTTGGCAATAAATAATTCTGATGAAATTCGAATATGTATTAATAATCAAGATTTGCTAACTCTCCCATGTAGGAGTTATCTGTATATTAAGGGAGAAATTGAAAATCATGATAAAGGTCATTTTATAAATAATGCATTTGCGTTCTTATTTGATGAAATTAGATACGAAGTTGCAGGTAAAAAAATAGACATTGTAAGAAACCCAGGAATTTCTAGTCTTATGAAAATATTGAGCTCTTACAATAAAACTACTAAATTGTCAAATGTAGCATTTGATTCTGACACGAATTTAAAAGAGTTCCATAAAGGTGGCAAGTTCAGTACTTGTTTGCCATTAGAGTTGTTAATGGGAGTATTCGAGGATTTTAATAAGGTTTTAGTAAATGTCAAACAAGAATTGGTGTTGAAAAGATCCAAAAATGATTTGAATTGTATATTAACAACCACTAGTGCTCCAGCCAGTGGCACTGCTGATACGATTCCCAAAATTACACTTAACTCTATTCAATGGGTCATGCCACATGTGATACCATCAGATGGGGAGAAGTTACAATTACAAAAGATGTTATTGCAAAATAAAAATTTGCAAATTGCATTTAGAAGTTTAGAGTTGCATGAACTTCCATCATATCCCAATACCACAAGACATACATGGTCAGTAAAGACATCTTCAAGTTTAGAGAAGCCTAGGTATATTATATTTGGTTTCCAAACAGCTAGGGATAATAGTGCACGAAAAAGAACTGACGAATTTGATCACTGTAAATTAAAAAATCTCAAAGTATTTCTAAACTCTGAATATTATCCTTATAGTGATTTAAATCTTGACTTTGAAAATGGAGATGTCTCTAAAGCTTATGAGATGTTTATGAGGTTTAGAGAGACTTACTATAATACTATCCCAGATCCTATGATTAGTAGGGCTGAGTTTATGAAGAAATATCCACTAATTATAATAGACTGTTCTAGACAGAATGAAACAGTGAAGGAAGGAATTGTTGATATTAAATTAGAGATTGAAACTGCAGACAATGTGCCAGCAAATACATCTGCATATTGTTTGATAATACATGATAAAGTGTTTGAGTACAATCCTTTGTCAAATGAGATAAATAAAATGTAAATAAAAGATGAAAAACATTCAACAAGAATTGGTTGACTCTGCAAATCAAATACGAGAGAAATATAGAGCTTTAAAACGTGGCAAGTTTCTAGAGGCTGAAGAGAGGTTCCAAACATTCCAACCTTTAATAGAGCCATTACAAGAATTAAAAAAAATCACAGCTATTGGCAAAACAGAGAGGCCTCAAATGGAGATACTCCCAATGACTCCATCTAGAATATCAATGATACCAAGATTACAACCATTACAACCATTACAGCAATCCACTCCACAGAAATTAGATTTTGGTCTTTTAGCATCAGACTATTTAGGAAATTACCTCAGTAAAAGTAGTATGACAGACACTACATATGGTATTAGACGAGAAGCAAATAAATTTTTTATTGGAAATAAGGAAGTTGATATTGCCAATGATGATGTCACAGTTGCAAATAAAACCTACAAGGGGACAAAAGGCTTGTGGCAGTTGTTAACTTTAAAAGAACCTGAGGATTATACTCAGGTTGATTTGCAAAATTATAAAGAGATTTTGGAAGCCACAAATGGACATTTAAAGAGTTACAAAGATGGTGCACCAATTTCAAGTAATAGACATACTAAATATCTTAATATAATTAAACCTCTTTTTAAATCTGTTGGTGAAGGTTTGAGACAAGTGACTGGTAATAAAATAGACTATATTTATTGGGATGATCCTAATGAGCTTGTAGATAGGTTAAGACTTCTTTGGCTAAGTCGCCAAGCCGGTAACTCAGGAGTGGATAATGAAATAGATTCCATTATTGAGGAATTAAGAGAAAGTGGAATTATTTATTAAATAAAAATATGTTTATAGATAAATTTTATCGTTTATATAATCCATATAATAAGCCTACAGAACCCAGGGCTAGTAATGAACCTACTTTAAATTTACAAGACGATAGTTGGAATTGTTTAAACCGTAAAATTGGTAATGTTAAAGATGGGGAGTTTGTAGACGATGTATCAACTTTGGGTCAGACATTAACTAGAAAAGGTGATGTATTTTTACAAGGTAAAACTAAATATGAGTTTTTAGAATCTAAGAATAAAAATTGGAATGCTAAAAAACAGAAAATTACTAATGTGGAAAAGGGTGAAAGTTTAGATGATGTGCCCACTTTACAACAGACTTTAATACGAACAGATGGTGGTACATTTGTACAAGACAATAAAAATTATGAATTTTTAGAATCAGAGAATGGTGTTTGGAATGCTAAGAAACAGAAAATTACTAATGTAGAAAAGGGTGAAAGTTTAAATGATGTGCCCACTTTACAACAGACTTTAATACGAAAAGAAGATGGTAAATTTGTACAAGACGATAATAATTATGAATTTTTAGAATCAGAGAATGGTGTTTGGAATGCTAAGAAACAGAAACTTAGCAATTTGATAGAAGGTACAGATAGTAAGGATGCTGTGAATGTTTCACAAGTTCCAAAAATGGAAGCAGGCTATTGGGATTTTAATAATAAAAGGTTAGTACGTGTTAAACCTGCCGTTGATGACACTGACTGTGTTACAAAAGAACAGACTATAACTTTTGATAAAAAAGAAAAATGTTGGGATGCCAAAAAACAATATATAAGAAATCTGCCAATGGGGGAATATTTAGATGATATTTGTTTAATGTCACAAGCTATGTATTATGATGGATCAAAATTTGTATATGGAGGAAGAAAATTTAATTTGATGGAATACAATCCTGATTTATTAGTTGCCGACCCCACATCTTTGAGTGGATTTAAGTATATAGATAATAGACCATATATACCAGAAAACTATGTATTTAAAAGAATGGACGATAATCTATTGATTGGGGCTAATGGTAATATATTTACAGTACAAGGAAAGAGTGATGTTATAAAAAATGAATGAAATTGCATACGAACTTCATAAGCCTGCGAGAAAGAATTTCATTAGAAGGTCTTTTAAAGTTTTAGGTATAAACGAAACTGTACAAATAGATTTAATTGATATACAAAACTATGCTAGAGAGAATTCTGGCAATAAATATATTTTAACTTTAATAGATACATTTTCTAAAAAAGCTTATGCTGCTCCGCTAAAGAATAAGACGGGTTTGGTGGTTACAGAAGCCATTAAAACCATTCTACCAAGGGGGTTAAAAACATTCAATCTGACAATGGAAAAGAATTTTTTAATCAATATTTTAGCAAACTAATGAAACAATTAAATATTAATCACTATCACACATTTTCTACAACTAAGGCTGCAATTGTGGAGAGGTTTCAGAGAACTTTAAAGAATTGGTTATATAGGGAATTTAGTGCTCAGGGGAGTTATAAATGGTTGGATTTACTTCCAAAGTTAATTCGAAAATATAATAATAAGGTGCATAGATCTATAGGAATGAAGCCTAACCAAGTGAATATTAAGAACAGTAAATATGTGCATGAGAGGTTGACTTCTAAAGTAGTGCAAGTTAAAAAGCCAAGATATAAGGTAGGTGATAGTGTGAGAATTTCCAAGTATAAACATGTTTTTAGTAAAGGATATACCCCGAATTGGACAGGGGAGCTATTTACAATAGCAGAAGTAAAGAATACAAAGCCTGTGACTTATATCTTGAAAGATGAAAATTGTAATATAATCAGGGGAGGCTTCTATACAGAGGAATTGTTAAATACCAAATATAAAGACATGTATTTGATAGAAAAGGTTATTAGGAGAAAAGGTGATTTATTATATGTCAAATGGCTTGGGTTCCCAAGTAGCCAGAATTCATGGATTTCCACTAAGGATGTCCAAGGGAGCGCGACATGAGCCGGGAGCGCGCCCAAGTTCGCATACAAACCTCGCACGATTTTGTGAATGGATGTGGATTTGAAATAGTAATGGAGTTGTACAATGGTATTGAACATTTATATAGGCTTGTATAGGCCGAGAGCTGGATTTTTAAAAAAGTGGTCAAAAAAAGCTCACCATGTTATTCTTATGGGGAAAACGTGCCTAAAGTGGCGTTAAACCATCATATTGCCTCTACTTACTTTATCTCCTATAGCCTACATAGTACATGGAGAAAGTATTGTTTTTGTCAAAATTGTCGAGTTTGAGCTTTGAGTGGATATATCTGTTTTGGACCTTCCTGAACCCAAAAAAGTGGTTTTCGAAGTGATGTCTATATGTGTGTGTGTCCGTGCGTCCACCATGTACGAGTGTGGATGTGTACAGAGAGCTACAGACCACACCTGTTTTCCAATTTTGATGAAATTTTATATGTTAAATGTTTGTTATGTCGGTATTACTGATCCATGGTGTCTCCAGGGGGCTTTATTTTTTCTTAATTTTGATTTTTAATGGTGATTTTCCCCATAAAGTAACGGGAAAATCGGATTTTCTCAAAAATGAATAGAACGATTTTGATAAAGATTTGGTATGTTATAGTCTTTTAAATTTTGAACAAATTGGTACCCATCCCTTTTCCGTAAAAATATGCTTAAAAAGTTATCTTACCATAAAAACACCATAAAATAACAAAAAAACAGTTTTTCGGAAAACAGCTGGTTTTGATTCAAATTAATGCGTTATGGTCCTTAAAATTCTAAACAAAATAGTGGAACCCTCAATTTCTGTCAAAACTACGGTTCAAAAGTTATTGCAACATTTGTGATTTTCCCTTATAAAATATCATAGTTACTCCCACCGTACTCCCGTACCCATGATAAAGGTTGTTGACCAGCTTATGGGAGGAGATATTTATGTGTCAGATTGCTGATACCGTTTATAAGTTTTTTTGATATGAAAAGATACTTGACATATTTTTAGTATTTTGCTAAAACATTAGCTTGTCTTGGTGTAAAAAAGGTGTACCGGTAATTGAATTGACCCCCTGAAATTCGATAATTTGTATTGTAAATACTTTGTAAGCAATATTCAAAATATAAATTTTATACGAACAGGTCTGTAGTCGACCAAAAATGTTAAGGGGATGAATGTATCGGAATGCCATGTATTTTATTGTATCATGATATTTAAAAAACACATTCTGAGACAGTAGTTATTATAATAGATTTATATTGCAGGCCTCCCACAAGGCTGTATAGTGTATAGTAGTGTATGATTTACTTGATAAAACTATCGGCATCTTGGAGTAAACGTTACTTTGGTGAAATAAGTTTAATCTCCGGCCCAATCTTGGCTTTCTTTAATTGCCTAGAAAAACCAATCTTAGTCCTCGGAGTCTGGCCAAATCTTAACGCTTATTAAGTGTTTAATCGTATATCTAAATATCATCGTTACAAATCCCTAAAGTTTCAACTCATATGATGTTTTATTTCAGATGGGTAGAGTTTTTAATGCGTATTTTTAAGGATGTTAAAATCAACAAAATTTTTTATACACTAAACACTACCTTACTGATTTGAAAATTTGGCTATAATCCAATGGTTAGCAATGCTAATGAGTTAACTTTTTATATAGTTCATTTGTAGCTAAGTGGAATATTTAAATAACTTTAATCAATTACTTTAATTACTTTTTGATTCTTTTATTTGGTGCTCAAAACTATCACCAATTAGATTACTTTTTTTCGTCCTAGGATGCTAGACACGAGCCCGGAATTGTTTTTCGCATTACTTCAGGCTAGACCTAGAGGTTACGGCATTATCACTTAGATAAAAATTCCATTGGTGATTTTGGTGGGATTTGAACCTGGGACCCCAGGAACCGGAGTCCCGCGCTCTAACCACTAGACCAGCTCGCTCCCCCACCAATTAGATTACTAAAAGCAATGCGTAATTCAATTGATAGCTAAAAATGCTCAGTGTTTTTGGTTATATTAACTACGTAAATGATTTTATTTGTCATTTAAAAGCCCTTAAAGGTCTAAATTTCAATGTTATGTATTGGTTTATAATGATTTCAACTTTTGATGTTTATACACCATATAAACCAATTACAGTTAATTAGTCTTCAATTCAACTGTAAATATGGAAGATCTTTCATTAAAAAGTGTGTTGATAAAATTTTAATCAATATTTTCGTCCGAAACATCTTATTGACTCTTCATAACTTCATGTTTGTAAAAATTCCCTTCAACAATTAATTTTGTAGACAATTTTGGTAATACTAAAATCAAAAATATTTTGTTAAGTTACACAAAAGGGGTCGGTTTAGATTACTTTCATACGCATAACAGAGATAACAATACCTTTCCAATCTCCCCAGGATATAAACGTAATCCGTTGCTCTCCTTAATCCGATGGACTTTGAGTAACAACCATCAGAAAGTCATCAAAATGGTTTCTACGAAACACTCACCTAGCTTAGGTAATGCGTAATTACTACTTACTAAGTGATCACGTGAATTGTTTTCCATCTTTTAATACATTATTATTTACTTTTATCATTAGATTTTTTATTGTTGTCAAAATTTTAAAGTTAAAATTTTATCAAAGGTCAAAATCATTCAAAGAAATAGGTGATTTTTATAGCTTTGTTTGATTCCATTTAGTATTTTACTGAAAATTTCATTATCTCCAGTTCTTTTGCACAAAAGAATATTGGTAATTCGTAGTTGGCATAATGTAATGTAACAGTCGTTCCAATAACACTAATGCCAATATAATTCACAACCATACTTATAACCATTTAAATTGTAAAATGTAAAAATACGTAATTAAAACTAGTTCCGTACTGGCCTTTCTGTTTAACTCTTTGCTGCACGGAACTATTCCAAGTTCTGTGACCCCATGTTGCACGGAACTATGACAAATTAAAAAATGGTTTTTTATCGTTTTCTGTTTTCTTGGGTATCATATTACATGTTGATACAAATTTAATATTTGTCTCTTTGTCATATATATATATATATATATATATATATATATATATATATATATAAATAATGGGTGTTACATTTTCTGTAACACTATTCAAGTCGATGCTAAAGGGTGTTACAATGTTTTTCACTATGCAACATGAAATTTGAGTAACTTCTACTGAAACACAAGATGTACACTGTAGTCTGTTTACTAGGTTGCTGTGGCGTGAATGAAACTTCAAATGAATATTAGATCAAACTGAGGTTATATTAATATAAGATACACATAATAAGTATTAATATTGTCAGAAGAAAATAAAAAAAAACAATCATTTATTGCAATACACTGAGAGTTTCTTGCCAATTTACTGCTTCGAGTGATACTTTTGGAAACAGTCCTTGTTTTTGCCCAAGCACAGAGGAACACAGCAAGTGGAACACATCCAGAATGTCGACACTTTTTTCTTCTTTGTGCTACACAAGGCGCATCGCCGTCTTGTAGCTCTTTTTGACTGATGGGAAGAGGCGGACCGTCGTATTTCTACAGGATTATTTGGTTTGCTGCAAGCTACCTGAAGTTTTTTACTGGGACCAGGGCTACAGTTTGCCTCTGTAACGTACTGGTTCCCGACAAGTCCGAACACGATTTTTCGTCGAAATGTCTTGAGGTCCATTCTTTCAATAGGAAGGCAGTTGTGAATAGCAAACGCATTTACAACAGCTGCATCGATAAAGAAAAAGAAAATCCTGTGCCACCACTTACGACTCTTTCGGCTTATTTCATAAGCAGCTTTTCTTTTGTCAAACTTATCCACGCAGTTCATATGCAAATTATAGTCCAATATGGCAACTAGGCAGGTAACGTTAATCCGCTCCCCATTAGGTTGTTTCCTTTTGACTGTAGTGGGTTCGCGTGGGTCATGGAAATTGGATACCATATGGACAGCTTTATTATCCATCCACTTCACCGCAGATATACCTTTGTCACTAACGTACCAGTCGTAGTCTCCACGGGTCATGTCTGCTGTAGCCTTGAACTTTCGCAGATGTTTTCTATCGACATTTATCGTTCCACGCATTTATTCCTTAATCCTTTAGATCCTCCATAAAAAAAAAAAAAAAAAAAAAAAAAAAAAAAAAAAAAAAAAAAAAAAACACTGACAAAATAGGTTGTGGAGTTGTGGATTGAAAAACGTGAATTACACTTATGCTGGATAAATAACTTGCCGCCAAGAGTAAAAATTCAAAATCTGCAAATGGCATTCCATGTTGCATGGTGTTACATTTTTTGAACAAGGGCTGGACCTCGCTTGCATAGTGTCACGAAGTGTAACACTGTGAAACAATGGACAAATATTTGGTGTTACATTTTCTGTAACACTATGCTGCAATTAGCAGAAGTGAACCGTATTCAGCCAATTTAATAATTTATACACCAATGATAGGTTGTGTCTAGATCCAAGAGTAACATTTCTCTTATTGAAAACATTTTTAACCTTTAAAAAAAATTGGATATTGACTAAGTTTTTCTTTTTTCTGATTTGTAGGTGCACTATGGGAAATAATAAGTTACTACAAACATAATAATTATATGAGAGTAACTACAAAACGTTAGACGAAATAAAAACTCTGTCTTACTGATGCAGCAAGTGTAAGAGTTTGAACCCGGAAAAAAATTAAAATGGAAGAATTTGAATTCACCTACTTGGTTAGTTGGCTTATTACGTATAACCACACCCTACACCCTTGTTTTAGTAAAAGAATTGTGTTAAGCACACTATGTTAGTGATATCGTATGTAATTGGATGATTGAAGTGTAGAGCCATTGAGAATCAGTGCAGCTGACACCGCCCACATATTGAACAGTGAGATGGCAATTTTACACCAAACATTTAACTCTAGGGGGGTTATTTTTAAGTAAATTGTGTTTCATCCACCATTTTCGTCTTAAGAAACTTCAGCGTGCATGGACAAGTAATGGCTTTATCGACGTATCATTTAAAAGGGGGAAACAATGAATTTGAGGCAAACATCAAAGTAAGGCTAGCTTGGAATATGCGAGACACTTTTTCAGCTGCTATTAAGATTTATAAGCATACCAAAAAGAAATGTAATAGAGTAAAAGTAATGTCAGTGTTGGTGGATATTCTTTCTCGAATCTGAAGTAAAAATTGTTATTATAGATTTAGTAGGCCTAAAATATTAAACAACTGTTGTAACTAGAAATTGACTCAAGGTTTTGGATTGTCAAATGTTTAGAGCCGACCAACAGAATTATGTTTTCGATGGTTTGTCCAACCCAAAACGGAAAAAATAATTATTTAATAGTGAGAAAATACCATGAATTTCCTAAATATTATATTTCATTAAGTTCCCAACAACTTACATGAATGTTTTACAATAAACAGTTTGACGAACCTATTATATCCCATACAGTAAGACTCCAAGAAAGTGGAATGCGCGAGGCTTTGGTATTTCAACGGATGATTCATGTTTCCAGTTAATTTACCAAAGAACGTCAAGAGACACTTGGAAGCATTACGAAGTTTGAGTAACACAAATCTCAACCCCTCTCTGATGTTGCTTATTATTTCCCTAATTTGAATTTATTACGAACTCTCTTTGATTCGCCATTTTAAGTGTTTCATAAATTTAAAATCTTTTAGATAAACATTTTACGTGTAGAATTTTATAACAATAACAATTAGTTTTTACGAAAAATATTTTGAATTGTTTAAGTTAAATGATGAGCTAGGTAATTTACTGGTAACTTGAATTAAATTCATACTATTTACTGAAATATACTGAATGGTACTAAACATAAATACCCCCGCCGCAGCAAACCTGCCGTCTAAGCGAATTTCCATTAGGCCGAATTGATTTTCAATTGATCTATTTAAATAACATTAGGTTTAACGAGTACCTAGGTTTGCTGCTACAAGGAAACTAATAAAGTAGTGTGGTTTTAGTAAAATATTGATAGCTTACTATAAAATAAATAAATTTGCCAAGTTTGATCAAAATATATCCATAAACAAGCAAACTACAACATGTTACAATATTCTCCATAAGAATAACATGGGAATTTTAAATTTACCATTTTTTTAGTTTTCTCCGTAACCAATAACCGTACAAAAACACTTTGATATACTGAATTATTTGTTTTTTTAAGCTCTTTAAGAAGGTTTAGAGAAAAATTGGGAAATTTTATGTTTTGAGGGTAAAAAGTGAGAAAACCCAATTTTTACCCCATAAAACCCCCCATAAAACCCTGTTCCCATGGTCCGATCATGCTGGATCGCGAACTCATTCAAGTTTATCCCGTCTTACACCTTCAAACCAAATTTCATCAAAATCGGATAAAAATTACTCAAGTTATCGTGTTCACGGACACATATATATATATATAAATCTATATATATATATACATATATAAAAATTTGAACGAATGGTGTTTTTGGCCTCTGGGGACATTAAAATGAAAAAGTAAATCGGTCCCGGGCCTAAGTCTTACCATGAGACCTACGGTAATAGCTACTTCCCTATAGGGAAATTCGCTAAAATGATACATTACGTTATCTAAAGACAGTTCATTATTTCAGCTGAACAGACTTTATAGTTTCGTTAATCAGGAATTTAACACATCCCGATGATGTGTACTTGTAATACTTTACAACCAACTTCCGGTGTTGAAATTTTTCACATTATAGAGTTGTTATTATTAATATAACGTTACAGCTCTTAAAACAAAAGTTGCTTGTACAAAACACATTTAAAAACACATTAAAATGTTCAAAAACTTGATCACCCACCACCTGATTGTAATTTAAAGTAAATATGAAGTTGGTCAGTAGGTTTCATTACTTCATCATACACATAGAAAGAATCAATCATAACTTTAACTATGTTGGAAAAGTCTACCCGTTAAGTAGCATTGAAAATGTCCAACCATAACCTCTGATGAATACTGTTATTATAAGTTTGGCTATCAGCGTGATGGACCGAAAACATGCGATGCTTGTGATATAACGTAGACGTTGCTAACATACTTACGTTGCCAAAACAGCTGAATTATTATAGTGGTCACGTCGAAATTTAAAGGTCACCCGTACGATCCTGAGATATTTTAGTAGCGTTTTGATGGTTTCAAACTAGGGGTGTCTAGGTTTGTGGATACATTCCAACTATAATTGTAAATTTGTGTATGGATTGGAATTCTGAAGACTTATCTAATGGGCTTTATTTTATCTATAAATAATTTAGAAGTATAGTTTCACATAAATAATTTGTATAAACAGGCCAGTGTTCTTGGTGTTCAGAAGGTAGTTACTTAGGCATGTACCTGCTTTTAGGGGGTATTTTTAATCTATGCTGGAACCAATACATCAAACTGACGTGACCAGATGATGCACATTGATTATATATTTACCTTATCAACTTGGTGCAGAGAAGGAAATTCGTGGTTAAACACGCTAATTTACTATACAACAAAACACTCTCAGTTAATAGTATACTAATCAGATAGTACTAGACGTTTAAAAGGTTCAAACTGTCTAAATTCATATGCTACCTTATACTAAGAAATGTTTGAAGTGGAATACTTCAATTGCATTTTGTATTTGTTCAATTATTGTATTGGAAATTTAAAAAATAAATTTTTTTAAAGCTATCATGTTTTTTAATAGTTAGTTTTGTAAAACAAGTGGAAAAAAATAAACACATTTCGATGCGTTTGATGATTGTATTAATTACTATGAATACCTTACATAACATCGTAAGCTAGAACATGTTTGGGTTTCTTGTCCAATATCCTAATATGATATTAAAGACACATTTAAAATACTAAAGAGATAAGAGATATTAAACAAGAAATTTAAAGGAAGATAGTAGATTTATAAAGAAAAAATATTGAAATATTTAATAAACAGGTCAACTTTAATTCTTACTTAATTTAGTCACTGTACAAGGATTAACATGTAAAAATTAAAATCAATGATTTATTTAGTTTTAAAATTCATCTCAAACTTTTTCTACCTTTGGTGTTTTCTTTTTCACTCGAAACATGGAAAGTATGCTTATATCACGCCTTTGCAAGAGTATGCTTGCTCCGATCAATAGCAAGTACACAACTGCATTGTGCACCTAGCATATTTGATAATTGCATAATGATTACAACATGGCATTTTTTTAACACTCTAATCTAACTTAATTAGCCGGAATTGCCTCAAAATGAGAATTGCTCACGATGGAAAGTATGGAGAGAACTCACGTAAGCTATTATAAAGTAACAGAGTTAAAACTTCGCTATAAAACCAACCCTTGGGATTTTCTGAATATACAAAACGCAACACCTTTTGAATGTTTAACTCTACCGCAATCTGTTGTAGGTTAGCGGAGGCCGTAAATTCCCGGTCGGACATTTGTTTGGGCAAAGATAATGTTAGTGCTTACTCTTATGTTACCAGATTAAATTGTTTTAGATGACACAAAAAATATAAAAAAATATTAAATATGGTCTGTTGTAATTGAACTAGATCCATAGCAATATTAATTGGACATAATTATTATTTTGCTTGTTTTTAAAGGGTCCATTAGAATAAAGAATCGTTTTACAAGAAACCGTTTAACTTTAAAAGTTAACATACCTACAGGCGTTTTAGTCGGTAAAAACTACAGTCTAATCGATTGTCTTTGACATGTTGTTCATAAATTTACCAATTTACTTATTAATAAGCATTTACCAATTGGTAAGTAAAATAATAAGATACGCACGGGAAATAGTATTTCTACATTGTATAACCATGTTATTTAATATGCAGCAACTAATGAAAACAAAGTTAAAAGGAATAATGTGATAAACAAGTTATAATTATAACTGAGTTTTGCGATTGAAAATATGGTGGCAATGGAACACTTAGGTTACATGAAATCTCGATTTGGTCATTCCGGTCAGCAATTTAACCGTATTGAATTAAGTGAAGCGTACATCGTTTTAAAAGCTATTTAATATCCGCAAATTCAGTGTCTGTACCAGAAAATGATATTATTTAATATTTCATAAAAATGAATGTATTATTAGAAGAACAATCCATCTTCACACAACATTACAACATTACAAGAACAATCCTCTTATGAATATGTTTTTATTCGAAATTCAGCTAATCTTCTCATACAGAATGAAAAGCAGTTCATTCTGTAACAGCACACAACTATTAATTATATGTTAATTAACCGCTTGATATAAATTTATCACGTTGAAAATAAATCGTTAGTGTATATTTTGGTTGCAGATTTATCTAACTTTTAACATCGGGAGGAAATCATCTACGGAAGGCGCTGCTCCATTACCCAGCCTGGTACAGCCCCCCCCTCCCCACAGGATTATCGTCTGGGTTGAATACTCACAGAGATGAAGCGAATTCTTCATCATACTAACGTAGTTCACGGTAGCTGAATTCTAATTTACTTCTTTCGCAACATAAAATGTTGGTGTGCAGAATAGGACTATAAATACACAGGGTGTCCCGGAACACTCTACCAATATTTTAGGGCATTGTTCCTGAGTAAGAAACATGTCTAAATAGCATATTTAAATTGTCCGGAAGTCCTTAGTTACTCACACAGCCGCCATTTCTTTCACTTTAAATATGGTATTTAGATATATTTATTACTCAGGAACAATGCCCTAAAATGTTGGTAGAGAGTCCCAGGACACCATGTATAATAAAACATGTGTGTAGCCTGCACAAAAAAAATAATAATTTTGAAACTTTTCTGATTTATTGTCATGTTGTGACATAAAATAAATTGTTAACATTGAAATAGGAATTTAACAACACTTATTATGGGTTGATTTGTCTACATATTAGCGTGCGTTACAGGCTGGATGTATTTAATTTGAAAATGTTATTGCATACAATCAAACTTAATAGAAAACTTTATATATATATATATTACGAGGTATAATTGTGAAAATAATAAACACATTGCAACAGGGTATAGCGCAATTCCACTATTTAATGTTTTCAACCTAACGTAAAATATATTTAAGTTACCTGCAAATATATTTTACGCAGACGAACCCCCACCGACCCCCATCCACTAGATTTCCCCACACGCAGGCGAATAGTCTTGAGGGAATCTTTTCCTTCCCTGTATAATTCTTTTTGCTACTTTATATTATACCTGTATTATCCTGTTGGAAAAAATAAATTGTCTTATGTTATATAGCATGGTTTAAATAAATTGTTTTATTGGCACCTTAAACATTTATGGCAGTATTTCATGTTAAAACCCCTTCCATTAACTATTAAAATACTTTTAAAAGCAATTTCACATCCCAAACAACTATACACCAATATTTTAATCTGATTATTACAAGATATAAACTATGAAGTGATTTTGCCTAAATGGATTGCCTAAACTTGTTAGTAAACATTATATAACGTTGAATATGCTATAACGATCTTTTGTAATTGTTTTGTACTATGAACTTCTATTCCATCTTCAAATATCTACAGCAGCTAGTATCGTTTAAATGTCACTATAACTCGTACTCTGGTTTTAGAAAAAATACGTTTAAACATTTTGAACTGTATATTGACTTCTTCAACACTAACTCAGCTGTCTTTACCTGGCAGCGTGACAAAGACGTAACTACGGTGAAATCTAACTAGATTTCATATCAAGTAGGATAATTTGACATCAGAACATTTCCTTACTCATGACAAGATAACAATTACTCCGTAACTCTTATAGTTGATTTATTCGTGATAAAAAACTTTGAATAATTCTTTAGTTTTGACACTAGGTTGGATAGCAAAACTCTGCAATTATTTCAAGTTAGTGAAAATCTTGCACATTTGAAAAAGGGTTCCCTTTTTAACAAACGTTTTACCAAGAATGTTTCCAGACTTACTAAAGAATTTTAATTCAACGAAAGATTGCAGTTATCTCGACCGTAAAATACTTTAATTCCTGTAACTACACATTTAGGTTACCTGTTTGAATTTTAATTATTATTTAATATTTAGTTACTTAATTGGGGTTTCCTATATTTTACTACTCCACAAGTAGATAATTGCTTCTAGTTCTTCAATTATGGTTGTGATTTTACTAACTGTAACTTTATCTTTTAACTAATCTGTTCACATATACTTAATCTAATTAATATTTTATTCGACATAACTAAAAGTAATTTTACAATTTCTATTAATTTGTTATTTCATATGAGATTTAATTTAAAAGACATAACAAGCCTTAGAAAGCATTAAAAATATGTCCTTGGTAATTTGTCCTTTTAGATGGCTGTAATATTTAAATATTGATGCTGTATGGATTTATAACTCGGAATTTTACAATTTTCTATCATATATCACACTGAGCTTAAATATTTTGTATGACCTCTACTTTTAGTGAATATCCCTATTAAGGAAAGTAGCTATTACCGTAGGTTGCAGGGCAAGACCTAGGTCCAGGACGGTTTTATTTTTTCATTTTGATGTCCCCAGAGGCCAAATACACCATTCATTCAAATATACATATAGAGTAATATATGTGTCCGTAAACGTACCTTCAGTAATTTTTCTCCGATTTTGATGACATTTTTTTAAAGGTGTAAGACGGGATAAACTTGAATGAGTTCGCGAACCAGCATGATTGGACCATGGGAACCGGTTTTACGGCGGGTTTTATGTTGTAAAGATTGGTTTTTCTAACTTGTCATCCTCAAAACACAAAATTTCCCAATTCCTCCCTAGACCATTTTAAAGATCTTAAGAAAACACATGATTTAGTATATTAAAGTGTTTTTGTACGGTTATTGGTAACGGAGAAAAATCAAAACATTGTAAATTTAAAATTCCCATATTATTCTTATGGAGAATATTGTAAAATTTTGCAGTTTGCTTGTTTATGGATCTATTTTGATCAAACTTGGCAACATTATTTATTTTATACTAAGCTTTTAATATTTACTAAAAACCACACTTTATTAGTTTCTTTGTAGCAGCAAACCTAGGTACTCGTTAAACCTAATGTTATATAAATAGATTTAATTTAAAATCAATTCAGGCAAATGGAAATTCGAAAGTTTGAGTGTACTGTATATATGGGCTGGTTATATAAAATGAAATGGTCTAAACCTCTTTGTTGGACACTCCGGTATGAAGCTCCCTATGATAATCGCCTGTATGATGCATGATAACAGTAGCCTATGCTTCTGAAGGCATTCATCATCGTCATATTTATCATCATATTGAGGCAGGAACACAATGCTACGCGTTTTTAACCTGAACATGAACGAGAGATAAGATTAGAAGCCTCTTATAGGTTTGCTACTAAATAAGACCATCTGTTTCATCAGCATGGCTATTAATTAAAAGACCAATGATCAAAGACTGCTGTGTTCGGTTAGAACCATTAGAAAGCAAAGTTTCTTATGTATTGTATTTTTGTGACATGTGGCTTTACTTTATTTTGCAAGATTTTAAACATGGTCAAATATATCAATTTCTAATTAAAGCCAAAAGAAGAATAGTATGGCAAAAATACTACCACAATGGGACTTAGTTTTTTCTGGGGATCTACCTTGTAGATTTTCATAACGGATAGCATATAACAGTATATTTCGTACCTAGGACCGAAAATGGGGGTTTGCCGGCTCGAGATGCGGGTTTGCAAAACCCTTTCGGCCCGTGGTACGTACGCTATTTTTCACTACGCAACGATGGATTTAGCCTTTTTACAAACCTTAATTGGACTTCATTTGGTATAAATAATGATTAAGATTAAGAGGGTAAAAGATTTTTGAGTAAAATTATAGAGGCAAATCTGTCTTCGATCAAGTTATAAACCACTTTGATTTTGTTCAAGTACAATGAACTTTTCAGTTTTCGTTCATTTGGATTGGAAGTGAAAAGAAAATAAACTCAGCGAAGGTGCAAATAACAACTATTTAGCAGTATTATTAGACCTTACATGATAAATCTACTGAAATCTCAAGTTTTCAACATCTCTAATGTTCTAGGAGAATAATCTCATTATGTAAGAGGTTGCAGGCTGAAGTTTAATACACATTTGTTTACTGTAACTTGATTTTAAGATTTATTGAGCAGGTACGCGATTTAATTAATGACGATGAACATAATTATGTTGAAGATATAGTAATAGAGTTTGCCTCAGCTGTAAGATAGATTCATCATTTACCAATGAAAGGTCCAAACTCGTATTGCCTCCATCCATCGCTGCAAGACAAAGGCAGATGATGAATGTAGACCAACCATCGTCCCTCGGTTACCCTCCATGTGATGGATCGTACTCCAGAATAAACGTCCAGCGCCATGGACCATATATTTACTCATTAAAACCACCATTATAATTCTTAACGCATTGTCATACATTAACAATATATAACAATGTATAGCAATATATAATGCAATGAAACGACTTTTGAACATTAACAACAGTACGCTGATATTCACATGTTTGTACATGCATTGTCAATTAGTTCACTACAAAGATGATACATCATATACATAATATAACACAGTCTAGCCCTATTCATGGGTTTCAGATAATAGTTTCCTCACGTAAAGAACTATACGGTTGAGCTAGTTCACTCTTCAAAGAGTTGACGAAAAGGTCGGGGCTGTTGAAAATGTTTGATATTTTAACATAAAGCTAAGTACATATATTGGTAATATTTGCGCCAAAATGGTACGCAAAATTGTTTATAATGTTCGAGTATTTTACTATCTTGAAAACGTTATTTACATCTCTTTGTGAACTATACTGTATGTTATTTATTTTTATACATACTGTATTTATATATACTGTATTTATATAAAGGGTAGACCAAAAAAACAGGGACAATTTTAAAATGTTATTACTCAGCTGTTATAAAGGCTGGAGAGTTCATTGATGCGGAAAAAGAAAGTTTATTTGATGCCATTTAGTGTATAGTTACTATGGATCATCAATGGTTACCGCAACATCGTGCCTTTGTCATAGAGACTTTTTTGAAGAATAATTTGACTTTCATTTCTACTCAACGTCAATTTTGTGTTCTCTTCAGCTTTGGCCGTAATGGTGCAGCCCCAAACCGAATAAACTACTCAAAGATTGGTAAACAATGTCCTAAACACGGCTTTTGTACTCAAAATTAAACCTATGCACATTTAAATTTCAATGCAATGTTTTGCAAACGGTTGGCTTTGGACGCTCGACGCAGCACACTCGCGCGAACCATTTCAATGTTTTCCGGCGTTCGAACAGTCCGAGGTATCCCACTAGGTTTGACTTTGAGTGCAGAAGACGTGTTCTGGAAATTACTTACCCAACTTTAAATAGTTTTTCGCTTTGGGGTGCACCATTACGGCCAATGTTGAAGTGAAAACGAAATTGACGTTGAGTGGAATTGAAAGTCTAATTATTCTTTAAAAAAGTCTCTATGACAAAGGCACGATGTTGCGGTAACCATTGATGATCCATAGTAACTATACACTAAATGGCATCAAATAAACTTTCTTTTGTCACATCAATGATCTCTCCAGCCTTTATAACAGCTGAGTAATAACATTTTAAAATTGTCCCTGTTTTTTTGGTCCACCCTTTATATATCTTTATACTAGCAGAGTACCCGTCCTTCGTACGGAGTTGGCATATAAGTTTAAAATGCTTATTGCAGTTATACCCAAGCTTTGCGTTTGCAATGGGGAAGGACACAGTTTGATAAACATTGCTTCTTTAAATTTACGGTATTCTATAGTATTAAACATTTACTATAGCCATAATGTTCTACTACTTCACCTGAAAAATGGAGAAAAATAAATTATTAAAAATTCCCAAAATACCACAAATTATTCATGACATTAAAAACATAAACATAACTGTAAACAATCCTACTTTGACAGTTTTCAATGCGTATCACAGGTTTTTGTTGCTGCTTAGTTAAAATTAGCTGTTTACAAAAATGGAAAAAAATAATAGTGCTGCGTTGGTAAATCTTATAACTTTCAATGCTTTTGCATATCATAGAACCAACTTTTTTAGTTGAAACAGCTGACTAAATTCTTTAATTCCTTTTTTATGAATACTCATAAGGTTAACATGGGGAACTACAGAGCCACTGGGTGGAGCCCGAAAGGATTTTTGAGATAAGAATATGCCTATATGTTAATCGGGAATGTGAGCTATCATCATGCCAAATTTCAGCCCCATCCATCCAGTAGTTTATTCGTGATTGAACTTCAAACAAACAAACAAACAAACACACAAACTTTCACATTTATAATATTAAATAATTTAACAATGCTATTTTAGCTAGCTACATAGGTCTGAAAAGCTCACTTCAGTGTGTGGTTGACATCTACGTTCTCATAGAGGGCACCCGCCTTCAGTACATAAGAGATAACCAAAGCAGTATGAGAACGGATCTATATTTAAAGATTGTACCGTAGATTACTTTTCTAATTTTTTTTACAACATAATATTTTGCACATTTCTATAATCAGTCATAGAAATTACTTTAGAGTGACTCTATGATTGAGGTTTTGCTGTTTAGGTTTTTTGTTCTTCATTATTTTATTACAAGTTGCAGTTTTGCTCGATTTCGAGCAACAGGCTATCTAGTTTATAATATTAGTAAGATATTTAGGTACGGTCAATTACTACAAAATTTTTTTTCATATAGGTACTTCAATCCTTGATACGTTAACAAAGAATGACGACATTATGTTCCAGATAAAAATCAAATGAATTTACAACGTCAGAAGTGTGAGTAAGAACATATTTCTGATCCTACTGTAAATAATTTGGTTATATCTCCATTTTCATAAATCTGAACATGCGGAACTAATTCAATTTGACTCATACGTTTCTGCCTTCCTTGTCACCAGCTTCTCAAGTTCGATTTGGTATTTCTTTCATATTAGTTTATTGAACAATAAAAATTAAATTTGTTACTCACAAAACAGTTCTATATCCTACTGACTAGCTTCTTATAGGATATACCGTCCCTTCCTACTTTACTGTGGTCTAATCTGTATCAGTGGGTTAGTCAAGTGAGGTCCCAATAACCATCTTTGAAGATAACCCAACTGATGAAAAACCACCTTTTTCAGTGATACATTTTTCATAAAGTATTGCCGTATTTGTTTACAAACCTTGTTTAAGACTTAAGCTATTTGAGCTATTACTAACTATTAACTGATTATCTATTGATTATATAAGCTATTTGTCACAAGCTTTAGCTCGTGTGAAATTTATAATAGAAGTTATTGTGTTTTGATAATATTAAAAAACTAAAATACATTTTCACATATTTTTCAAATCTTTTTAGATTGCAACACGCAACTCTATGAAGTAGACTGGCCAGTGTAAATGTTCTCGAGATTAACGTTTGACTTTAAGGACCAGAAGGCCAACCCCGAAAGCTACCGTTTCTTCAGAGGAATGGTCACACCATTGTACCGGAAAAATGACATTTCGCCGTTGAGCAAACGTGCCTGATCACCTTTATACTCCGCACACTTCACCACATTGCTGAGAACACCAAGCTGTACCTCAAGTTCACTTAAAATTCATCCAATATCGAGGCTCATCATGCAGATAAGCAATTTAATTCGTCGTTACAAGCAAATAAGTTGGCGTTCGAAGCATTACAATTTTACCTCTTTTCTCTCATACCTTGAACCCGATGGATTCCTTACTTTACGACACTAGTGCTGTAAACTAACTAAACAATGCGGTAAAGTGGACTTATTAGATTATAAAATTGAACTGAACCGGCTAGTTTAAAATAAGGTAGTAGGTGAAAATAAATTTTAAACGTAAAACCCATGTGTCTGAAATGTAAAAAGTACCTACCCAAGAAATAGTCACTGTAGAATTTATACTGCAAATAATATGTTTACACGAGTTAATTCTAGAACATATAATTTTTAACAGACCGCTTATACATCCTACAAGAGCAAAAATATCAGCTACCTCACATTCCTCCAAGAGACGGGTGTGCCTATTACCATTACGCACTTGATGATTTGAATAATCCTGATGACTGTGATATGATTGCAAAAAGGGGTTTTCACCACACTTTGATATTTTTAGCTGTTTTAAATACGTTATTGGTGGCTGAAAGTTACGTTTAGCTGGCCATGACAGCTGTCATCGTCATTTGGGGACCGAGCAGGTTTTTACATCCCTCGTGCCGCAAAATAAGCTGCCCGTTAACTTTCTTAAAATATGAATGCATATTAAATACACAATCAGTATCCATAGCATTGCAATAGAATTGTTTTATTGCCACCGCTGCCTAGCAACTATTTATTATTATTTTTGCTGATTCCTCAAAATGATTTCTTTACATAACCTTAGTTGTGTTGACTATCAGTGTGCATTGTTATTGTGGTGAATAGTGGTAATAGGGTATAGTGTGGTGAAAAATAGCGTTCGTACCACGGACTAAAATAGTTTGATTTAAGTTCTCCACTTCATCTTGAACTTAAAAATTATCTCGATCCGGCATAGCCTCATTATTTCGTAATCCTGTACTACAGCAAAAACAGCCGATTTAATGCATGCGTTGCGGATCTAAAGTAGAACTTTTCTCTCTAGGGAGTAAAAATCGTGTCTAGTCCCTAGGGAGTAAAAATCAGCTGTTGTGTACAGTATAGTTGTGAATTTAGATTGTGGCAATCCAATTGATCGAAAATATTTTATCGATTGATTTATTAGGTAACCTAATTGTAGTCGATCGCTTGCCATATCGATGGTATAATGTACTGTAACACAATTGAAATAGACGGAATGATTGAATCACTTACTAAACAGCTGCTTATGACATATTATTTATTTATACAGGCAACAGTTAGAGCCACATGGCCATTTCTTACACTTAACCTGTCATAAATATAAGACATATATTTTAACAATTACATCAATATACAACCAAACAAAATCTAAATCATGGTATAAGGAAAAATATAGTTCACCACACGGGCAAAAGGTGTCTTTTTAACCCACGCTCATTATTCAAACTCGGCTTTGCCTTGATCGTAAAATTTGACCACGGGTCAAAAAGAGTCACTTTAGGCCCAGTGATGAAATATACTATTACTAGTGTACATGTTGCTCGAAATCGAGCAAAGGTAAAGTATTACAGGAGTTGCTTGAAAATGAATGACAATCATAATTACCGATGAGTTTAAAAGAGTCAACTCAAATTACTCAATAATGGAAATACTCACGATGTTCATAACAGGTTAATGTAATCAACATTTCATGTAAATATCTTATAATTTTTCAAAAGCTGATCTAGTTTTTAGTGTTTTCCAAAAATTGTTCCCACTTACAGCCGCATTAGTTTGTCCATGTTAATCTTTTAGATAATTTACACATTGACTGTTTACAATAACCATATGTTCTTCTTCTCACTTTTAATTTCTGACAACAGTTGGAGTTTCGTAACAATGTTTGTTTCCCATGTTAATCTTATGGAGAAATACAAAACTTTAAATGACCTCAGGGTCTCACTTTGTAATTATTTCCTTGAAAAGAAAATGTCCTGCACAACTTCACGTTACGCTCTTTTTAATGACTCCAAAAACATGTCAATCGGTTCAGTAATTTCGGAGGAGTAATTGTCACAAAAAACCTGCTTGCGTATTAAATAAGTAAAATAGATATAACAGTCACTGTATGTTTTTTGTGTGCACCTAATTTAAGATAAGTTTTCTTGTTTTTTTTTTACATATCTGTTAAATCCACGCAGTGTTTCAACACAGTCAGTTGGCCCGCTTACAAAAGTTGATTACAGCTGAGGACAATAGATACGCTCTATTGTCCGTTCTACTCTAGAGTGGTTCTATTGTCCATGGCTTATATTGCAAATAGACTCAGTTTGGCATCACAATAAATACCAACAATTAGTTGCACTTGGAGTAATGGACCTAGTTATTGAGTGCAGCATTAATGCACGTAAATAGGCCTATATGATAATAAACTGAATAACTTCTTGATCAGCATCGTGGGGGTAGGGGTTAGCTCAAAAGGTTCAAATACGGAAGTGTAGTCGACTTTGGTATCATTTTACAGGTTTTGACGAAACTAAAAAATCTACAAGAAGAAAATTGACATCGGACCACTAAATGGCAGCTAAAAATGTTTATGAAGCTGGTTATTAAAAGTTAGTTTTTAGCTCTAAGAACTCTAAGGAAAAAACCCGATATGAAATATATCAAATGGTTAAACAGTTAGGGGGGAGCAAGTTACTTTTCAGCCACCTTGTACCTATTTTTTACTTATTTAGAAATACAGCAAGATATGGGAGATATCATTGACGATTTTAGTCACTGGAGATATGTAAAAGACTCTAATTTATTTACGTTATAATAGTTTCCATACAATAAGCCTAGCTTCTATAAGCTATGCGTCATATTTTATCAACGAAAAAATATATTTGCCGTTTACCACATCTAGTATAAGCTTCCAAACTTATATTGAATTATAATTATATTTAAACTTATTTAGTAAAAATTGCATGTAAACATTTTTGTATTACTCAGGACTTTGAAAATCAAGGAAGACATGAATAGAATTTGTCGAGAACTTCTGTTTACTATTTCTCTCTGATGTCGAAAGGCTATGAAACTTGCAAACCCCGCAAAAGTTGACAAAAGTTTGTGATACTGGGTTCGCTAGAAGCTTGTGATAGTTTTCTTCTTTATCTTTTATATAAGAAGTATCAGGAGGGCATAGTTAACGTCTTCTAGTAAATGCGGAAAATCCTTTTACCATTAATTCAAATATTCATAGATCGTAATTTTAATGACTTTTAATGTCAAAAATTTGTTTTAATAACAGTTTTAATAGTATTATAATTAATTAATCTCATTTTAAAAGGCTCAAACAGCCATTCTCAGAACCGACAATAACTAATGAATTTGCAGATATACCTATTGTCTTACAGCTTGATACAAGACGTTCGTATTCTATACGGCAAGCGTAAAAACTAGCAAAAGAGTTGGAATAATTAAATTTAAAAGTTGCATCAAACGCCAGGGTTTTAACAGTTTTAGTCCCCTAAACCCTAATATTATTGGAAGTTCTTACATGTCGTGCCGAAAGTTCTAAACGAAGATTTACCAACGAAATACATTGTTATAAATTGAAACAGATTTTAAACGTATTTACAAATATCGAAAACCTAATTTCTTAACCATTAAAAGATCGTTTATATTATTAAGTTCAAATAGTAATCCACCTTTGGTTATGAATGTTTTTTTAGCAAAAGATATAAACTATAGCGTTTGGAAACGATAATTCCAGCATCATTGTATAACTTATTATAATATTGTATGAGCAATGTTTGCTTGTATGTATGTTTGCACAAAGATCGTTGACGATTTCCTTCAAATGTTGTAAATAATTTATTTATATCCTAAAACGTGATTGACGACAGCCACTTCGTCAGAGAAATTCGTATTTCACTAATTTCAAATAATTTGAAAATCTAAAAATTTAACATCGTCCTTATGGGTTGCTAAACATAAGGTGGTGTTACCATGTTGGTTAAACAGAATAACACAAGTAAAAGGTAAACAAAAGCCTCGTAACACGTGCTTATAATAATCCATTAACAGTATACTATCAAATAGCAATATACAATACAAGGGGAAAAACATCAGTTGCTACTATTGAGCAAAGATTACACTAAAACCTGATACAGGGCAAAATAGTTCCGATCTAATACTGGATTATTTTACTTGGCTCTATCCTACCAAAACTTAATCCCCAAATTACTGAGGAAATTCTTAGCATATTTTGGTTTAACAGTAAAATAAATATTTAATAATATAATTTTTATTTGATTTAAACTAGAATTTAAACAAATATTTTCAATCAGCCATTTTAATTAGTTTAAACAAACTGTCAATACAATGTTTATGCAAGTATAGGCTATTATAAACAAGTGACCTTATTTCATCGACTGTAAAATAAATTATTGTGTTGTGGATTGCCAGGTTAAAGTTTCCATCATAATAAATTGAAGTTCCACTGAAACGGAAATGATAAAAGCCAAAATTAGTTGTAAATAAACGTGAGTTTCCTTATACTGCTTTTACAATCGAAATAAACTAACCGAGCCATGGCTCGGACTCCCGGTACTAAGTCAATATATTTGTGAATTGCAGTATTAGGACATAACTTGTTGAGTACCTTAGGGAATAAATATCTAGCAACAATGATGTTAGACTTATTATATTTGTTAATAAAACGTTGTTGCTAATGAGTAATTAGTTTCAAACCTCTTTAAACCTTTCATTAGTCTATTATTAAATTGTTCCTCAATCATGTTACTCCAATAATAATACCAAATTCAAATTACAGTAGTTGTAATATTGTTTGAGTAGAACCTTGATGTGAAATTAATTTTAAAAATGCTTGATTTTAACAATCCAATGAGTACTATATGATAATGTAATTATTCAATAATTAAATGATCAAATGAGGACTACATGTCGTGCAAATACATCTTTTATATGTTTTACCGTATTGTGAGTCAACGGTATAAGTGTAAATTTATTATTACTAGTGTTATTAGACGTGTATATTTTTGTTTTGTCATTTAACTATTCAATAGTTAAAATAATAGCATTCCATATACCAAACTATGCAGCCTTTATGTTTTTATTTAGAAATTTATAATGAAAAATCTTACCCGAAAATAGAGTAAGTTTGCTGGAAGTTATTCTGTAACCTACAAAATCTCTAATTTAGAAGGTATAAGAATCCTAACAACAATTAATTAGACAAGAAACAGGAAAATACTTTGAAATATAGGTTATTATTTAGATAGTTGTTGTATTTAAATAGTTTACAGGAACCACTTGATTGTGTTACAAGCGCAACATGATCAATGATCATACGTAACGTGACATAAGATACGTTCTGTCAGAAACAGAACGTTTAAATGATTCTTTTTCGTTAACAACATCTGCATTAGGACTACATGAATGTTTATAATATTTAGTTCAAAGTACTTTACCATTTAATGGAACAATATCGATTAGACCTATTTGTAATCGACTCGAAACTAGTATTAAGCAATTACATTTTATCATAAATAAATATGTCTTATTGAATTTATTATGCAATATTAATTCAAATGTGATAATTTTGATGGAAAACGTTTAAAATGTATATAAAGGTTGTGATCAAATATCATATTCTTAGCCAAATATAAATTAAGTTATAAGCTTTTATCTCGTTGAGTGTCTTTTTAGAAGCAAAATGAAAGATAACATATTATTTTTCGTTTATTGCTTAGTCAAGTTTTGGCTGTTGTTAAAATTAAACATTTTTATCAACGAATCAAATTGGAATAATACAGTTATCGTAAAACCCCCAAGTTACCGAGACATCTTTAAAAGTATATTACTGGAAGAGCCAGGCCATGAATACTGTATCACCGTTTACATTCAAAACACATTCGGACAAGGAATTTCAGCTTGTCTAAAATGGTGTTTCTGTATATCACATTGGAATATAAATAACAAATAGTATTTAAAAGGGAATATTAATAGTAGCATATATTTATTCTATACCATCCCGAGCACTTAGTTTACCAACCACTAGTGTAGATAGTTATTGCGCCTTAAATAATTAATCTAGTGAAACAATCATAATAAAAATAAAAATAAAATTATTTTGTTATTTTTGCAAATAAATTACATAATTTGTAATAGGCTTACGTACTGTTGTTGCTCTGGCATCTATGAAAGGGTTAAAAGAATATAACTTAATTCATGTTGTAAAGTTATAATGTTAAAAAATTAAATTACTATTTAACTCTACAAATAACTAGGTCAATAAATATGGTTTTGGCGAATTTCTCTTACACTCGAGTCAAAATCGTAGATTTTTGTAAAATTCAACAAAGTATTTGTGAGAAAACTATTCAGCTTTGAAAAAAAAGAATTTTAATTAATTCAAATTGCTTGAGGAAGTATTTTATGAATTTTACATCCCTCACCTTTTTACCATTATTGAATTATTAACAGTGCACTATCTTTTACTTAAAGCCTGATTTTCTGTTTATTATCAGCTAATTTTACCATTGAAGAAAAAACAACAATCAGTTTAAGTATAAATGTTTACACTATATTGAGGAAACCCTTCAATAATGATTACTGAAGTACGTATTTTATTGTCATTATCACTTGCATTCGGAGAGTAACAACACATTAGTGAATCCCATCCTAACACATTTTGTGCAATAATAAGAGTGGAAAAACTATATTATAACATTTATCAATATATTTTGTAAAACTTATAAGTAAAGGAAATTTTTAGAACATAGTAGTTACGACGTGTTAAAATAAAACACTTGACTCCAATCGTTTCTATAAGCTAGCAAGTACCTCATTTAAAGTGAGTGAAGATCTGCAAACATAATTAGCATTTAGACAAGATCTTGCAAATTGTCCCATTAGCTTGCATTAACCTAATAACACTTGTATACAATAATCTGGTAAAGCATCAATTAGTTCAGCGTTATCAATACCTAATCTATTACGTCAAGTAGCTTATAAGCATAATAAGATAATCATACTACGTCTAAATAAATAAAAACAACATAGTTATGTATGGTGTTTTTAGTTTAGGTTCGTCTAGTTTAGGTAGTTTACATCTAACTAAACGGTTCACAGTGGATCGCTAGACAGACAAACATCATATCATTGTTATAAAATATAGATTACAGCGAGATACACGGTTTACATAAATAATAATACAATTTAAGGAAATCATCTCGAAAATGTTTGAAATGTTATAATAACTAAAATAACTTTTAAACCTTATTAGAGCAATTTTTAATAGTAACAAGAAAACGTACCTAACATTGGATAGGCACCTTAGACAATTTAAAATTAATTGGACACACTTGAGACTTCAGGACTTGGTGGATAAAGTTTACATATTTTTTTATAAAAATTGATAAGTTTTTTAAGATTACTATACTATTAGACTCCCTGTATAGGGTATTTTGTTTTCTTTCATAGACAATATAGACCATTAGTGCCTTATCATTTACTTTTACAAAATGATTTACAATTTACAAAATCATTTACTTTTTAGTATACGAACTAGGAAAAACATGACGTTATTATCCTAAGCATGGAAATGACGTATTTTAAGTGAACCATCATTGTTTAAAGAGATTATACCTGTCAAACACCAGATATGGTTTACAAGTGTCCGCAGTTCTCTAAGGTGAAAAGGTCCTGAGGTTTATGAAGATTACCAGATATGGTTCACAAGTGTCCGCAGTTCTCTAAGGTGAAAAGGGCCTGATGTTTATGAAGGTTACCAGATATGGTTCACAAGTGTCCACAGTTCTCTAAGGTGAAAAGGTCCTGAGGTTTATGAAGATTACCAGATATGGTTCACAAGTGTCCGCAGTTCTCTAAGGTAAGAAAGACCTGCTTTTTATGAAGATCACCAGATATGGTTCAAAAGTGTCCACAGTTCTCTAAGGTAAGAAAGACCTGCTGTTTATGAAGATCACCAGATATGGTTCAAAAGTGTCCACAGTTCTCTAAGGTGAAAAGGTCCTGAGGTTTATGAAGATTACCAGATATGGTTCACAAGTGTCCGCAGTTCTCTAAGGTGAGAAGGGCCTGATGTTTATGAAGATTACCAGATATGGTTCACAAGTGTCCGCAGTTCTCTAAGGTGAGAAGGGCCTGATGTTTATGAAGGTTACCAGATATGGTTTACAAGTGTCCACAGTTCTCTAAGGTGAAAAGGTCCTGAGGTTTATGAAGGTTACCAGATATGGTTCACAAGTGTCCACAGTTCTCTAAGGTGAAAAGGTCCTGAGGTTTATGAAGATTACCAGATATGGTTCACAAGTGTCCGCAGTTCTCTAAGGTGAAAAGGTCCTGAGGTTTATGAAGATTACCAGATATGGTTCACAAGTGTCCGCAGTTCTCTAAGGTAAGAAAGACCTGCTGTTTATGAAGATCACCAGATATGGTTCAAAAGTGTCCACAGTTCTCTAAGGTGAAAAGGTCCTGAGGTTTATGAAGATTACCAGATATGGTTCACAAGTGTCCGCAGTTCTCTAAGGTGAGAAAGACCTGTGGTTTACGAAGATCACCAGATATGGTTCAAAAGTGTCCACAGTTCTCTAAGGTGAAAAGGTCCTGAGGTTTATGAAGATTACCAGATATGGTTCACAAGTGTCCGCAGTTCTCTAAGGTAAGAAAGACCTGAGGTTTATGAAGATTACCAGATATGGTTCACAAGTGTCCGCAGTTCTCTAAGGTAAGAAAGACCTGCTGTTTATGAAGATCACCATATATGGTTCAAAAGTGTCCACAGTTCTCTAAGGTGAAAAGGTCCTGAGGTTTATGAAGATTACCAGATATGGTTCACAAGTGTCCGCAGTTCTCTAAGGTAAGAAAGACCTGAGGTTTATGAAGATTACCAGATATGGTTCAAAAGTGTCCACAGTTCTCTAAGGTGAAAAGGTCCTGAGGTTTATGAAGATTACCAGATATGGTTCACAAGTGTCCGCAGTTCTCTAAGGTGAGACAGACCTGAGGTTTACGAAGTTTACCAGATATGGTTCACAAGGTCCGCAGTTCTCTAAGATGAGAAGTACCTGAGGCTTACGAAGTTTACCAGATATGGTTCACTAGTGTCTACAATTCTCTAAAGTATGAAGGACCTGAAGATTATGATTATTACCAGATATAATTCATAAGTATCCGCAGTTCTCTAAGGTGAGAAAGACCTGATGTTTATGATTGTTACCATATATAATTCACAAGTGTCCGCAGTTCTCTAAGGTGAGAAGGACCTGATGTTTATGATTATTACCAGATATAATTCACAAGTGTCCGCAGTTCTCTAAGGTGAGAAGGACCTGATGTTTATGATTATTACCATATATAATTCACAAGTGTCCGCAGTTCTCTAAGGTGAGAAGGACCTGATGTTTATGATTATTACCATATATAATTCACAAGTGTCCGCAGTTCTCTAAGGTGAGAAGGACCTGATGTTTGTGATTATTACCAGTTACAATTTACAATTTTCCGCAGTTCTCTAAGGTGAGAAGGACATGTGGCTTACGAGGATTACCAGATATGGTTCACAAGTGTCCGCAGTTCTCTAAGGTGAGAAGGACCTGATGTTTTTGAAGGTTGAAAGATATGGTTCGCAAGTGTCCGCAGTTAGTTTCCTAAGGTGAGAAGGACCAGAGGTTTATGACGATTACCTCTGGCCTCTGCACCTGAGCGTCGTCAGGATAACACTTTACTGCTTCGATAGGCGAGGGAATGCGAATGAATGTAGGTGTTGTAACACGTTGATGTTTGACTTCAAAACGAAATAGTAACCTCTAGTCCTGTATAGTAGTATGGTAGTTTAGTAGTGTAGTTACCACTAAATTATTTAAATTTTTCACAGCCTACCTAAGCTTTAAATTGGAAATAATGGCATAATTCATGTTAAAACGTGATTACATTAGTAAGAAAATTAGTATATGCGAAATGTCACTATACAATATTATTGTGATATTCTTTGACTAATTTTACTCACATTAGGAAGGTACTGTTTGTTACAATATAAATTTTTTTATGTAATATTAATCAAACGCTGCAACCAGGTTTGCAATTTAATTAATAAATTAAAATTGAAATTTAATAAATAAATTGTAAGATACACAGATTACACCATATTCGTTTTAAGTCATATTGTTTATTACGAGTTTCTAAAGCAACTACTGACATAGACTGAACAAAATAAATAAAATCAGTTTGCCACCAAAAATATACTTTAAAGAAGGTGTTAAGACCTGCTCCCTAGATATCGGAAATTGTTACTACGATAAAATATTTACTAAAATATGTTAATTGAATTGATTATTTTACGAATAAAGCAATATTTAATTGCGTTACACTGATATCTCTACATTATACAGGTTTTGCTGATTTATGCGATATCTTGACCTACAAAGAAATGCCTTTTACAAGTTGTTTTTCTATCTTATTATTATGTATAACAATCACAACCACCCTTACCAAATTTTAGATTTTGCATGGTACAAATACCTAACTTTGTATGGTCGCCATTTCAAAGAAAAGTATTAAACTATATAATAACTACCCGCCTTTGGCTCGCTGGGGGCTCCGCCCCCAGGCCCCCTAGCTGTTAGTCGTCATTAGTAGATTAGAGATAAGTTGTAACAAAGCAAGAAGTGAAACCGTCAATATTAAGTTATATAAGTTAATTTCGAGTAACATTTTTACGAATATTTTAGAAAGCCCCTTATACAAAAATCGTGGGTAGATTTGCGGTAAGTGAGTATGTTAGTAGAGTATTTTTACAATTGAGTTTTTGGTCAAAGGAAGTAATAATATGAGGAGCAAAGGGTTCGTTATAGTAGAAATCGACATTAAAGTAATAACGATTTCATGAATTTATTAGAGGAGATTGATAAGTTAATAAGTTGATAATAGTAAAGTATTATATGAAGTAAATAGATTATAGTAGATATTCAAGTATATAATTACGAAAATAGATTAAGTAAGGTTTGTTTCCCTGTCGGTTAGCCATAAACTTTATGGCATATCCAGTTCCGCCACGAGGAGGCCAGGAAACGTCGGAACCATATTTGCAATTATTTGAATATGTACAAGTTAGTAAACTTTTGTACAAGATAAGTAAATTGATATTGGTGTTCATTGATAGGTTAATAAGTTGATAATAGTAAAGTATTATATGATGTGAATAGATTATAGTAGATATTCATGACGTATATATTTATGAAAATAGATTAAGTAACGTTTGTTTCCCTGTCAGTTAGCCACGAACTGTATGGCATATCCAGTTCCACCACGAGGAGGCCAGGAAACGTTGGAACCATATTTACAATTACTTACAAATGTACAAATTAGTAAACTTTTGTATAAAATGAGTAGATTGATTAGTATGTCGATTGATAAGTGAATAAGTTGATAATAGTAAAGTATCATATGAATTAAATAGATTATAGTAGATATTCATGTATATATTTATGAAAATAGATCAATAATGTTTGTTTCCCTGTCGGTTAGCCATACAATTTATGGCATATCCAGTTCCGCCACGAGGAGGCCAGGAAACGTCGGAACCATATTTACAATTATTTACAAATGTACAAGTTAGTAAACTTTACTAACTACTTTATACAACAACGGGGACTTTTGATAAGGCAGGCCCCCTATCGTACTGCCGATGTTGTCAAGTCACAACGGGGAGTTTTGATTAAGCAGATCCCCTAGCCTACTGCTAATGTCAAATCAGGTTTAGAGAAGGAGATCGCCATACACGATGTTCTTTGCGTATGCGATTCCATCTCGGACACGTTCGGGGTGTACGAGAACAACAATATGGTCTGGATGTCTGACCCTACTGAGCAAAACGTATAGTTGCCCGTGCGTGAAGCAATCGGTCCGTAAATCAACACCGACTGAATCTATTGTCTGACCTTGGCTCTTGTGTCCGGTCATGCAATAGGCCAACATCAGTGGGAACTGACGTCGACGAACACGTAACGGCGAACCCTCGACAAACGCAAAAGTAAAGGTAATCCGGGGAATTCCGATAGGTTGCGTCTGTCCGGGAAGTCTCACTGTAATCAGACGGTTGGAGATGCCGATTACAATGACTTTAGTGCCGTTGACGAGTCCTTCAGCGATGTTGAGATTCCTCATAATGAGGCAAACAGAGCCGATCTTCAGCCGCAGAACATGGTCTGGTACGCCCTTGCCAGTAGCCGTGTTCAGGAGTTGAACGTCGACATCCAGGCCATCGTCGTTCTCTCTGTCGACTGTGTCGGCGCTCCTCAGCTCGTACAGATGACCGTCGAGGGAGTTCAAGATGTGGTCGTTGATCTCCTTGACGTTCACTATCAGAGTCGAGAGGATTGCGCGTCGCGAACACATATCAGAGTCGAGTAGGACGTTTGCGGGAAAGACGGAATCGACCAAATCAGTCAAAGACGTCACTTGTCTAATCCCGAGCAGCGGAATTAGACTTTTGTTCGTTCCGTCCCTCCAAGAAAGTGGTCGAACTGACAGTTCCGTTGCCTACCCTAAGAAGGAATTCGGAATAGGCTGTGGAACTACTAGTCCGATGAGCTGTTGTCAGGGCAAAAATTTTGAAATGCTGCCACAGATGGGAAGCCCGAAGTGAGACACAAACAATGTCAGTTGGAGTACGAGCGTTTACAACGACAGGCGCGATCTGGCGAAAGTCGCCACAATAGAGGAATATTTTACCACCGAATAGCTCACTGGAACGCATGAGGTCTCGCAGGGATCTGTCAAGAACCTCGAAAACGAACCGATGAGCCATCGGGGCCTCATCAAAGACAATGAGCCTTGCGGCCCTGATGAGCTCTGCTCGCTGGGAGCCGTTGGTGATGTTCCAAAAGCCGGTGCCGTCACCGAAGTCGAGTGGCAACCGGAACATGCTGTGAGCTGTAGTTCCACCAGGCATGTTACCCGCGGCGATCCCAGAGCTAGCGACTGCCAGTGCAACCTGACGACAACCTCTCACGTATGCGAGAATGACACGAATCAGAGTGGTCTTCCCATAGCCTCCCGGAAGAGCTTTGAAGAACCATATCAGGTAATCTTCATCTCACAACCGCAGGGGGCTCACGCTTGCGTGGGTTCGTGGCCTGGGCGACCACGCGGACCCTAGCTCTCCCAGAGGGGAGGTAACTGCCCGGTGTCAGACCCGGCACTTCAGGTAGACCACAGTTATGGACGACTGGTAAGCGCCAGCCCCTTAGGGGGAGCCTCCAGTGACATTCCCTCCATTCAGGGTGGGGGGGGTGTTTAGCTCTCAGTGACGCCGTTAATTCCGCCTCTCCTCATCTACCTGTAACTGTGGTTGTGACTGAGTCCTACCTGTTGTGTTCGACTGACATTTTGTGAGGCATATCCTCGACTTTGGAAGTAGCCTCGTCCTGGGAGGTGAAATACCTAGCCCCCAGAGGGGAGGTAAATGCTCCGTGTTGGTATCGGCATTTTCAAGTTGGCCACAGACATGGTCGACTGGGCATCGGGTCCCAGTGACATTCCTTTATCCAGGATGGAGGGGTGTTTAGCTCTAGGAGAGATGGAAGTACATCATAATCTCTAACCTACCTGTGTCTGTGGTTCTTTGGGCTTCGGCCTGCTTGTTGTGTGCGACCAGCATTCAGTGGGCAAATCCTCGACTTTGGAAGTAACCTTTCCTGGAGGTGAAAACGGGCAAGTACCCGCAGCTCACGGGGACACTCAAGGGCAACGTAACTTTCCGCAGTGTGAGGGCAACGGTTTGTAGGTACTTATGCAAACCTATCCCTGTCTCTGAGCACGGACGGTATGGTTATCTTGAGTGTGGGGGGTTCTTCCCGGAACCTCAATTGAGTCAAGGGTGTCGCCACCTCTGGTGGATAGGTTCATCCGGGTGGGTCCCACTTCTATACCTGCCTCCTTTTGGGAAACCCTGATGGCCTGGCAGTGATGTTGGGTCTGACGGGCAAACGAAGTAGATCGGGTGCTGGGTCCGAGCCCGCCAGGGGTATCTGGGGATCTATCGCTCTGGTTATCTCTGGTTTCCCAGCAATGGGTAAGGCCTCGATCGGGCAGCGGTGTAAATGGGAGGTTGGGGTTCCCCCCGTCAGCGTGCTGATGGTCCCCTTCCTCCTGGCTATTGATGGCGGGTTCTGCCTGTCAGGGATGAGATAGGTCCCGAGTGTTGCTTGCACTAAATGCGTCGGGGCGCTCTACTATGGACCTCTAGGTTCCGACCTAGTGGAACCCAGGTGGAGTGACGCTTAAACAAGCAGCCGGAATCCCTGGTTAGGATTGAGGGGCAACCCTCTTTCCGAAGGGTCTGCTTCGGCAGCCGGCGAGCCTGATGACCTTAAGTCATCCGCCCATGATGTGCTAAAGGTTGATGCGTAAGCTTCGGCCTACATCATGGGGCCCGGGTATGTCCTGAAGGATAGGTACCGGGTAAGCAGTCAGGGGGCTTCGGCTCTCATGACAACAAATAATAAAATAAAAATAATAATAATAATAGCCTCCCGGACCGTCAAGAAAAATGATTTTCGACGACGTTCCGCTGGCAGGGGCATTGAGAACGGAGGTAACGTACTCAAATACGCGGTTTTGATCTTCAGAGAGCTTTGGCACCCACTCCTCCACAAACACTCTCTGTTGATTTTCACCGTGTAAGAGCAGTTCTCTGCCCAACTCCGTCGTGTCATCGTGTACATCGGGGAGGCCGTGATCTGCAACGCAAGAACCCTGCCGACGAAGACTCCGATCAATATCGATGAGTCCTAGCTTGTAGGCCAGTTCAACATCGAGAGGATTACGCTCTATGTGGTCCTCGCAGATGGAATCACGGAAAGCATCCCACAGGAGAGCTGCAGGAGCCCCCATGTTGCAAAGAAAGAACGAAGTCTCGGGCCAGTCATGAAAGTGGCGGCCTCGCGCAGTGCGTAGTGGTACTCCTGTTCGTCTTGCACCAAGCCAAGATGCCGCGCGACCCCTCGAAAAGTGCGGCAGTTTGGTCCACCGTGGGACAGGAGGTCGGCATAACCACGGCAAGATACAGTCATAAGCAGGATACGCAGGTAATACTGTTCTGTCCTGCTCGGAGAGACCCAAAACAGTCTGCACACCTTCTCGCCACGCTGTCGGGCAGTGATAAAATGGACGCCATCGGGGTGCTCGTATATCTCCGCAGTTTTTGGGCGCTTGACATGAACTACAAACGTGTCATAGAACCCCTGATAAGTCAGGTCGTCAAACAGTGAAATACTAGGCCGGTCAAAGTAGATGGTGAGTTTGGAGCTGTTCCTAGCGGCTGCATCTGCCAGTTGGCCAGGTCTAAACAGGACGGACTGCTTGCCCTCCAGATGGACGGGAAGACATTCAACAGCCGGCTCAGATTCTGATACTGGAAAGTTTAATAAACGCCAGCACGCGTCACTGGCACCCACCATTCTCTTCGTCACGTAATGCTGTACCTCATCATCTTGCTTACTGAAGGGAGTAACTGTGACGTTCTGGAGAGATCCTCCCTTCATAAGATATTTGAAGAGGTACTTAATCACGCGGCGAGTAGACGCCAGCTCCAAATTGATGTGGGCCTCGTATTTCAACATCAGTGCAGGATTATAAGGCACAACCCAACCGTCATGTACGATAATGTTCTTATTGCGTGATAATATTGTCCCCCGATTGGTATAATCTCGCTTGTACTGGACGAATCCCCTCTCGTCGACGTGGGTGGTTTCACAGCAGGGCTTGGGGAATTATTTGGTGCAGTAACCCTTTGCAGAGTCCCAACAGAGAAAGTCAGTCCTATGATCATTAACCACATGGACCGTGGATCATGTGTTTGAGGACCAACTTTCTCAGTCGGCCTCCGGCCTCTTCTTCCGAGGGAATATCCGCGCGGATGATGGAGTCAATTTCGGACGCCTGAACTGGTCCGTCGCCGTCAATCTTGAATACAATGTGGGCGTGAGGAAGGCCCCTCATTTGCATCTCGATGACGTAGACGATATAGACAGAGCGTCCAAACATTGCTCCGCTGCGCAGGTCTCGGAGAAGTTCCAGAAGTTTGATCCTAAAAACTCTGCAAGCAGTGCTAGGGTCACTGCGAGTACCTCCACGAGGGCAAGCTTTCTTGTTCTCCTCCCAAGTCGCGTTGTACGTAAACGTCAAAAAGAAAGTGTGGGAACCCAGGCGCGATACGATTGCCATAGCGTCTTCGTATTTTACTTTCATGTACCTGGGCCCACCGGTGAACGAACTTGGGAGGTAGACTTTCCCTGCCTGCACCCCACTCTCGCCTTGGACGGTTTCATCACGAGCGATGTCGTTCAAGACCTGCTGTGCATTCCGAATCTCGTCAACCGGCCCCACCCGCAAGGCACTATCGGTGTTCTTCAGCTGTGTAAACTTAATATAACATAACGCAGTTTCTCCTCCTCATACCTCGCGAACATCTCAACCTGCCAAGCTTGTGAGAGACGGCCTAGGTGAGAGAAGCGAGGTTCCGAAAGTAGGACGCACCGTGAGTACTTAAATTGAGTCAGCTTAGCACCCTTGTTGTCAAGACGACCAACGTGCCATCCCACAGTGCCTTGTGGGTAGAGTAGGGGATATTGGAAAGGTTCCATCAGGGGATGTAAAAGATCTATAAATGTAGGTCTGTCAGAACCGGATTTCCATATTGTCAGTCTCCGGGGCTCAGTGTCATTTTCATCATTGCTGAGCACGGCGTGCACTTCAACTCCTGTTTGCCGATCGCCGAGAACAGGACCATGGGTAGACCTGCTTGTTATCTCAAATGCCAAGTGAGCATTCACAGAAGGCTCGTTGCTCAATCGACGGTAATGCTCAATGTAAGGATTTTCCCTCGACAGGAAATCAGCAATACCGTCGATGATCTCGGCATCAAGCGATCTACCCATCGCAATGTTACGGCGCTCTTCGCCATCGTCAATATACAGGCGGGACCGATTCACAAACTGAACGTTCCCAGAACGAGTGGTGAACTTTTGTCCTGGGGCGTCCAGATTGTAGACCTGGTGGTACATTCTTCCCTCGATCTTGAAAAAAGAAAGACCACTGGGATGACGATACCCGCCTGACACTTCGAGCGCGCAGAAAGCAAACAGATCGTTGTAGGCACGAGCTCTTTCCAGGAAGTGACGATCAGAATAGAAGGGCTCTTGCAAAGGAGGAAGTTCGAGAACATTGAAGGCTCCCTCCCCACAGCACCATTGCTTTCTATTCTTCTCCTCCTCGAAGAGCCGTGCTTGACAATGACTACATCTGTATATGTCGTCCGCCCAGAGACTCACTTTTTTTTAATTTATAAGGCTGTATTGTGTCTAGTAGTTCTCCACTCCAAACGGACAGTGGACCATTTTTCACTACGGACCGAGCAAGTGGACCGGGCAGATGATGGAGTTCTGAAAGTATTGGATTTCTTAAACGAAAAATCTGCATTCTTTCGGCAGAAGCACCGGGATTGCGTGATTCGTAATCTCTAACCGCTCTCCTGTTCACCTCAGGGTGTATTTGAGAGTACGTGTGCACATCATGGCGGTTTTTCTCCGGATGCGTTTCCCGGTACTTCTTCTTCGCTGCTTCCACTTGCTCTTCCCGGGTCGTGTCTAGATTTTTCGGACGACCACGCTTTATTGATTTTGGTCTACCAGGACCTTTGGTTTTCTTAACAACTGTCTCAGAATCAGATTCTGATAACTGTGTTAAGTTATTGTCCGAACATTCGACCGTGTGGACAGTTTGGTTGACGGAAAATTTAATTTTTGTAACGGAGTACTGTCCACCGACGAACGCCGAATTTACCAACATGAGGGAAGCTAGAGAAAGAAAATTATTGCAAACAAACACCCTAGCCTTATTTCTTGCCTCATCGATGTCTCGACGACGGTTCTCGTTGACAGCGTGGGAATCAAGTAGGTACAGCCGCCCTTGAAAACGCCAAAAAGCGACTGTCACCAACTGTCCCGTAAACAAGAAACCGCCATCAATAGAGTCGCCAGGCATAGCTGCTTCCAACATCGACGACAAGGAACTGGTCACCTCATCTAAATCATCGAAGCTGAACGGATACAACCCGTCCCCAACATTAGAAATTTCTTCGATGGTTACACGATGTTGTGCAACCACAAAGTGTCTGGCAAGGTCCTCAGGGAATAGGTACCTGTTAGTGATGCTATACTCATGGCGAGATTGTGTATACAAGATGTCGCCCGCCATGAGTATCTCATCAATAGCGTTGGTACTTAATCCGCCGCAGAACACTTGCCAGGCGAGGGCACAGGCTGCATTAGCCATGCATTGTGCGTTGTTGCTCTCGGTAAACCTGGGATCTCCCTGGTGGACGACCCAGCAGCAACGCAAGAGAAAGTCATGCTAACACGAATATGTAGCTAAATTGGCAAAAATATAAGTCCAAAAAATAGGAAGAAGTGGCACTGAAACTTTAAGCAACTACTGCACTGACACTTTATGTACTTTATGCACTGAGTAGTCGCATCCATAAGCAAAAATTAGAGCGAGAACCAAATCGTTAGATTGCGTTATCGACTTTTGCATACCTCTTTACCAAGAATCCGCCATTTTTATTTTTTAAGGGGGTTAATAGTCTTAAAATGTTACTTTAGACACTTATCTTCAAATGTTGGTAGCATTATAAGTACAAATATATATCCTAACAAAGTCATTAAATTTCAATGTTATTCTCCATAAGAATAACATGGGGCTCGTAAAAGTGGTAAAATCCTTTCAAATTTTGACATTAAAATTTAGTTTTGGGGGTGAAGGAGTAAAGTTACGAAAAAACACGTGATGAGTAAAAATTTAAGTAAACTACGGAGAATACAAAGCAATAATAATGTTTGCAAAAAAAAATTATTTAGGTTTGGAAAAATAGCAAAAACTGTTAAAAATTTGGAAGAAATTGACCAAATCTTGAAAGTAGGGCGTTTTTTTAAGGTTAAGGAGTGCGATTTTCGAAAAAAGCATAGTTGAGTCTTGTAGAAAATTTAATTCCGAACCTACGATTTTTCCTCAAATCGTTTCTAGCTCTTACCGTTTTCGAGCTATAGCCGTTTGAAAAAAAAGTGTTTTGTCGTTTTTAGAGGTCCGCCATTTTGGATTTTTGGGGGGGGGGGAAATTTGAAAATGGGACTTTTGCAAATTTCCCCGTTAATTTAAGATACCATACTACGTTACTACCAAATTTCAAGTCTCTAGCACGTTTCTAAACCGTTCAGATGAGCTCACCAAATTTGGCCACTTTTAATGTTATTCCCCATAAGAATAACATGGGGGGGGAAATTCAAGATTACGGGGGGGTTAAAATTTGAAAATGTCACTTTTTGGAATTTTATGGGTGGTTTGGGCACTAGACCTACAACCACCGAAAATTTCAAGTCTCTAGCTCATCTAGAAGTGGTCTAGAATTTGTATACCTGAGTGAGTAACAATTGCGGCTGTATAGTATTTAGACATGTAAATTGAAAAAGGTGGCACGGCACAAACATAATATTTAAATAATAAATGATAAGTTTTTCTCGAAAAAAGTTCAATTTTTAACTAAATTTAATTAAGTCTGATGAAAACGTCCAATTATAAATATCTGACAAAACCATTTTCTAGTATTTTCTCTAATAATAACTTGTTGACACGTCGGTCTGTAAATATATGAGCCAATCCATATAATTGTACATTTAAATACCCATTTGCATACACCATGAGCTAGTTAATTGCTTGTTGAACACAGGTGAACCAAGCTCATATAACACACTAAATAAATGATTACAATATGCAACACATCACTAACGCTTTAAATGTTCTTGCTCAGACACCCTTTCATTTGTCTATGTATTTTACAATGGTACCTGGGGACCGATTCCTGGCTTGGTGTTGTTTATTTCCATTTTTAAACAATATAAAGGATTCTCACGTTTTATTTACAACTAGTTTTGGCTTTTATTATTTAAGTTTCAGTGTAATTCAAATTTATTATGATGGAAATTTAAACCTGGCAATTTACAACAGATTAATTTATTCATCAGTCGATGGTAAAATCACTCGTTTATAATACCATATACTTGCATTAACAATCTTTTGACAGTTTGTTTGTTCATATACAAAAAATAAATGTAACATAATTAGATATTTCACTGTTAAAAACAAAATTTGCTAAACATTGCCTCAGTACTTTGGGAATAAGGTTTTAATAGGATAGAACCAAGTAAAATAATAAGTATTTGATCGGAAATATTTTCATATATATCGAGTAACCTTCAGTGTAATCTTTGCTAAATAGTAACAACTGACGTCTTCCCCTTTGTACTGTATTTTGTAATTTGCTAGTAGACTGTGGATAGCTTGTTATAAACACATCTAACAACTCTTTTGTTTACTTTTTCCTTGTTATTTTGTTCAATTAACATGGTTACTTGGCAACCCATAAAGCCAATGAAAAACTGTTGACTTTCAATTTCATTTTTACTTAATTCGATTTTTGTTGGCAGTTGTACTGCAGTAAAAAGTTTTATGCCAGAAAAATTTATTTGCCAAATTTGAGGGAAATTGTCGAAGCCGTTTACGAGATCGTTGTGCAAGCATACAATCATACATACAATCATACATCATAAATGCATAAATTGATTATATAAATGTATAGGATAGGATTATACTTAAAGAATTAGGTAAATATATAATTTAAATTAACTATTTTCAATAAGACTAATTTTGGATGACTACGACTTTATCTAACTTTTAGGTTACGACTTACGTGTTTTATGGATTAGTGTTCTAACGCTTATCTGCAATACCGCCAATTATCAACGACAAACTCATCATCAAACTGAAAATATTACGAAGTTTTAAAGACTCTTTTTTAAAATCAATAATTAGTTTTTTTTTATAAAATTTATAAAGTAAGTCAAATACTTACCTTACCAAGTAGCTTAAGGAATTTCACCAATTCAATTCCACACATAAAAAAGGAAAGGAATACTGTAATTATAAATTATTGACAGAGTGCTCATACAGTTGTTTGCCGGGTCTCCACCGGTGTCTTGGCAGGGGTTGTTTTATGAGACCCTCCCTCGGCATGATGAAAATGAGTAAAAAAGATGAGAAACACAGCAATCGTCTGTAGACTCAACACTACACTTGCTATTTTTTCCCACAAAGTATTGATTATGTTATGACGGTAATAAGTAAACATTTTGGTTATATTCTAAAGTTAATCACCTTTAAACATGAAATAATAAATCTAAAATGTCCTACTATTCATATGTACTACCATCGATAAAACATATGGTACTACCATATACATAGTAATAATGCAAGGCGGTAAATCTAAAGGGCTAGAAAGTCATAATAATATAACTATACTTGCTTTCTTAAGGTATATTTGGATTTCCGTCATTCACACACGTGTATGACACACATGCTACACCACTTTATGTTTTTGGCTGGGTTATTAAATCGAAACGACAAAACTTCACTATAAACCGTTATTTGCCTGTATATGTCGCACGTAAAATCAGTGTAAGTGCAAATACGTCCTTGAAACTAATAGCGAATCTATGTAATTTTTTATGTATAGAAACAAAGTACTGTAATTATAAGTTTTTCCAATAACTACGTTGTTTGGGTAGTGATGCACTAATACCATTGCCACTAAACCTTTTTATTGCATACCAAACCCATATTATTTTGGGTAAAAGCTGATTTTTAGCATGTAATAATGCATCATTGAACAAAATAATCATAAACAGAGCCACATTGATTATATTGAATTGAAAAATTCTTTATTGCTCGGTTACATTGTTATTGTTGTTGTAACAGTAACAATCACAATAGTAGTTGAAACACAATTCTGAATAGGAGTATTTCTACAAATAAAAGCCTATAACACAATTATTTTAACTTTAATTAACCGTTTACAAAACATCAAATAGCATATAACGAAACATAGAACAATAAAGCCCTAATATTTATATGATATAAACCTGTTCAGGATCTATATTTTTTAAAACTCACACAAACTGATTAGTAGGCTTTCAAATTATTAGAGTGCCTGGGCGGAATCAGTGTCACAGTTATACCACATACATATTTAAAAAATAACATAAACATGGTCTTCTTCACATAAAAAAATTATAACTTCCTAAATTATTATGTCTTAAAAAGTATGAGGCATAGGTAAAAAAACTATAACTAAATTGTAACTAGCAATGAAAACCCCTATGCCCTTCATATTAGAGTAGCAAAACATTGGATATTATCTTTATGGTTAAGTATGTAGTTAAGTGTCAATTTATTGAATTGGTTCTCGTTTGTACACTCTTTAATATAGTTTGGAAGTAGATTACAAAATGTTGCTGATAAGTACAAAAAATTATTTTTGAAAAGGATAAATCGGGTTGCGGAACATACATTTTACCCACATTCTTTTGTGATATAGCTCTGGTTCATTACGTTTGTATCACATCTATAAAAAAATATTCTTAAAACCTCAAATACGTAAAGTTTCTAAAGGGCAAAATATTTAATCATTGGAAAAGAGGGAGAGAAGGTTTAGTTTCTGTTTCATTTAGTATTATTCTGACAATGGCATTTTGTAATGTAAATAAAAGTAACTAGCTGTACCCGCGGGCTTTGCCCCGTTTAACTTCACAAGTATTCGCATGGCTCAATCACGTCCTGGTTGAAGTTCGTTAGCTACGCTCACTCACCTTTAGGTTGGAGCTCGTTCACTGCGCTCACTTGCCTTCAGGTTAGCTCACTTGCTACGCTAACTTGCCTCCAGGTTGAAATTCGTTCGCTACGCTCACTCACCTTTTGGTTGCAAATTAGCTGTGTTGTCGTAGATAAAAAAAATAATAGTGCTGCACCCTGTTGGTAATCCTTGTAACTTTAATGCTATTGAACATCATAGAACAGAACCAACTTGTTTAATTGAAACAGCTGTTAAGAGTCATTAATTCCTTTTAAATATGAAAAATCATAAGGTTAACATGGGAAACTGCAGAGCCACTAGGGCGGAGCCCGAAAGTCCGATCAGAATAAAAACTACTTAGTTTTCCTATTTAATGCCCAAAGAATCGGTGTACCGAATTTCAGCCTCCTAGGTAAATGGGAAGTGGGAGAATTAGTGATGAGTGAGTGAGTCAGTCAGTGAGGGCTTTGCCTTTTATATATTTAGATATATTGATAATAAATATTGATAAGTCAATATTGATACACTTCATGTTCAAATACAGTTTGTTAAGATTTTACAATAGAATTAACACTAGCCCCGGCGAATAAAACCTGCATACTTTACCATTGTCTAAATTGATTTTGACAACAACATTTCTTTAAACACGTATTGCCAATTTAAATAATATTAGAACTAGCTATTACTTAGGTTTTCTGCCTCATGGAAGTACTTTATATTAATTGCATATTATCGAATAAATAAAACTACCAATTAATTAATGTAACAACTTGAACGCACAGTATTATGAATCTCTCAAAATGTGGTAATTTGGGACATCAAAATGAAAAAGTAAATCATCAGTGATGGTGATAGGGGAATATCACAAAAATCTGCTCTACTGGCAATGTAATGTTCAAAATAAACAAAGCTTATTTTCCCCTAAATATAGCAAGAGAATGTTGACACTGCAAGACAGGGAATTTCCCCTGGATGTAAGATATTTAATAATGTTATGTAATTCTAAATAAATTTCTTTATTATGGTTTTTTAAAGTAGGAAAAACCTAGAAGACTATAGATATATCTAATTGTATTTTTTAGCGAATTTTCCAAATAAGGACCAAACTATTACTGTAGGTCACAAGGTTCAACCAGAACCCGGGGCCGATTTCCTGTTTCGTTTTGATGTCCCTAGAGGTAAAAAAACACCATCCATTCAAATACGAGGTGAATCATGTAAGGTGGTCACTATTGATTTAAGACAAACCATTTGTCCACAATCATAATATAAAACATTTTCCCACTAAACCAACCCCAAGGAATAACTTAAACGTCTTTTAAATATTTTATTAATACATAATGTAGGCCTACCAACAACAGAGGTTTAATAGTTGAAAATTCAATGTGTTTTCCAACAAAATATCGAGTAAACGTTAGTCCAAAAGAAAATTGTTTAAATGTGACTATAATCTATTCTATAAATGGCCTATGTGTTGCAAAATAACCTTTTTTTGATTTCATAAAAGTTAAATTATCAGTCTTTGTTCTTAATACTTATTTACAGACCATGAAAATCACCATACGAAGTTACGAAAGTAGATCTAGCATGTCACCATGCAAAAAGTCTTTTTATTGAAAGTTGCTTTAAAATAAATTGAAAATAAGCATTGAATAACACTATTCTAATTTCGTAGGAAAAATGTTATTGATTTTAAATTATTAACACAACATCTTACTTCCAGTATTTATATTTAGAGCTTAAATATTATAAATGCGGATTCGTACAATATTTGTATCCTTTTTTACTACAATTTTTAAGAACATTTTCTACAGCTGCTAAGAAGTTTACAGAAATGTTCAATTATACTAATTGTTTGGAGCTTAAAGTGTTGTGAATATTCCAGTCTTTAAATTAAAACAAAACAAAACCACACTCAAGGTTAGTGTGATGTGATGAGGATCCATAAACAGGAAAACGAAGGAAAATTCTAAGTAAAAATAGAAACTTAACTCTACACAATCTAACAATTTAAATACTTGTCTTATTAACATATGCTAATTGTATACATAGTTTTAGCTTATAGAATTACACATTATATGGATCTAAAGAACACAGAACAGTTAAGTATATTTGGCTATATATATTTATTTATTTCGGTTTATCCATACTATAATTGATTTCTTACGTATAATAACAGTTACGAATTTGAATCAGCTGTTATAGTAGTTTACGCAACGATTGCGTTAAGTTAGTCTTTACGACACGAGTAGAAAATTCAACTATTTAACTATTACCGCGAGTTGCGTACACTACTTTACCTACGACAGTTTTTTTTATTACTAACAATCTGGTTTTTAATCACTAACAATCATTACTCATAACTTCTTAGAGAGGTTATGTTTTCATTGATTGTCATTGCCACTGAAAGTGATGCAACGACTTATTGTATAATCAGCTGATTTCATGTAATTACGTGTTTGTAAAATTTCGTTACGTTACTTTTTTCAGGCAATAGCTTCTGCTAGCAGCATTCTTACCATAAATACTGTATCAGGTACAATTAGGGAAATATTGCATATTTATTTGGACAACTGAATAATATAGTGAAACAATTCATTTACAGTTAGATATCAGCATCGAATATGTGGTCCACAACCAGTTGGCTGAAACAATGGTTAAGATGTTTTCAAAATAAACCAGAAGCACATTTTCATTTATCAATCTAACCTTATTTTGTTTCGTCCATTTAATGAATTGCTGGTATGTAATGTCATACCTTTGTTTCGATTTTGGTGGCAAAAGATTAGCACAAACAGTTTGTGCTCTCATTACCATCTCGTCAACTTCACTTTCACTATAACTGAATTTTTTTATTTTGTTTAATCTAACTTCCTTTAACCACCAACTTAGGTTAAAATTAAGGCCCGTTCACACGGGGCGAGTTTACAAGCTACACGCCAGCGTGTAAGAAGCCGGCGAGTTGGCGAGTGTGCTTGTATTCGTTCACACGGAGCTTGTCCACTCGCCAACTCGCAGACGTGTAGAAAGACGCCGTCGAGTGCGCTTGTAGTCGTTCACACGATGCTTTTTCCACTCGCTCAGTAGCTGGCTTGAACCAAATCCTCCAACATCTTTGAGTAACAAGCGCACAAGCACAAGCAACTGTGTTCACACTGGGCTACTTTACACGCCTACTCGCTCAAAAGCTGGCGAGTTGGCGTGTAAAGTAGCGGCAGCGTCAACTTTTTCCAGAGCTTTTTTACAAGCAGCTTTTGAGCGAGTACGTCGTTCACACTGAGCTATTTTACTAGCTGCGTGTAAAAAAGCCGGCGTGTAGCTTGTAAACTCGCCCCGTGTGAACGGGGCTTTACGCGAGTATCAAAAGGAACAAGACGGATCAACAATTAAAATTGTCAATTGATTAGCTGATTAGTTGACGTTAGAAGCATTACAGTTTTACTTCTTTTCTCTCAATCCTTGAATCTCATTGGTCCGTTACCCGTGTTGTTATGAGAAAAACTATGCTGTTATGAAAGTAAACAGCTGTTAAGTGAAACTTTTCAATTCTAAGAACTGAACTGAAATGGCTACTTTAAAAAACGGTCGGAGGTAAAATAATTTATACTCTTTGCAGTTGTTGTTTTCATAGCTATAATTGGTCTATGATTTAAATGTCTATTATTTTATTGTTGTGAGTTCAGGTTGAAATATTAAAGTGTGTGATGAAAAGTAATAGCTCTCTGATTAATCGTTTTAAAATATTTTACTAACTTAAAATATAATTTAAATCTAAATGTTGATGGGATTCCAAAAAATATACAACCACGCTGTCTACCATTATAATAAATTTTCTTTTAATTTAGAACTCTTTGCCTTCATGTACCTCAGTATATGAAGTGAGTCCTTCTGTAACAGTCGACGGATTACTTTGGGTGACGTAGCTCAGGAATGAAACACAGCACTCGCATACAAACCCAACTTTATTAAAACCCAAAACAATACAAGGAACACAAAAATAAATAACCATGAAAAAGGTATAGTAGACTGGAACTGTATAAATAATTTAGTTAGAAACTGAAACCCCAATTTTGAAAAGACTTCAAGCCCCAATTTAAACTCCCCCAGCAGGACCCTGTCCTCCGATACACCACGGTAACCACTAAAAAACTATCCCCCTGATCAAGTGCACTGGCCTACTTGCAACAAAACAGCCTTAGGGCGGGTTACACACCGGTGTCGCGGATATGATGTCGCCGATATTTTTCGTGTCCGCGACATGCCCCTCGAAAACCAACCTATGTTATCTTATGGAGCTTTACACACCAGTGTCGCGGACGCGTGTCTCGAGCGAACCAACCGGTCGGTGTTTGGACAGACATGTCTCGTGTCTCTTGGGCCCGCGCATGCGCATACCACGTTTCTAGTAGTTTCGGCGCTGTCACTTGGTCTTGGTACTTCTGTTTTGTTTTGTGAGTTGAGTGGTGGGTTTACTCGAGTGGTGGTTATATTATACTAGAGTCAATGTGAATTGACTGGACAACTGATTATCCTTCCAATAAGGATGGGTCCAGAACTCTCTTCTCACATTTACTGTTCGTCGTCGTCTTCGTCTCCGTAGCATCAGCAGCAACAACACACCATCTTCTTCAGAGGATGACATTATTAAAACTGATGAAAAACTGAACTGATTCCCTCTCATGTCGCCAGCACGTGTCCCTTCTCCCATGGTTGCATTTTATTACATGTCGCAGACATCATGTCCGCGACATCAGAAATATCGGCGACATAATATCCGCGACACCGGTGTGTAACCCGCCTAGGTCAGCACAACAAGTTATTGTTTCACAACACTACCAGCCCTACTCACACAACATTACTAAGCACTTCCTGTTCACAATATTTTACCCTCATATTACGCTTCAAATATAGTTAGTTGTTTTATTTTTACTTTACTCACATTGTAGGGGTTTTAAAATATTAAGATAAAAAAAAATAGTTGAGTGTCCTAGTTTAAAAATTTAAGTAATTTATATAAATTAAAAATAAAATACCAAACTAAAGTTGTTGCAACTTATTATAATTTTAAAGACAAATTAGGATCGGTTGAACATTACAGGGCATTGTCAACACAAAATACTTTTTACATCCATCCATAATTTGTTTATGATTTGTATAATTGAAATCGACGTAGGATTCTCAGCATTTATTTTTTTACCATAATAATAGTTGCCATGATTTTTTTAATTATGGCTTGAATTACTCAACCGAATAGTCTTTTAAACCATATTTCGTATTCATTTATATATATATTTTTATTATAAGGCCATGGAAAAGATAATTTTAAACACCAATAATTTCTTTTAAATCTTTTTCGTTTGATGAAAATATTACTTGTAAAAAGATTTCAGTAGCATATTGTAAATTAAAGAAAAAATGTATTTCTATTATTAAAGGCCTAATATGTGTTGCACACATCGTTTAGCTTAAATGCAAATATTCTGCCTCAAATACATAGTGATGATGATTGTTTCCGGATATTCCTGGGTTTTCATCTCTCTCGGTCTTAGACCCTAATGGCTCGGATGTTCAAAGTTTATGACTCTCCTAAACATTCATTATGCTGGAAACTTCGAAGGACTTCCAGGATATAAACTTAATTAAAACGGCAATATGTCTAAATATTGCCGTTTCTATGTGCTCAATTATCGTTCTAAGTACTCAATCATAACAATTAAAATTCTATATATAGGTGCTCGATTGACTCTTTATGAGAGTTAAGGGATAAGCTAAAATATTGGCTATTGCATCCTAATTATTGATATTAATTTAACATTGGATTTTCCTCTAAGTTTAGAATTTTAAATTATTTTGATACGGAGTATTATGAACAAGTTAATAATGCGACATTTTTTATTTTGGCGATAAAATATAAGTGATGGTAACAATAAATTTACCATAAAACATTTTTACTACCGTACCATCTTGTATACGTAAATAATTTAAAATAGATCGATCCAAGATGTGGTATTTTGTGGTTTTAAAAAAAGAGTGCAAAGTAAAATTAATAAATTTCACGCATACTTGTTTTGTGCCAAAGTAAAAATCACTCATATGTTAGTTTTTTTTTCTAAATGTAAATATAACAGAGAAGTAACCTTTAAACAAAGAACTATTTATAAGTCGCCTAGCAACAATTATCATTTTATTGACTACAAACAAGTCTCGAGGACACTGTATGGTGAGTAATATAATATTTTAAGACATTGAAGAGTAACTGTAAATGATAAACTGTTAGAGCCTTCTGTATTTCATATTATTCTCTTATAACCGTAACAGCAAGGACTAACCATGTGAACATGTATATTATTTTGGTAGTAATTAGACAATGCCAGTCGAATTCTAAACTTTGACAAGCTATTATTATTTTTGTAAAAGTATTTAGAAAATAATGTATATTAATATCCAATTTGTTAATTATTATACCTTATCAATGAATATTAATCAGAATTGTATTTTATTATGCCATTACTTTTATATTGAACTAGGAGTTACCTGGCGCGCGTTGTTCCGCCAACAACTATGATTTTAAATGGTAATTTGTTCTTCACGATAAATAATAAAAATTAACAAAACTGGTGTTAAGACCTGTTCCTTAATTGAAGAAATAAAACTGTATGATGACCCGTCAGAGGTATAACAAACCATCAGAACGCCCCAGAGGTGCTGATAAGTTTACTGGTCCCCGCTGACCAAGGCTTCTGTACATTACTGATATTAGGTTCTCAAACATTGTGTACTCATCTCATACAGAATCAAAAATATTTCAGTTTGCTTGCTATTTACAGAAGGAAATATATTAGCCAAAAACAATAACAGGTTACTTAATTAGAAGGGATTTTTTAGTCACAAAACACAGTTAGATTACCTACAAATTTTAACGAAACATTATTTTCAACTTAGGTCGTCTAAGTCTTAAAAATTACAAAAATATAATTATAATTTCCGTCCAATTTCCTTCCTTAATCGCCAGATTAACCAATCTCACAGCTCGGTAGCTGCGGTGACGCGCTGTCTAGTGGATAAAGGTTAATAGAGTTTGGTAAAATGAGATACCACTGAGTACAGTAACTTGCTTTAATTTGTATTCGCAAAAAAAAAACACTACATTAATATTATGATCATAAAAAATAATAATTGGACCGTTTATCTGAAAAGAATTTGAGTTTAGCTCTTAGTTTCTTAAATATCAATGAAACTAAACTTATTGTTGGAATATCATAGTGAGTACAAATTATCAAACTTGAGTAAACTAGAATACTTATTTTGTCATGAATATGCTAAAATATTTTATGCTTATCCATGGTGTACCATGATAGTGAATTTCATTCACATTTATCAATCATATAACGATACATTTGCGATACCTGCTTGCCATAAAAGTCCGTTCTGGGAACGTAGGCCCAGAACCTCTCTGGAAATAAGGTATTTTGACAGTTTCACCTCCGATAAAGAAGTGAGGGAGACCGTTATTGAGAATGGCTCTGTAATTGTAGGTAATTTACTATAGCCAAGTATTGTACTGCCTAACTTAAAATTATAGTATGGTAACCTGGATTATTTCATAACAACATATTATAACACTTACAAACTAAATATATTTGGAGTTAACCTCGTCGCCATATGAGGCAAAAACAAAAACAAAAATAAAATGGTATCGTAATTGCCATATTTTCAAACCTGATAATTTTTTTGCTCTTTTTCTTTCTCTAAATGAACAATCATTTACTTCGCTAACGTTACGTACTATTAATTTCATTCGGTTCTCTTATTTAAGAGCGGTTAATTTGACAGTCACTCATGGATGTTTTAACAAAGTACTCTTTGCCTCAATTCATTAAACTAATTACTACTGTAGTTACAATCAACCTTTAGGTATGCCTAATAATATTGGATATAATAAGGCGAATTTAAATTAAATGACTCATATATTTTTAAATCCTCAAGTTAGACTACCAAAGATAAACTAAATCTCCGAACACAGATGTAAAAGCTGTTTGCTATAACACTGATATGCTTTGTGAGGTCGGTGCTACTAGGCCTATATGTTGCCAAATCAGTGCTGGGCAGTGTCACTAATTGGCATTGCAATCACCAATAACGGTTGTGGTACAAGTGATTGGATTATAAGTGGATTTTCTGTATTTTACATCTTTCCATTATGGTTTACAATACTTAAAATTCATTTTACTATTAATATTGTAATACATATTTAAAAATGTAGTTTTTAAATAAGCACTGATCCTAATTTTTAATTATGAAGATTTATCCTTCCTAATGTTTTTATTAGCTCTACTAATATACTCACACTTCAATAAGCAGTAATTGTAGAACGCCTACTTTGTAATTGATAAATATCGCAGATCATTACATCCAGTTGTTCAAAATGTATTTAAATAATTTACAGCAATATATTTTTTATTTCGCTTTTTAGATTTATTAATTTCGATGCAACTAAACGAATTTTATGATATTTAACTTTAATTATGTATAATATAACATAAGTTTGTATTTGAAAATTGTGAGATATGAACTAGGGAACCTCTAATTTTGGTACATCTATTAGGCGAAACACATTAAAATATCTTTAAGTTATTCCTTGGAGTTAAGGTCATTTTTATGGGATATCTTATGGAGTAAACCTTAAGATCGTTAACAGCACTAGACCAATGACCTACCTGGCAGATAAATACCTTGATGTTATGATGCGTGATTAATTTTTTACTGAACTTAAATAAACCTATCCAGCAAACTAATCTATATACAACACATTTGAGTAAATATACATAAAACACACAAATACTCAACAATCTACAATACAAAGCGCATTATTATGTAGCCCTATAGTCGACTGTGGCAATAGCACTAGCTATTACTGTAACTACCCAGATAAGAAGACCCTAACTATAGCTTATGGCTAACTATGTCTTATGCACGGTATAATGCACCATAACAATTTAGCAATATACTAAGTACTCGTTGTGTGAGTATAATACTATTGATATTACAAATAATTCAAAAAATACATATTTTTCTTTTAATAAATTTGTTCTTTTTTACTGTGCAAATTATTCTTTTACTACAAAACATAATATTTTGTAAGGACTTCTAGGATATATATGTGACCGTCCACAGGAAAAGGGACCTTAACTTCCCTGGCAAAATTTTACAGTATGGCACTTTTTAGTGGTTTGGGTCAAAATTTCACATTTTTAGGTTTTGATTGCATATTGTAACTGGATTCTTTCTGAATATGAAAATGTAATTTTTATACATATATCTTGATTATAACACCCTTAATTATCTAGTTTTCTAAACCTCTGCACTCAACGCAAAAAGGACCTTAACTTCCATATGATAAAATACATTGTGGAAGATAAGGTCCCTTTTACTGTATTACTCTGTGACATTGTATTATTGTCATTTTGTTTTGACGTTTCAACAATAATATAACCTTAAATACCCCCGCCGCAGCAAACCTGCAGACTAAGCGAATTTCAACTTCTCTGATTACATTTTTACTAAAATATTTCCATAAATAAGACATAGGTATTTATTCCCTATTTAAATAACATTAGATTTAACGAGTGCTTAGGTTTGCTGCTACGGGGAAGGTAAAAAGGGATTTTTGACCATAACTCAATAGTATAGGATGAAATAAATAAATTTGCCAAATTTTATCAATATATATCCATAAACAAGTAAACTACAACAATCTTCATTTTCTCCATAAGAATAAAATGGGAATTTTAAATTACACTATTTTTGAATTTTCTCTGTGACCGTTAGGCATAAAGCAGCGCTTCAATATACTAAATTATTTCTTTTTTTAAGCTCTACAAAATGGTTTAGAAAGAAATTGCAATTTTTATTGTTTTTAGGGTCAAAAATGGGAAAAACCCATTTTTACCCCATAAAACCCCCCATAAACCCCCGTTCCCATGGTCCGATTTTGCTGGATCGCGAACTCGTTAGAATAAACGTAGGTTTACACGTTTGTACCAAATTTCATCAAAATCGGATCATTTTTGCTCGAGTTATCGTGCTAACGGACATATATATATATATATATATAAATATATATATACATATAAATATATACATTTTAGACATTTTTGCTTCCAGCTACCAGAAAAAAAGGAAAATGAAAAAATAAAACATATTTCAAATCAGGACAAAATTACCTACAAGTAGGTACCTCAACTTTGATATTATTGTAAATAATAACAGAAATATTCAACGTTGAATATTACCAAAATTTGACGCTCATTTTCCGAAAACGAGGTTTTTATGATAAAAAAACTTTAAAAATTCATAACTCAGTCATTTTTTTAGATATCTCTACAATTTTTTTACCAAAATGTTTGTAATTTAATGGTGTATCCAAAGCAACCAATAACTCAATTTCGAAATTTTGGAAGTTAAGGTCCCTTTTCCTGTGGACGGTCACATATATATATATTTATATAAACTTCATAACAGTTTGAAATTAATATTTTACAATAAATTAGCTTTTCCAGGCCTAATCTTGTACGCCTACAACGGAGGTATGCTAAATGGGGGTTTGGTCATCAAATTACAAATCAAACTTGACGTGTACATGGCTATTTTCATTCCATCGGTGCTTTGATAAAATATTTCATGAAATAATTTTGTATTATTAGCCTTAGTTTGATGAGGAACATGTTTAAACTGTTAAAATTTAATCAACTATTCTTTAATAACACTCACACAATAATAACTTTTATTTACTTATAATCATAACAAAACTAGATATATAACATATGATTTTATAAAACAGGTAATAAGTAAATTGGATGATGTTGTAACTCCAACACACCCTCTCAACATCATGCCTAGTAAAGTCCTAGGTAAAAGAGTGATCTTTTAAACACTTGCCCTAGAAGTGGCTTTGTTAGAAGGTCCGCTTGATTATTTTCACTTGGACAGTATTCCAGAAATACTTCGTTCTTATTTATCATTTCTCGGACGTAATGTTTTCGAATATCTAAATGTTTTATTCTAGCACTCATCTTTTCATCTATACTATTATAAAAAAGAGGTGGTTGCTGTATGTGTGTGTATGGGAAAAGTAAACTCGAAAAATACTGGTCGGATTGGGCTGAAATTTGGCATGATGATAGCTCACATTCCCGATTAACATATAGGCATATTCTTATTTCAAAAATCCTTTCGGGCTCCGCCCCAGTGGCTCTGGAGTTTCCCATGTTAACCTTATGAGAAATGGAATTATTGAATCTTAACAGCTGTTTCAATTAAACAAGTTGGTTCTGTTCTATGATGTTCAATAGCATTAAAGTTACAAGGATTACCAACAGGGTGCAGCACTATTATTTCTTTTACATTTATGACAACAGCTAATTTGCAACCAAAAGGTGAGTGAGCGTAGCGAACGAACTTCAACCTGGAGGCGAGTTAGCGTAGCGAACGAGCTAACCTGAAGGCAAGTGAGCGCAGCGAACGAGCTCCAACCTAAAGGTGAGTGAGCGTAGCGAACGAGCTCCAACCTAAAGGTGAGTGAGCGTAGCGAACAAACTTCAACCAGGACGTGATTGAGCCATGCGAACGAGATAATCTTGAAAATTAAGAAGTTAAACGGGGCAAAGCCCGCGGGTTACAGCTAGTTTTCAATAAACTTGATACAGCTCTGATTGTCTTCAAATATTACTGTAGGATTTTCTTGGGGGAAGCCCATATCTTTCAACAATAGTCTTAACCACACTACTTCTTGAGTGGCTAAGCTTGCGGCCATGAATTCAGCTTCTGTTGAAGAAAGAGTGACATTGGTCTGTTTTTTTGCTAATCCAGTTTATAGTGCTGTTTCCTAACTTGTACATCATTCCGCTGATTGATTTTCTATCTGCTAAGTCACCCCCCCAATCAGCATCTACATAGCATGACAATTTAAATTCTTTTTCCACCCCTAATTTTAATTTCTTGTCAATGGTACTTTTCAGATATCTTATTATTCGCTTTACAGCATTCCAATCACTTTGGGTGGGTTTTTCAACTCTTCTAGCTAGAATTCCAACAGCTGACAAAATATCCGGTCTTGATGTCACAGCAAGATAAAGAAGTGATCCTATTGCCTTCCTGTACATTTTGTTATCCGGCAGATCTGGTGACATAGCTGTTGAGTTGATAAATCCAACTTCCATCGGTGTTCTTGCTGGTTTACTGTTTTCCAGCCCATGTTCAATTATGACTTTATTTATTTTTCTTCTTTGGTGAATGTAAAAGTCTCCATCCATCTTATCAATTTCAACTCCTAAGTAGTTGTGAACAACTCCTAAGTCTTTCATTTCAAAGCATTGTGTCAGTTTTTGAAATGTTTTCTTGACATTCCAACACACAAAATGTCATCAACATGAACCACTACGTATGTATAATTTCCATCAGTATTACTCGTATATAAACAAGGGTCGGAATTGTTTTTTTCAAATCCCATGCTCATCATTGTTGTATTCAGTGTTTCATTCCAGGCCCGAGCTGCTTGTTTTAGCCCATAAATTGATTTCTTTAATTTATAAACTTTATCTTCATTATCAGATTTCACAAAACCTTCGGCCTGTTGCATATATATTTCTTCTTCTAACTTTCCATTTAAAAAGGCTGTTTTTACATCAAAATGATGCACAGTCAGATCTTTTGTCGCTGCTATGTTTAGTAAAATTCTTACTGTTGTTGAATTAACAACAGGGGCAAATATTTCATCATAGTCTTCTCCATATTTCTGTGAGTAACCTTTGGATACTAAACGTGCCTTATAGCGCTCAACCATACCGTCATCTCCATACTTTGCTTTAAATATCCATTTACATCCAACTGCTGTTTTCTGTGGAGGTAAATCTACAAGTTCCCATGTACCATTTTTTAATAAGGCTTCCATTTCTTCTTGAGCTGCTACAACCCATTGTTTTTTCTCAGGTTCAGGATATTTCTCCAATTGTTTCCAAGATTTTGGCTCAATCACATTTCCTTGAGCTATTAATGATAGTCTGTTAGGAGGAACACCTTTTGTTTTTCTTTCAGATTTTCTTACTTTCAAGTTAATATCATTATTCTGATGATCATCTCCATTATTATCCCCATCAATCATATATGGCTCGTCATGTTCAATCTCTTCCATTTCATTTGACATATGTTCTTTAGTTTCATTTGTTAATGTTTGCCTATCATCAAGTACATTTTTCTCATCAGTACCTTTTGGTTGATCAACTTGAACAATTCTTTGATTTTCTTCGACCTTTTCATGTCTTTGGAGTAAACTGTCTCTAAAGCTTGAATTAGTATGATTTGCATCGACATGTGGAAAGGAAGATGTGTAAAACTACATCTCGAGTTGTAATGATTTTCCTATCTTCGGGTAACCACATCCTCCAGCCCTTTGATACATCTGAGTAACCAACAAATATCCCTTCTTTTGCTCTTGATTGAAACTTGTCATTTGTCTTGTCTAGGATAAAACCTTTACAACCAAACTTTTTTAGATATGAAACATTTGGAATTTTCCTATACCATCTATGATATGGTAATACACCATCGATTGCATCTGATGGGCATCTATTCCTAACATGAGCTGCTGTTGCAACTGCCTCTGCCCAAAACGTTTGAGGAAGATTTGCTTCAATGAGCAAACATCTTGCCATGTCGTTTAATGTACGATTCATCCGTTCAGCCACTCCGTTTTGTTGAGGCGTTCCGCTACATGTTAATCTTCTCTGAATACCATTACAATTCAAAAATCCATCGAACTCTCTGTTAACTTACTCTCCTCCATTGTCTGTTTGAAGATATTTAATTTTTCTTCCTGTAAAATTTTCTACTTTGTTCTTGTACCTTTTGAAAGAATCTAATGCATCACTTTTCTTCTTCAAAAAGTAAACTTCAACCCATCTTGAGCTATCATTAATAAAAGTAATGAAATATTGAGATTTTCCATGTGACTCAGTTTTCATTGGTCCACAGATGTCAGAGTGAATAATGTCCAGCACTTCAGATGTTCTTTCACTTTTAGGAAAGGGTCTTTTTGTAAATTTTCCTTGAATACACACCTCGCATTGTGGAATAAGCTCTTTTGTGTTCACTTTAATACCTTTAACCATATTTAAATTGATTATTCTTTTCAAGGTTCAAGTGTCCAAAATGTTGGTGCCAAGACAATAGACTTGATTTTTCACAGCTTATATTCATTTCTTCACTACTCTCTTGTACGTAATAAAGTCCATTTAACCTATTCGCATGGATCTTTGTCTGTCCATTCTGATCTATTATCAAAGCAGCATCTTTTTTAAACAAAACTTGATACCCATGGTCAGTAATTTTAGCTACAGACATCAGATTTGTTCGAAGTTCTGGTACATACAAAGTGTCATACAAATTAACGCTTAGATTTGTACTCCCATTTAAAATGTTCATATTAACTGTTCCAACCCCTCTTGCATCAGTTGATGAATTGTTGGCAAGAGATATACTTCTTCCATTTACAGGCTTGTACTTGGTAAATTTACTGTTCACATGAGTCATATGTGAAGTGCATCCACTGTCCAAACACCACTGTATATCTTTCATTGACAAGTTTCCAAAATAACAGTTATCTTGTACAGAAGAATTAAGTCCTACTTCTTCTAGCTTAGCAATCGCTACGTTTTGTTGATCTTTATTTGCTTTGGGACAAAATTTTGCTTTATGCCCGATCGCTTTACATATAAAGCATCGAAACGGAAAATCAACTGATTCCGTTCTATTTCTATAAGAGTCTTTTGAAAATCTTCCTGGTTGAAATCTAACTTTATTCTGAAATTTTCCTAGCAGAGCTTCACTACTCTCTTTCTTACCATGTTCTTTTCTCGCTTCCCACTCTTCTACAATTTTTATTTTCAAAGTTTCAGGAGAAGGCAGTGCATCTCTAGTTTCAATAGCAATTCTAAAGTTTTCAAATTCATCTGACAGGGAATACAAAAGAATAATTGTCAAAAGATCCTCATTAATATCGATGTCCATTCCTTTTAATTTGTCCACTACATCAAAAAACATATTCATGTAATCTCTGACATCATAATCAGGGGTCAGTTTTGCCAAAATTAGCTTCTTTAACAAAAAGGCTTTCCTTGCTGGTCCACTGGAATCATAAATGCCTTTTAATTTTTCCCATATCTCTGCTGAAGTGTTACATCCTTTCACTTGCTTTAATTCGCTTGGGCTGATAGAGAGGATTATATCTGCCTTTGCCTTTGCATCAGTGATTAGCCAAGCAGTCATTCTTTCACCTTCTTCTAGAGGCCTTTTAATAGTTCCTAACACATACCCAAGTAAATCATTTTTAACTAAAACTGCTTCCATCTGCATTTTCCATGTGTCATAATTATTTCTGTTCGAAAGTTCAATGTGATTACTCATATTTCTTTCCATATTCCTCACTTAATTAAGTCTCATAATCTGTTAAAATTGAATCAACTATTCTTTAATAACACTCACACAATAATACCTTTTATTTACTTATAATCATAACAAAACTAGATATATAACATATGATTTTATAAAACAGGTAATAAGTAAATTAGATGATGTTGTAACTCCAACATAAACCACAATATAGTAAAATATTTTTAAAAACTTCCCAGCATTTTTAGTTTAATAATATTTTGTTCGTCATAATCCAACAAGGGTTACCAGGGAACCCAGATTTAATGGATCCCGTCCCTTCAGTTTGATGTTGATCGCCGATAAATAAATTCCTTGTTTTCTTGAAGAACTAATTAACAGCGATGCAACATTTCAATTGAGACCATCTTGGGTCCCATTTATCTAACAGTACAAGCGTCACTAGACGTTCAGTAAATTAAATAAGTTTCATTAAATACAACAAAAACATTTCAAAAAACGTGACGATTTCAGCGTATTTATAATTACATCAATCAAAAGGTTAGTTTTGAATTATTAATATTTTGATTATTAATGTCATGATACTTTACACTGGTCGCCCTTGGTGGTTAATCTGTATGCCGTTAAATTTTAGTATATTATAATATGTTATAGAATATTAAGACTAATTCGAAGATTTACTTTCTATTACACTTTCCTACTAATTAATTACAGACTAATATTCTATGTTTGACTCCTCAAAGAAAATAATGTCATGGTTCGGCATTCGTTTATGCGAAACTTAAAATGAGAGGATTTAATTTTAGTCCCAACATTCACTTGGATAAATAAATAAAATCAATTACTTACTAAGTAGAACAATGTTTATGTATAGTTTAAGTACGAACTTAAAACAACCAGAATCCCTAAAATCCTACTTCAAGTCATCCTCCCACATTCATTCCCTTTTCATTTATTTTTGGAAGACAAAAATTGAAACATGAACAAAACTGTTATAGAAAAAGAGGTAAAAAGCGAGCGGCACGACGCGTCCGAACATGTTTAGTGACGGCTGTTTGTTTTTATGGGAGGCCAATATTTACAACGAACCTTCTAAAATCGCTTCAACAAGTTATGATTTGTACGGTTTCTACTCTTATTGACACAGTACTATGAATTCAACGATTGATTAGTATTAATTTTATTAATATTAATAATATTATAGTACCACGATTATTCTTCTTTGAGGATTTATTATGACCTTAAAAGAAATACTACGATTCTATAAGTGCAACATGGAATTTTGCATGGATAATGGAGTGGTCGAAATATAATTTTAAAAGACTTATAGAACTACAAATATGTCGACAATGGAATATATTGCCATGCCTAGATTTCTTGGAAGAAATAGTTAGTTCAGGTTTTAAATATTAATTACTAGACATCTTATCGAAACTAACAACTTATTCCTCGCCCAACACTGAATTTACTTGGTGTCTGTAAAGTGCAAAGTTATAAGCTTAAAACCACATAAATCATTCCTGACTTTTGTAAAACTTTACGTAATTTCCTTACTCTAAGTAAAAACATTTCCTTACCCAAGACCTCTATTGCATTTCTACACTCACCTCTAGGCACCTCGTTGATTTTGTTATAGATTTAACATCTTAGTTCAACATATAAATAATAGTGATTAGGTACGCATATAATCATTGGTCTTTTACTTAAATCCATATACAGCATAAGATAAAGCATATTTTTGGCGCAATTAAAATGACTTAATTTATTTGCAGAATTAATATATCTGGTGAGTCAAACTTCAAAGTATTCTCTTTTGGTCCAAATAAGCTGCTTGAACAATACCTTCCACTTCAACAGTTCAGCCCACAATACATTGCAACCCCACTTCCCTATCCGCTTACCTTTTGTCTTGAATACGATCCTCTTTACAAAGGAAAACAATTATTGTGGCACAAAAAATATTCTGATGTCGTTTGAAATCGTTATTTGAAGACATAGTATGCGTTTATTACTTAATTATGGTAGTTGTATGACATTTATTTCCCTATCAAAAATTAGTGTTAATTTAACAAAAATCTGGTGTTCTTTAGGGAAATCAATAAAGAACGAAAAGAAAGTGCGAACCAAAAGTAGTCAAAAATACAAGTTACACGTGGTCCGATTCAATATAAACCAAACTACCAACATTATTTTATTCCGCGTGTTTTTAAGGAACAATATGTATCTTTAGTGCATTAGGTATATAAATGTATCCTCAAACCAACAAGAGTATTTTTAATATAGGTGATTGTTAATGAAAAGTATAGATCATTTTACTCTTTTACGACTTGAGATGTTGAAACAGTGAAAATTGTAATAAATAGATATAAAAACCACTACTTGCACTTGTGCTTGTTTTTGTTGCTGTTATTGGTAATTGTATGCTGGCTGAATTATTTCAAGAATATACAACAAAAGTAATCTAAATATCGTTACTAGTACCAGTAAACACTGCATCTATTTCAATAATGAAGTTTGGGATAACGGCGTACAATAGAGTTTTTCCACGTGTGTTTATGAAAGTTGGAACTTATTTTAATACTTATCAAAATAGATACAGCTCGGGTACAGTATAATCTACTCATTTGCAGTAAAAGTTCCTTTGTTGCTCCTCAAACCTAAACGTGTAACCGGCATCTTGCCAACTCCCCCTACTATGCCAAACACACTCCCAGGAATTTAACACTCATCACACTATTTAAAAAATACGTAAATGCTAACTAATTAATAAATATACATTTTATCTTAATTTTACTTAGGAATTTAAGATATTTTAGCATCTGAAACTTCTTAAGTTTTAATGTCAAACTTTTAAGAGTAATGATAAGGCTTAGGCTAACTAATCTCGAATACGGTTAAAAATATTATATTTGTATAACAAGTCCTGCATACAACACGTCTAACGTCATATTTCAATTTTATAGCGTAAGACCACACAGCTTAAAAATGTACAGTACAAACCTTTAAATTGGTTGGAGTAATACTATTATTATTTCCAAAAATATTGTTTAAGTAATCTTTGGTGGTGTGCATGGATATTACCACGAATCATATGCATCACGAATGATAAAAGTTTCAATAATGATCTACTGTGAAACATAGACCAGGCGTAATTTTTTTTTATGACAAACTATTTCAGACTAAATGTTTCTATACTCTTGGCCTAAAAACACGCATGATTTTTTATGTTTACTGTATAGCTTATGTATTTCATATTTAAAATACTGTGTTTTACGTAATGTAGAATTTTGATTTCAACGATTTACTTACCATGATATACTGATTCGGAAGTTGCGGTTTTATTAAATGGCTGCGGAAATTAAATGGTTGGTTTCATTTCTATCCAACAGTGTATAAATTTGCCGTCACTGGGGATTAAGTCTGATTATAGATTAATCACAGATGGTGTACTTCAAGGGTCCATTCTTGGACCCTTACTCTTCTTGGTTTATGTCAATGACTTGCACATGAACTTAAATTGCAAATTGATTATGTTTGCTGACGATACTTCTGCTATCTTCACCCATCCAGATAAATCAATGGTTCCACAGCTTATAAAACAAGAATTCCAAAAGCTGGAAAGTTGGTTTCTAGCTAATGGACCTTACTAAATCACTCCAAGTCTCTTTTAATGAACTTTCAAAAAAATTATCTTAATAACATATTTCGCACAAAAATATCACTATATCTTGCAAACCTCGCTAATGGCACCAAACTTTCAGGAATAGCAGTAGATCATAAATTAACCTGGAAAACTTACATAACAGACGTAGACGTCATCAAAGAGTTAAATAAAACATATTTTGTAACTACACGTATAATCCATTCCAGATCAGTTTATGATTCCACTCTTATGATGGTATAGTATGGATATGTTTACCCTGCACACATAACTACGGATTAATTTTTGGGAGAAATTCCGACAAAAAAGTTTTTAAATTACAAAAAAGAATCATTAGAACAATTTATACTATAAAAGCTAGGGATTCTTGTGAAAATCTATTTAAAAGCAACAATATTCTTACCTTTCCCAGTCTGTACATCTATAATTTGTTAATACTAATAAAAAAAAAATATTTCTAAACTTTCCCACAAAATCTGCTTTTAATACCTTAAACACGAATCTTTGACTTTCCAATCTTCTCCCCACTATTCTGGTGTTAAGTTTTATAATAACCTGATTCGATTAAATCTGCATCTTCCCTCAAATCATTTAAAAAGCAAAAAGTTGTATGTAATAAATACTGTTACAATGAAGGTAAATGATTTTTCCGCTGATACTTGTACATTATTATTATGATCTTTGTTTTGTCACGATTATTATATTGACACTATTTATGTACATTGTGTACGAAATGATTTGATATATCAAACATTAAGATTTTCTAAAAGTTGTCTCCTAAGAGTAACAAGGTTTCTATGAGTGATAATTATTGTTACAAAAAACAGAAATTTGGCACACCAATAAGAAATATAAAGAATACAGAAAGTAATGTTGTCAAACTTTACCACTAAAACAGACGTATGTTTCTTTGGCGTTACCGAGGCGAACAATTCCAACTTTCCTTGCTTACACTTTAATCTACAAATGTTATAGAATTCCTAAAATATATAACTCTTATTGTAGTTATCAAGGTAAAAGGTAGGCCACGATCACTGTACATAGAAGCACCTAGAGCTCTTATAAGAAAGAACTTCCCGTTGATTTGGATTATGTACCTATGGAAAACATTTATCAAACATTTTGCTTGGTAGTGAAGTCTGCTGAAACAAGTCCCCTGCTTTCTCAATAGCATTAACAATACAAATATTTAGTCATAACATGCATACTAATTTGTTATGTAAAATGGATGTAAATTTAATGCACCAAAGGCTTTGCACATTAGACTTCAAAGCTTTTAGGTTAAGTTTTATGTGCCTTGGAGGGTTGGTTTTATTTGTTATTTAGTAATAATTTTTCGATGGGTTAAATTTTTATAAAAAAATGTCACCAAAATATTTCCATTTCTATGTGTGTCTGAGAAAAATGTTAATTAAATACTAAATATTATATTTGTACCTTTTGTCTTGTCATATCTTAACTAACTTAACTAACGTAACTGTGTATCTGTGCATTCCATACTGGTGCAGCGTACTCCGCAGCCGACACACTGAGCGCTAAAGCTGAGGTTCTGAGGACATTAGGGTTTGCACCCCAGCATCTGCTGGTGAGCTTCCTGATGATATATTTTTTTTTGTTTTGTTAGGTTGTTCTACGTATCACAAGATTTATTTATATTTATTAAAACTAGAGGTAACTTTCAAAATTGAAGCATGTATCAAATCACGACAGTTGAACTATGATTGATAATTCCGTTGGTTTAACGGAGGAGACCATAAAACAACAAATAAATTACACACCCACGTTTACGCGATGAATATTATTATTAGATCGTACCTTCCATAAATGTAGTGCTTATTGAAGTGAAATGACATTAGGTTCACATTTAAACATTTAACATTCAACGATTAAGCTTGTAATTATTGCCCTGTTCAAAAATTAGAATGAAAAAAAATTATTTTACGCCACACTACATTATTTTGACGAACTTCCCACGCAAGGATTTAGTCCAGAAAACAGCTGTTTGCCGCCAGCTTATTCAAATGGGGTTTCATTGCGTAATACTGTTCTGCAATGAGTTTTACCGGACACCAATCAGCTGATTATACTGTATTTGCGTGCAATGATTGGTTATAAACAAAAACATAACCTCTAATATGACTGGTGATGTTTAGTCCTTTAGTTGGTGGAAATATATAAGGATTTCTACGAATTAAGTAGTATGGCGTAAACTATCGTACGTAACTCGTCCAAAATGTGTTTACCGGACTCGTATGGTATGAGTGTGGTGTGGAACGACCACACTCGTCCGGTAAACACTTATTTTCAGGACTAGTAACGTAATATACTAATAAATACTCAGTAAAACTGTGTAGGTGGAGAAACGTTAATCTACCCCGAGTGCAAAAGCAACATGATAAAAACAGCAAGTACTCTTGGCTTATTGCCACTAAAATACCTCCAGTAAAATACTTGATCTAAATATTTCAGTAATTATTAATTACCTGCTGGTTATTTCACGAGAGCACGAACATTTCTCTATTTCCCCAAGCTTGCAGGAATAATTTATAAAACATACAACTGTTTATCATATTTGTTAAATAACAATTTTTGGGTATATACTGTAACTTCAGTATATACAACTCGGACAGCAGTTATGGTAAGTACTATGAATATAACCCATGATGATTAGATGGTTCTGATTGAGTACTCATCTGACAGTTCTGCCAGGATACGTTTTTGTGATTTTCCTTCCACCTACGTGTATTGAGATATCTGGTCTTGAGCCGTGACTACTTTCCACCGGCGAATGTCACGACTCATAATCAACGGTCAAACTGTTTTTGTATAGTATGTCACCTTGTTACTGTTCCAACGACCCTCAATGAGGCTGTGTGTCATGTAGTTCTTACTCCCGCCGCCAAGAAGTCATAGGTTGTGTGACGACTGAATTGTCAAGTTCTTGGCGATGATTATCCTTGTTAATCGAGTTACGTTTTGGTTAGTTATGCTACCACCTTGGTTTCTTTTGATTTTGGGAGCGACTCGACTGCAATGATGTTTCTTTAAACGCACCAAGCGCACTTGATGGGGCCCAGGAGGGCTACCTTGACACATGGAGCATGGGTGGAGAAACCTTCTACTAGTGGGGCCCTCTTTTGGGACTCAGGCCGGCCCCTCTCTCCGCCCAACTTCAGCGGCCCTCCAGTGTTGTGCACCAGAAGACCCATGAACCGTTACCGTCCATCCGCAAGTTAGCTGATCGTTTTGTTATATTTATTTTTATTCATAGATTTATTTATTTAAAAAAATCTATATATATAATTCCGTAAGTCAAATTTTTGTAAAGAAATTGTGAGTGACTGGATGGCCGTAGAAGGATGGGAGGGGTCTTACTTTAAAGGTCTTGACGTGAATTTTGAGGGAAAACTATTAATTTTTCTTATTTTTTTACCATAAATTCGCAACAGAATAAAACTTTTCCCATTAAAACAACATGGGGTTTAATTTGTTTACATCTTTTGAAATTAAAACAGAAGTCATTTACTGCTGATTTCTGTTTACTTCGATACAGCTGATCGTGCTATATCTTGAAAACAGTGATCAATACACGCATTTGGTTTACTTTTAGCCAGTCAACTATGAAATGTATACTATAATAAAACTGAAATCTTGAAGATTAATCGGAAAAACGTCTCCATTCTTTGTTTATATTTAAATCATATACTCAAGTTTCATTTTTTCATGCTTTTACGTTATTGTCGTGTTAAAGGAATAAACGACATAGAATAAATATTCTGTATAAATAATCAAAGAGTCGAAATTAAATCTAACTTCTGTTTTGTTTTTATTTTTAAATCATATGTTCAAATTTATTTTAAATGATGTTGTTTTCTTTATATTTCTACACATTTTACGGTTAAGGTTGTGTTAATATATACAACTAAAATAACCTACAAATGTTATTGGTTCTAAAATGGTGTATTTGCATTCCTTCGTAAGTAAATATATTTTTAGTGCAGTGAATATACAACGTAGAGTACGGTAATCATATTCGATCATACTTTTATAAAATCACCAGGGATTCAAGATGTTTTGGTATGTAGGCTGCTGGATATATATTCTTTTCATTATAAGTACTGTAATTAATATGAACGTCAGGGGAAGACCACAAAGGCGGGGAGCTGTTCATAGGAATGACAGTGCGCGTAGAAGAGCAAGAGTAGATAATGACGAACTTAATCAAGATATGTTACAACCCCTTTTTAGGAGACCCATGGTAGATGAGAGAAATGTAAATATCCATGATGCAGGATTACTGGACCAAGAGTGCATTCAATGTAGTGCTCTTCATTTTAGAGAAGAACTAACGAATAATCATTTTATGACATGTTGCCATAACGGACTTATTAACCTTCCTCAGCCAAAAACTAATGTAGAACTAAAAATTTGTTTGAAGAGAGCCCACAACTGTATAAATTCATTCGACAATACAACAGTGCGATGGCTTTTGCTTATTTTTCAGCCAGTAAGAAAGATATTCCAGGAAAAGGACCATACTGTTTCAAAATTCAAGGACAGATTTATCGTTCAATCTCAGATTTGCTGCCTCAACATGATGAAGACCCCGTGTATGGCCAATTGTACATTATTGACACATCAACAGCAACAGAAATTCGTCAAAGGCGTCGAGAAAATAGTGACTTGAAACCTGAAATATTGTCAAAACTAGCTGAAATTCTATTAGGAAATCCATTTGCACAAATCTACAAAAGAGCTTCGGAAGAAATGGTTGTACAAGGTGACAGTGAATTAGAACTTAGGTTTGTAGACAGGATAAATATGGATAGTCGTAGGTATAATAAGCCTACTGCAGATGAAATTGCAGGCGTCTTCAATTCATCTGAAGGCGAACCTCCAATTAATTTTTAAAATTCCAAACAGAGAAGCTTTTATTTATCCTCATTAACCACAAGACCAAAGCTACCTTAGTAAACCAGTATTTATTCACAAACCATGATATGTTTGCTGCCTTTTCATGTTAAACCACTGGAGTGATTCAAATTATTTATTGAAAATGACATCAACAAAAGCAAACAAAGAAGAACAACAAACTGGTTTTTACACAAAAGATATGGTGTAGGGATGCCTATTCTGACACATAGATAATGTTATTCTGAGTTTGTTTAAATACCGGAATTGCAATATGTTGTTTTACATTTCAGCTTTTTAGGGACTTATGTCCCTACAAGCCACTAGTAGGTATATAAAAAAGGAAGAGACTCCATTTAAAGTTATTAATTGTTGTTATGCATATATATATTGTAGTTTATTAATTGTTATTGTTTTTTTTTTTTATAATTCTACTTCTGCTAGCCTACTTGTTGACCTTTGACAAATTTTTTTGTCTATTCTACAGTTTATTTTTTGGGCTCCTAAATTTTAATGGTTACCTAGATCATTTGAATTGATAAAAAAAAAGAAAATATATTTATCTATTGTTATAATTTATGAATTTTGGTAATATTTTTGAAGGTTAAATCTTATTATATCCTTTTGATATTTGATTCATAAAATTATTGATTGTAAGTTAGTAGGCCAGATTCGTAACTCAAATAGTAAAGGTTTTTTGAAGGTAATTTAGAGTTATGTATTCTTGTTGATGTGTTGTTGTTGTTTTTTTTTAATTGTTTATTACAGCTCGTTTCTCTCAAATGGTGTGTTGTTCTTGAACCTTCCTCCACGGGTTTTCCTCTTGTTGGTAATGTTTTGTGAGCCACTCCTCGGGCCTGCACATGGAGTCACGCTTCCAAGTCGTTCGCCTGTGCAGGTACGAGGGCGCGGTTCAGTCTACACATTACTGCTGCAATGTGATACAGTAACTTGAAATAAAAACTCTTTAGAGCAAAATTTAGTAATTTGAACTATAATGCATTGGATGAAAGTTACAAAACATTTAAACTATACAAGTTACCTTGATCAAACTGTAGTTTGTACAATGTACATACTGATGCAAGTATAATCATAGCGCAGGCGCAGCTCTCAGCATGGAATATCCCAGACGTGTAAGTTAGAGTAAATAATATAATTTAATACATTTTACAAATTATAATCAAACTAGAATTTAAATTAAATTAGAAATCTAAGAAAAAACCTTATCAAAATTCTTAAAAAAATCCTGTTATTACTAAAGTACATCTTCATTAATCTTGATTGATTTTAAGGCCAAAGGGGAATTAACTGTGTATCTTTAAACTTATCATCGATGGTATATAATATGTGATGGTGACGTATATTAAGGCTACTCTTAAATTTATTCCGCTATAATATTTAACACTATATAAACTTGCCAGTTTCATTGTTACCGGCCGCTACGCCACGACGGCCAGCCAACATAATAGCCCTGACAAAATATATGTCGTTAAAACTTTTACTACGGAGGTTGAGAATTAAATAACTAGCTGGGCTGGGAAACAGAGATTTATAACTATATAACTTTCCATCAAATTAAAACAAAAATAAATAATAAAAAAAATCCTTCTTACTTATTTGGTTTTAAATGACACTTAAGTCCTGAAATAAGGTTAAAATTTGTATAATAAATGATAAAAATTGTCTTTATTTATTCGTCTACAATTATAAACAAAGGCGAATTCATCTACTGATATGTTGTATTAGATTACTTTTTTGTTGTTGCCTATGTTCTTGAGTAAGATATTTGTGTGTCACTCTATTCATTTAACCAGCTTGTGTAGCATGTACAGGGGTATTTCTTAAACTATCTTCTGATCACTAAGACCAACCCTATACTTTCCGTGTCCGGAAATCAGACTTCACTTTTCCAAAAATTAGCTACCGATATGGCTTTGTCATTCGCATGTAAAAGATCATCTAATGTGCAAGACTGGTCTAGGCGTGGGCAGATCAGCAGATGGCCAGGATCCTGAACAGCACCACACGCGCACAAGATGATTTCCTCGTCTGGTAAGAGACCCCATTTCTGCATGTTTGTCTTGCATTTTGGTACCTCGACCCTAATTCGATTTAGGGTCTTCCACACCGTGTAGTGAAGGCCTCCACCAGGAGCCAGTTCCTCCCTGGCTGGTATGGGAGGGTTAGTCAACGTGGCCTCCCACCTTGTCACCCGATTGCTTGAGAGTGATCCATCCAGGACTCGTGTCCGTCATAAAAAGCTCTTTCTGGACCGAAGCCGTTGCTCTGCAGGTTGGTGGCCGTGTAATGGGTGACGAGGGTCTGTCTCTTGCTTAGTCCTTTCTGCGTCGGCAGCGACATCACGTTGGATTGATGGAGGGGCGATCCCTATGATAGGATAGAGTTTGTGTACTGGGGTTGGTTTCAAACACCCAGTTACAAACACCCGAGCCATGTCATTGACTGCAATGTCAACCTTTTTTGCTTGTGACGATGCATTCTATACTGGTGCAGCGTACTCCGCAGCCGACACACTGAGCGCTAAAGCTGAGGTTCTGAGGACATTAGGGTTTGCACCCCAGCATCTGCTGGTGAGCTTCCTGATGATATTATTCCTCGCTGAGACTTTACCTCTTTTCGCAAAACAATGCGCCAACCAAACTGGTTTTGCCAACCAACCCTATAACCTCTATATTTACCACGTCCCTGGTGTCACGTCGGGTCGAGCGAACAACTTGGCAACGGACATGCGGCGGAGCCACACCCGAGGTCTTCCTTCCTCCGTTTTATTTCTTGGACTGGGAACATATGCATTTTCGGACGTTCTACGATCGAGGGTAAGATTGAAAAGAAGATAAGTGTTTGTAAAGAAACTGTGATGTCTTGGGAAATTCGCTCAAATGTAATCCAATATATACCTAGGATAACAAACCAAGCATGCTGTGTTGTACTTTTATTGTGATTGTAGCCATAACAAAGATATTTACAAGCTCAAACCTGAGACATTTTTTGCGGAAGTCTGTACAATACAGTAATAAAATAATAGTCATACACAGAATCTTCTTCATATGAAAAAATGTCAGTAACTATTTACATTTAAATTGTAGACATGAGCCAAAAATTAATACTTAATACTTTTCAATGAACTGGCGACTATACAAAGTAAGTATTTTAAGCCAAGTATGAATGGAGATGAGTGTTGGATGAGTGGCACGATCATGTTAGTCATGTTAGTGACTAAGGCCGACATTCCTTAGACAAAGCTGTTAATTAATAGCCCATACAGCTAATGGCAAATAAGGGACCTACATTTTATAGTGGAATTCGAACCACATTTTTCGTAACTTCCTATTAGCTGGATTACAGGATGACGCCACCTGTCCCAGTTCTAGTTTTGTACTAGTTTTGACATAACAACTGACAGACTATACCGTGGTCCACTGTCGGTTGTGTGTTTACATTTTGAATGACAAAGACTCACATGACGATGACTCTTACTTGCACTCCCTTTTGGGCAGACGCGGTTTTCTCCTGATTTTCGTTTGTTACTTATATACCTATTTACAGTACTTGCTCTCCTCATACTGCTACTGCATGTGGGTACATCTAACCTAGTATTTCTATCATATTGTTTCATTTAAAGGGCCTAGTTTATGGGTATTATTTTCTCACGGTATTTGTGTTTGCCTACTGTACTGTTCTGTAAATGGTTTATTATGTATTTCCAGCCCGATTAGATTTGTCTACAACTCTTTTAATTTTTTTAATATTGTCCCATCTGAGTACGGGGTCAGATCCTGAAACAAGGTGAAATCTTTCTTTTAGTGAATTTCCCGTATAGAGAATAAGCTATTACCATAGTACTCATGGTAACGGGGGATTATGGGGGGCTTTATGGGGTAAAAATGGGGGTTTTCCATTTTTGACCCTAAAAACAAAAGATTTTGCAATTTATTTTTAAACCATATTGTAGAGCTTAAAAAAAGAAATTATTTAGTATATTGAAGCTCTGTTGTATGCCTAACGGTCACGGAGAAAATACAAAAATAGTGGAATTTAAAAATTCCCATGTTATCTTTAAGGAGAAAATTAAAACTGTTGTAGTTTACTTGTTTATGGATATATGTTGATAAAATTTGGCTAATTTTTTTATTTCATCCTATACTATTTACGTATGGTCAAAAACACTTTTTACCTTCCCCGTAGCAGCAAACCTATGCACTCGTTAAATCTAATGTTATTTAAATTGGGAATAAATATGTCTTATTCATGGAAAATTTTAGTAATAATGTGATCAGACAAGTTGAATTTCGCTTAGTCTGCAGGTTTGCTGTGGCAGAGGTATTTTACAACTGAAATGGAAAAAGGCCGGAATAATATGTCAAGTAACGTGTATATTACAAAAATTAACTTATAATACAGATACAGTATTTTTAAGCACATATCAGCGCCACTTATACACCGTTCTAAGAAGCCAAAGAAATTAAAACATCATACCTGAATTGAAATAAATGAACTTGTATCAAACCAAGTAGTAAAATTAAGTTTTGATTGTAAAATAAATTAGGATGTATAGCCATTCCTTGCAATATAATTAAATGGCCATTTTATTCACTTCCGCGTCCTTTTCTCGTTGTAAACTAACTACGAGTAAAGCGGCTAGTTCGGAATAATATAGCAAAGGAATAGTTACCAATAAAAGAACAGTTTAAACCGAGTAATGGTGTAAGCGCTTTATTTAAATCAAGGGGATGAAATCATGAACTCATGAGCGTCTAACGTGTAAGTGTTCTTTGGTCTAACGTGTAAGTGTTCTTTGGTCTAATGTGTAAGTGTTCTTTGGTCTAACGTGTAAGTGTTCTTTGGTCTAAAGTGTAAGTGTTCTTTGGTCTAACGTGTAAGTGTTCTTTGGTCTAACGTGTAAGTGTTCTTTGGTCTAACGTATAAGTGTTCTTTGGTCTAATGTGTAAGTGTTCTTTGGTCTAACGTGTAAGTGTTCTTTGGTCTAATGTGTAAGGGCGAAGTGGTACGTACTTTACAACGGTGGCCTTTCATTTATTTGTTGCTGAAACACATCAAGAGAAATTGAATATTAAAATGTGCAATCGTTATGTTTTTTGTTGATTCTCATATCTTTAAGCGTATAACCCATTTAAATTATTAGAAATAACGGAAGGCTTAGACGCAAAAGGGTATAGATAATTAATTACCTATGTTAATTAAGTAATTATTACTATTCTAATTTATATTTCAGTGCATTAAGCCGTGTTATGTAATGAATATAAACATTATTAGGCATAAAGTAGCACAATATTTGTGGCAGTTTTTAACTGAAGATGTTAGTTTTATGAGTCATCCATTGAATCCTTGAACTTTATTGCAGCATAATCTATATTTGAAAGAAAAGAAAACTTGAGTGTTGTAACAATTCAATATTTCCACTTATATTTTTCATAGATAATTTAATTTTCACCATATGTTTTTCATTTTATCTAAATGTCAATCACTTTTCAAACCATATATAGTAATTAATTGTCCATGCAGACCAATAGGTATATTTACATGAAATTATGTTATTTGAAAATTTCTATATTATATTGTATTAAATTGATTACCTATTGGTCTGCATGGACAATTAATTACTATATATGGTTTGAAAAGGGATTGACATTTAGATAAAATGAAAAACATATGGTGAAAATTAAATTATCTATGAAAAATATAAGTGGAAATATTGAATTGTTACAGTGTATTATTTTGATTTTGCCTACTTGAAATATTTAATTATTTGCAAGTCGGATTATCGTAGGATAGTTTAAAAAATCCAGTGTGTATAGTTAGAATAGTATAGTAGCCTCTGACATTAAGTACTTTATAAGTCAGATTATAAACCTCATATAAGCCCTCCTAAGGCTAGAAGTTCTATGTTTATGGGTGTTTACAACTTTACACATCACGCTTGTATCTGGCTCGTTAACAATTCCCTCAAGACTGTAGAATTTTTTCAGCTCCGATTAAAAACTAGCATTGTAAAAACTTATTAATGAGCTTAAGATTACCATAGCTTTAATAATAAATTGGAGGTTTGATAACATTGCGAGAATGTCAAACAAGATGTTTTATTCTGACACCTCTCAGCAAATATTGCGTGCGTAATTATTGTTTTGTATCACAAACTGTTGATTTAGTCAGTTGTTTTTTACGATTTGAGTAAGAAGTTTTAGTTAGTAACAACCATATGTACAGGAGGAGGCGATAGGAGAACTCAAAGAATCTCTGAGTTCCGTGGAAAAGGTCTCTAGCAGGATATGCAGCCTATAGAAAACATCACAATTCAATGAACAATTAATTAATTTATGCTATAGCAAATTTAGAATGTATAAGCGATAACTAATATCTGATTCCTGAAACTTACTATCAACGCAAAAAGCCGATCTACAAAAGAAGTACAATTAATTTACAACGCCAAACAAATACGTAAACAGGAATACTGTTTAAGTGAAAAAAAATAAACATTTTTGAGTGAATTCTGGCTAAGCTGGTTATTATTACTCAAGTGGTACTAAAGAAATGGAATACAATTACCATTATTTAGTAGGAACGATTACCAGTGTTACACATGCTAGGGGAGACTTTTTAAGCACGATCATCGACTCCGGAAAAGGCAGAGCCAGTAGAAGAACAACTGAAGGTGTGCTGTAAACTTGCCGGAACCCAGCTGTTTCCCCGGACTCCAGCTGATTTTAGCGCACTCCAGCTTATTTTACTTATCTTTTTTTCTTTAAACAACGACTATATGTCCCAAAAGAGATAAAGAAATTAGTTACTTACTAGTGTAGTGGTGCCAAAAGATCATTGTTCTTTATAAAGTGGTTCTTTATATGGAGGAATAACATCAAGGAGCTGTGTTATCGGACTCTACCGTCCAAGAGCCCATGGATCAGATCGTTCAATGATAAAAACATTTGAAACTTTGGTCGGTGTACGGAGATTTTTGTTTTAGACATTTGTCAACCTGCGAATGTCATTTCATTTTATGCAAATGCTAAATTTGTGTCACAAACGCAGAATGTTTACAGCTGTTACGTTAAACAGAATGGTATAAGCTAGTCTAGAATGTTAGTGACGGCTGCTAGACTTGAAAAGATTAAAACTTAATTTCTTAAAAACTGAAACTCTAAACTAAAATTATTGCTTCGACATTCCCTATTTCTTAAAATTGTCTTTCTTTCAACACAAAAATCATGAAACTCTGTCAAGTGGTTGACTCAGAATCGTGAAATAAAAGAACCCTGTCACGTTTATATATTATTATTATGATTATATTATTTAATCATATATGTCACGTATATATGATTAAATACCCTATACACAGTTTTTAAAAGAGGTTTGTCTTTATTTAAAAGGCTTGTTTGAGGCTGGAAGAAAAGAAGGAAAAACATACCACTTAAAATTAAAGAAGTAGTAGTAATAAATAACATTCAGGAAATGATTAAGTTGAGACATGAAACTTGCAATGACTCAAACTTCCTATTGCCTTGCCAGCTTTGGAACTTCGAGGGTTTATCTCGGTATACATACATGCGTATGTTATTTAGTCGTATAATCATTTAGCATTCTTATCAATCATCATTCTGTTCAGCTACTAAGTTCAGTAAAAAAATTGATGCATAACCGATCATTAAAAAGCAATCCATGTTAACAAAAACTACTAACATAATTATTACTAATTAATTTCTATAGTCAAATCATTCAACTTTATTGCATCATATTGGGAACATGATAATTTGTAGAAAACGAAATTATTGGTGAATGAACCACACATTTAGAAAAAAATAAGGTGGTAGTAACTAAGACCTTGACATTATTATGTAGGCCAACACAACTAAAACTTAATTTATTTATTTTTTTATAATATTTTTAGCTACTTGAAAACTCGTTAATGTTTGAGGCACGACGATGTAGTACACGGAGAATAATTTCACTCACACAACATCAAGTGAACATCCTTTCAAACTGGACCCTCGGCGACACTGTTCACCGTTACTCATATGATGTGCATAAACAGATCCTAACTTTTCTCAAGAATAAAAATATCTCTTCTCCATTTTATGTCATGGATTTACTTTTTATACACGGAATCTTTTTAAATGCATACTACACATACTTTTTTTATATTTTAGTTACACCGTTTTACTACAGTAAAAAATTGTACTTTTTTTTAAACGTAAAGGGGTTAAAACCGATGAGGTTGCATTGAATCTACAAAAAATCTAGACAGGGAAATCTACAATTAATTAGATTATAGACAGTGAGAATCCTATTTTTCCAGGTTACCTCTACTACTGTGGACCTATGCCTATGTGCAACAGAGGAGACATGATTCTCTCTTGCGCATCATATAATGGCTGTGGTAGGTTGCTCGTTGTAAAGATTGACAGATAACCATCACCCTTTGGATGCTAAAGTAGACCCCATCTGTATAGATCAGGTGTAGCCAATTTGGTATGATAATTAACACAGTTGAAGGAGCCACTTCTAGATTGTGTTACAGTTTAATCAGTGTTTTGCCACTAAGATTGTTAAAGTTATATCAAAGACTTAGCGTTTGGATTTGATTTTTACATCAGGGGATGTGGGATTGACCCTGAACCGGTTAGCAACTAATATAATGGTTAGTAACAAGTTAGACGCCAGTCTGCTACTGCGACCAAGGTTTCAAATCATCATCAGGCGGGCCAGTTTTGAAATCATCAGTCCAATGGACGTCGTTAGGTTAAAACTACTAACAGTTCACACAGTCCACACATGACACAAACATGCACACGAACGTATGTACATTCAACGAACGGTACAGGTATTTACAGAAAGACGACAACATTTTTGTAGGTTCGCCGGCCGAGGCGGGTGACATCCAAGCCACAACTAGCCAGATCGTTGTGGTCTACAAGACCTTTGTCCTCGGTATTGTTTGATCCATGTCATGTAGAATTAAAAATGTGTTTAGATTTGTGTAGTATCCATCCAACCATATTATTACACTTCATGAAACTTTGTGAACAACAAGGGGTTTTTTTTTAATATTAAACCCCACATAATATAATATACCAAAACGTTCGTATAGGTGTGTAGATTTGCAAACTGACCTTACATTTTTGAAAAAGTCCCTTGGGCTCTGTCCCAGTGGCTTTTTAAGTTCCCATATCATCCTTATGAAGAACATATTTGTTTACATTATTATGAGCTGGATAATTTAATTGCTGCTAATATATCATTTGAAATTTAATGAAACATATGCTACTAAGATTTACTGACTTGGTTGTAATGAAATATTCACTATTTTTGCGTGCATATTACAATGGAATACTAAAAAAAAACTGAATTAAAACTGCTTTGCATTTCTTGAGCAATCATTGAAAGAGCCGATTTTGCAAAACTATGGAAACAAAGCAAAGTCATAGAAACACCACCAAGTAGACAAAGCAGAAATAAATAGACAACCTAATGCGGCTATGAGTGGGAAACCTTTTTTAGAAGACACTAAAAAACAAAATCAGCTCTTGAAAAATGGCAAGATATTTACCAGACATTTTGATTATATCGAATTGTTATATACATTGGGAGTATTTCCATAGTCGACTCTTTTAAAGTCATCGGAAATTATGACTTTTTACAATACCGCTTGTTATACTTCGCAATTGCTCGAATTCGAGCAACAGGTACGCAAGTTTAAATTAAACTTCTTTATATTTAAAATAATTAGTGTTTAGCATAAGCTTACTCTAAGTTGTGTTTTTTCTAAGCAGAACCTTTGGTGTTATCGGCAGAATTCAGTTATTTGCATGAGCGCACTCTGCTAGTAGATCAATCCAACTGCTAGATTTTTATCCTGAAAGTTAAACCATTAACGTACATAGGATAAAATTTAATTCTAAACACAGGTCAGGGCAGAACTAATTGAACTGGGTTTTACATAATCCACTTTAAGTGCGCTTGTATCACTTGTTATAGATAAAGAATTTTATATATAAATCAACAAACAAATTTTCATCGGGCAGAATTTGTGTTTGTATGAGGGTGGTGGGGGTAGGCTCGTTGAAATTCCTACTCACTGTCATTGTCTGTATAGAAGAGTGTTTGCCTGAGCAAAATGCGTTTATTAATGAGACGTATTTAAGAAGTATAATGGGCCATTGAACTACCTGACACTAGTCATCCCCAGACTATTTTTAGACTGAAGACAGACAAAGATGTAACCTTTAATATTATCTCTTACAAACAATCTTGGTGGAAAGAGTGTTTAAATTGAAAAAGTAATTACCGGTATGTCATTACAACTCAGCGGCAGTTACGTGCATTTTTACAATTGGGGAGAAATGGAGAGGTTCCGTCGCGTAGCACAATCATCTGGTGGGTTACTTACTTTAGAACAACGGCTTCTGCGTTGGAAAAGAAGCTGGCCGTCCAAAATCAGATGGGACGCCAGTCAACTAACATGCGATAGAGATTGCGATGCTGTAGAGAACAGTCCTTGTAGGCCCACGCTAAAAAAGTGGTTTCTTTGAACATGTTTGATCATTGGGATACACGAATTTTGAGGTTCGATCGTAATAATTTTCATCCATATGTGTTGGATATTTAAGTACAATATGTAGAATTTAAAATGTTTTTATTTGCACATTGAGAGGTATTTTATTTTATATTTCTGTAACCAAACAAATTAAATATTCTATTTAGTTATTACTAGAGTCATTAGTAGAGGTAAAGATTTTATTTTATTGTAAGCAATCCAATCCTTTGGTTTTCATTTTCAATACGCTCACCTGTAGAATTTGAACTTTGATTGGGATGTTCCCCTCCCCTGACCGACTAGATAGTGAGCAGCGTCGGGTTAGATGTGCCTTGGACATGGTAGTGACCACGTCTTTCTCTCATCGCTCGTGTCGGGAAAATATTCTCTTTTTTACTCTTTTACTCTTGTATAGTTTATGGCTCTAAATTCAGTGTAATTATTGTGATCATCTCAACACCTCATCCGTCACGCCATGAAGACTACCAGACTGATTGAGGGCCCTCACTTCGCAGCGATGTCTCAGCATGGAACTCTCTACTCACGATTTAATTGTACAGGTATTTTTAAATGGTCCGTCGGTTGCTAAAAATTACTCACAAACATTTAACAATATGGGTTAATTAAAATGAATCTGTTTAAAATGTTGATTATCAATACAGATAAATGCTTTATCAAATTTGATTAATAAATTATTTAAAGTTGACTTTAAGTTAGGAATGTCAAGAATGTAAATACATTGTGGTGGCAATAATGTACAAATAGATATAATATTATAGTTACTGTTATATCAAGAAGAGTGACCATCTCACACAAGCTCTTTAAAGTGTTCAATTGGACAACTAAAATTAAAAATTCATGCCGCAATAAATTCATACATTTAAATTACTCCCACTGTTAATCAGAACAGGGTTTTGATAATGGAACTCTTATCAACTTTATGAACTATATTTGCCGAAGTAGGTATTAACATTTCAACGCAATATTATTTCAAATTATTGGGTTCCAGATTATTTACGTTCAATTAAGCTGTAAATTAATTGACTGTTCTATTTTCAATGTTTGTCTCATTATTGGAAATGTACAGTATAACTAAACCACCGTATTATTGAGCCCCTCTTTCAAATAAAATGTCATTAAAGGTTAATTCAGATTTTAAATTATGCATTTTTCTTCTTAAACTTTATTTCCTAATATTTTTCTAGTTATTTCTTAACCTTTATTATTTTAATATTTTGGTGGAATATATTCAAATACTATTATTTAAGCATGAATGTATTTGGCAGGAAGAACATTTCATTTGCACTACGATTGGTAAAACATGTTAAAGGTAAGGCTTGGCAAACGGAACACTTTCAATGGCAATCCTCTAGTTGGTTTTAAATCAGAGTTTGATTCACAATTTAGTTTAAGTATTTATGAGTTGTAATTGCATTGTGACATGTCAAAATCACCAAGTTGGGTTAAAAATAAATTTGTAGAATGAATGTTTCAGTATATGAATGTATTTCTTATGCAGTAAATAACAATTTTCTAAAACATCCATACAGTATTAATGAATACGTTTAACTATTATGAGATGTGAAAATTTACTATTTACTCATATAGTTTTTTTACTATGTAAGTCCAAAGTTACAAAAGCGGCTGTATATCCCGTTTTAAGTATGATGGTCTGATTCACCCTGTATAATGGTACTTTATGAATGTTGTTGTTTTGGATAGTTTTATGTGACAATGGAATTTAAACATACAAAAATGAAAACTCCCTTCATACATTTTTAATTTGAAAACTTGCTTTAATATTTTAATTGGTGATAAAGTTTTAGCCGTAAGCTTCTATTTGGAATATACTATTCAATATAGAATGTATTCACTTGAGCGTGTTAGTGTACTTTGTACATACAGTGTTGTAATACAGACATAAAATACAATCTTTCATGTTTGGTCGTTTTTAAGAAAGCGATTAATACCACACAGTTTTAGTGAATTTCCCATAGAGGAAATGAGCTATTACCGTAGTACTCATGGTAAGACCTGGACCCGGGACCAATTTACTTTTCCGTTTTGAGGTTCCTAGAGGCCAAAAAAACACCATCCGTTCAAATTCATATATATGTCCGTTAGCACGATAACTCAAGCAAAAATTATCCGACTTTGATGAAATTTGGTATGAACATGTAAACTTCAATTTATTCGAACGAGTTCACGAATCAGCATGATCGGACTATGGGAACGGGATTTAATGGGGGGGGGGGGGTTATGGGTAAAACAGTTTTTTAAAAGTATAAAAAACAAATAATTTAGTATATTGAAGCGTTATTATGCGCCTAATACTTAAGGAGGAAATTTTAAAAATTGTAAATTTAAAATTCCCATGTTATTTTTATGGAGAATAATTTAACTGTTGTATTTTGATTGTTTGTGAACATATTTTGATAAAACTTGGAAAATGCATTTATTACTTACTAAGCTATTAAAATTAAAAAAAAAAACAATTTTTTACCCTTCCTGTTGCAGCAAGCCTAAGTACTCGTTAAACTAATTCCATAAGGAATAAAAAGAATATTTTTAAGGATACATTTTAATGTAAAACAGGCAAATGGAATTCGCCTAGTCTGCAGGTTTGCTGTGGTGGGTGTATTTGGGCATATAATTTTCTGCCAAAACAGTAGTTTAATTTTGTTTTAATTACAGCCATGAACATGGGAGTAAACGAAGTTGCATTATATACAGAGATAATCAAGTTATTGATCGTAATAGGACTGAGGAACAAACAGAAACTGTACTAAATTACACTTTGTAAAATTTGTATGATCGACCAGGTGTTTACTAATTTATAATTTTAAACAATTTTGTTATATTATTAAAATAAGAAATCTTTTTCTTTTCATACAAAAATTCTGCTTAAAGCCAAAAATTAATTCACCAAAACTAATCTAACCTCTAACGATATGACAGTACCAACAGTAACCTCTCTTGGCTCCAGATGAAGTTAGGATTTGATTACAAAACATTTAGCTAACTTTTTGCACAACTGTTGATGCACTAGGTAGAGTTTACATATAGGTAGCAAAGTAAACCATATGTGCTTAGAATAAAATGGTTAATTATTTTTTAACACGCATGATAAAACAGGTTGACCTCAGAGACGATTAAAACTCCCTCATTTCCTACTCACGTAATGGAACCTCACCAATGCATCCACCAATCTCACCATAACTACCGAGGTGATAACTCCGAGTTACAGTATCTCCATGTAGCAAATGTACAACGGATATGTGAGATTGGCGATGCGCTTATTAACTAGAGTTATAGTGGACGTGTTGTAATGTGAAATACTGTAGGTTTTGTCATGAAATAAACTGTTTAATGGAACGGTATATAGCATGTTTACAGATTGGTGGTCCCAGTTAAGACATATACAAGTTTAAAAACCAACAAACTCAACCATTTTTAGGAGTTTAGTCAAAGAGTAAATAACTGAAATTCCTGTTCTTTGCAACGGGAAGAGGATGCAGAGGGAATATAATGGTTTATTAGATCTGTTGTATTAAATGGTTACTCATTCATAGTTCATTAAAAAACCTCAATTTAAACACAATTCTTTTATTATCATTTGGGTAAAGGATTTAAATTTCTCAGACCTACTAGTAAAGGTAAGGGTAGAGGCGCTGATGTGTTAAAAAAACACTTAATAAAAAAAAAAATACCCATATGATTAAATTTGAAAAGAAGCACTTAATAAAAAAATATGCCTTGTCATCCTTTTATTGTCTTTTGTTTTGTTATTGTTCTATTAATTTATTTGTTAGTTTAATTATTGTTATTGACGAAAGTTGTTCTGAAAAGCAGTTGTACTGAGAAACGCTTGATAAATAAGGGCATTTTTATTTATTTATATTATGTTACTAGTGCTAGGTATGTACATTGTACAGCCATGTAACACACTAATGTAGCAAAAAAACCATTCTTCATTCGGGAAAATTGGAACTATATTTGAGTCTAAGGAATGGAAGTATATACTTTTAACTCGTTATAAGATAAATAAATGATTGAGAGACTTGACATTTTGTATTTTTTCCAAGATAAATTAAATGCATTATAAACTGTATTTGGTGTCAACCCTAATCACAATGCTATTTAGTGCCTGGTTTATCTATAATTGCGTTTAAAGTGTAAGTTTGCAGTGTAAATATGCAAGATAAATAATGATATTTTTATACCAGCTTATAAACGTTATTCGGCGTATATCAATTTAAGAACTGAACAAAGTATTTAAAAGCCTTCAAAGTTTGTTTTGTTTTATTAACTTTTAAATTGAGCTATTAACCCTTTTTAACTTTATTAATGCAGGTATAACTATTAACATTTCCCAGACCTACCTATTAAGTTGTAAAAGAGGTGCTGATGCGCTTTTAAAAATACTTTACTACCTATATGATTTAATTCGGAAAGAAAATTAAACATGTTTACTATGAATTACATATCTTTATTACAGTTCCCACCAATCAATAATTTAAGAACCACGACAAATTATATCCAACCATGCTTTTTCGAGAAGCTATAGTGCGCAGGTAGAAAATGAACTGGTTGGAACATTATTTTTGTCTTGTTTTACAAAAGGTTGATAGGCGTTTAATTTTTGAACTAGTGGCCGAGTAGATTCTAATCAGGCTCAAAGTTACTTTGACAGTTTGTGATGGACTAGGCGAATCGAAAAGCTTGTTATGATATTATACGAAACGTCCATTCTCTAGGGAGTGGTCATTAACCTACCCTAATACGTAAATAAACAAAGAGGTGTCCATTGCAGTGACCAGCTGTGTATCATTTATTTAGTTGTAAGCATGTAAGGCAGAGCCGATCAAGAATTCCTCCACACCAATCATTTCCAGCAAATTTACACACTCTGAACTTTATTTTGATGCAAAATGCCTATATGTTTACTTGTTTAGTAACCTTTAACAATTAATTACCACCAGTTTTTTATTTTATAAATTTAATAACAAGATAGATTTGTACATCTATGTATACATTTCAACATTTGACACATTCTAGATAGCCTAACAATCAAGCCACAATAGATAAAATTTCATCAACAATAAATTGCTGTTAAACGATATAAAAATTTAAAAAAAACTATCAAAAATATAGCCTATGGTGGTTTTTAATTTTATTTTTAATGTCGTCAAATTTGCACATGCAAAATTATACTTCAGTTAATATTTTATTAGTATAAGCCATGCAAATTTAGGTTTGTAAAATGTCGTAAATAACGTTGCTCTTTTATTGCAGATCATTTGGTTTCCACTAACGATTAAACCATCTGTCAAATAAAAACTATCGAATCGTTTCTCTAGTCACTAAATAGAATGAATCATGTTGATAAGGTAACAAAACAAAGTGTTTGGACTCAATAAGATCTTCCCGGAAAAGCAATCTTGTAAGGTTTCATATAAGCGCTGGAATCACTTACTTTGTTTTTCATTATTTAAAGTAACCTATTTATAGAGGACTCGTTATTCATTTTCACTATTTTAAATTCCTATTAGCAAGTGTTTGGGGGGGGGGGGGGGTTGAGAAACAGAAGAATTCTCAAATATCAAATTAGTTACTTGAACAAAATATTAAGTAAAGTGGCATTTGAAAACAATCCCAGTAGTGGATACATAGGGCTGCTGAGGAGTGACGTCACAAGAGCCATGTGGTGCTTAATTGACGGTTAAGCATCTGGTGGTAATGGTGCGTGACCTAGCACGTGGTGTGGTGGGTTACGGTATGGTGACGTCATGCTGACGTGTCAGACCTAGGGTGGATCGATATTTTCAAGGTTATTGTTGTGGTTTAAAAAAAAATCAGCATATCGGTAAAGGGATAAGTACCGATATGCTGATTTTTAATTCTTTATTGAAAAATCAAAATTTACATAAAAGGAATATAATTGTTTTGAAAACTTAAACCTAATACAGATCTAAGCTAAACTAAACATTTGGATCATAGAGTTAGGTCTACTACAGTAACAACAGTTGTCAAATTGTCATCCACACATGTCGCAAGCGAAACAGTGTTTGCATTGGTAAGAAGAGTAAATTAAGATTTTTTTGTCCATGCATATTATACACTCAAAGTTTGCTTCTTTTATTGGAAACATAGTAGGAATTTTGTTAAATTTGAGAAATTAGCTATATATACGACATAAAACTGTTGGAGATAACTATTTGTACATGTTACCTTTGCAATGTTTGCGATATAATTTGTTGTTAATGAGATGTTGTCTTTAGCTAGTTCCACTACAGACTAATGAGAGACCCATCATACACATTCTTTTATGCTGTTTATGATTGCTATCTGGTATACAGCAAACATTCGCAATTGAAATATTTCCACTTTTGTCTTTGCATTTTATAAGATCGTCAAGTGAAAAGTTTGTTATTATGTACATATTACAAAAAGTGTTTGGATTTTTGGTTTGCAATGTTTCTGTGAGAAAACTTATTAAAAACCACTATTTTATTATGTCACCATTATAAACATAAATCCAGAACTAAACTAAAATATCACTTTAATCCTGCAAGGTGTATCAGCTATTTAACTGGTATGGAAAAGTGATGTACAGAGTTTCTACTTCGTGAACAGTTGGCGGTACATGCGGGCAGAGCATTGTTCCACTAATTACAACCATATGCCACATTTGCAACATAGTACCTTATATTTCTAAGACTTGTTTATTCATCCAAATCGTTATGTTTTTGAATGATTTTTAAAATAACAAACATTTGGTATATTGTACATTGCTTAATGTTAGACGTACAAACGATCAAGCTATATAAAAACAAATTTCCCACTCTTTACCCTATAATTTACTATTTATTTAAAGCAAATGTTAACTCTCATTACTCTTGGTTGTATTGTAATCCAACGTATTTCTGTTTATCGTTTGTCCTTTTGTGAAACTGTTTGAATGTTTTTTTATTGCTAGTTGTAGTACAGAAAACTATTCAATTTAACTAATTCCACTGTTAAATATGTTCAAATGTTAGGTAAGGCTTCTTTCACCGTCAACCAGTCTTTCTAATATATCCATCACTTCCTTGCTAAATATGGATCTTTTTACACTAGATGATATTATATTTATTTGTTCTGGAATGTCTTGATGTAATGCTCTATTGTAGCTCAGATAAGGAATATTATCTGTAGTGGATGAAATAGTGTTATCTTGTATGTTGTTATTATTTAACTTTGAATTATTGGATTCCATTTGTCTGTCTCTAGTGAAACCACTTTATGCGAGTTTACCAATCAGATAATATAGATGTACTGGTACATGTATAAATAATCAAGGTGTATAAGCTAAAAATACCCTCCTCAATACTGATATCTTCAATTAATTTTAATACAAATTACTGATTTTAGCAAACAATCTTTTTTAATAAGATGTTGTCTTTAGCTAGTTTCACAACAGACTGATGAGAGACCCGATCTTAAACCTTCTTTTATAGTTTTTTCTAATGGCTACCTAGAATCATTGTTTATATACAACAAACAGTCGCAATTGAACTATTACCACTTCTGTCTTTACATTTTATGAGATCGTTAAGTGAAAAGTTTGTTATTATGTACATATTACGAAAAAGTGTTTTTTGATTTTTTGGTTTGCAATGTTCCGTACATAAAACTTAATATAACCACTATTTTATTATTTTACTATTACAAACATAAAATTCAGATCCAAACTAAAACAACACTTTAATCCTGCAAGGTGTATCAGCTGTTTAACAGTTGGCGGTGTAGTGGGTTATGTCATGGTGGCGTGTCAGAGCTAGGGTGGATCGATATTTTCAAGGTCGTTGTTTGGGTTTAAAAAAAATCAGCATATCGGTAGTGGGATGAATACCGATATGCTGATTTTTGTTAATTCTTTATTGAAAATTTAAAATACACACAATATAAGGAATATAGCTGTTTTAAAAACTTAAACCTAATACAGATCTAAACTAAAAACACTTGGATCATAGAAATTATAGGAGCTCTACAGTAACAACAGTTATCGAATCTCCATCCGCATATGTCACAAGCGAAACAGTGTTTGCATGGCAAGAAGAGTAGATTACGATTTTTGTTCATGCATATTATACACTCGATGTTTGATTCTTCTATCGGTGGGGGTACAGCAATGTTGTTTGTTGGAATCCTTTTCTTTTGTAGGGCGTTTCTTTCGGTTCTGGATCTCATTTCGTTGACGAAATCTTGTCCTTTGTGTACCAATACGAACGGACACTTGGGAAACCATTTCGCGTGTTCTTCCCAAGGATCATCGATATCTTGCCAATGGTGTAGTCCACCACCGCAGTAAAAACAAATCGTTTGGTCCTTTTTTCCTGCGTAGAAGAATCCTGCTTCAGCGAGTTCGATTCTACATTCGCTAACAAAACTTCTCGTTCGGGCGTGTATGTACGAGTTGATCCTATCATTTTCTTTTGAATATTCAGGATGTTTTATACACCACGACATGTTACTTCGAGCTCCGATGAGAGTAAAGTGGATAGTAGTAGGTCTCGCATCGTCCTTTTATGCGGTAGGTACCTTATTTTCGTGGAATGAAAACCAGCTTCTGATTGGTTGATTACAGCAGACGTTGCAATGTTCAAGGTCATCCAAAGTAAATTTTAAAAAACAACATATCGGTATTGAAACAAAATACCGATACGATCTAGCTTTTATTTTTCCCATATTTATTTCAAACATTTAGATAAACATATTTACAATAAACATTATTTTGACTACGCTAAATTATTACATTTGCAAAAACTAAACCTAAGATACAAATCAAATGAAGGTGAGGTGTAATGAAGAGGGTTCCCGATGATGGTGGTGTAGAATGCTCCTGTTTTGACTTGTGGTCAGGTCGTAAATTTATGGAGTTATTTCGTACTGAAGGAGTAGATTGATTGTGTTTAGTCTCGTTGCAAAGATTAGGTGTAATGGTGTAGACTTCTGATTGTAGCGGTGGGGTAGAGCACTCCTCGTCGTAGTCAGACCCGTTGTAATCACTAAAGTTCATAAATGGTAAATATTGTCCATGCTCCTTTAAGAATATCCCCCTCGTTTGTTGATGTTCAAATATTAAATTCCAATCTAAATGATCTTTGTAGTTTTCGATAAAACTTTCAGAAAGGTTTTGATATTTACAAATTTCCTTCCAACAGCAGTTGTTGAAAGTAGGAATCATCTCTACGAGTATTTCTTCTGAGAACCGTTGTCTTTTTAAAACGTGAAACCAATTCACCCTGTGAAAGTACATCCTCAACATTTCTATAGTGAAAATGTAGTGCAAAGAAAGAAGTTCCCAGTCCATAAACGTGTCGAAACGTTGCACAAAACTATCGGATAACACTCCGTGAGGAAATCGAGGTTCTTGCGAGATTAAACTCCAAGCACTCACGTTGGTACCCATCGTGTTATCGTGAACCTTAGAGTGTGCAAACTGAACGCTGGAATACTGTGGCAACCCTTTTATGTGATTGTAACAAACTTAGGTGTAGTGATGTTTGCAGATTTAAATTTGAAAATTTAAACCTAGAGATATTTTTTTGTTATTCAGATGATCTGGTTTCATATGGTTTGAGAACCAAAGCTAGCTCATTAAGTAAACGTGTGATGTTACTTCTGTTTAAGCCAATGCTACAACAAACACAAGTATCGGGACCACAAGTTGCATCATCGTTTGACCATGGACATTCCTTATAATGCTCACCATATTTGGACTTTGTTTTTGCTGACAAACCATGCCTATCTATTTTTCTCTGGATTTCAATAATGTTTTTGATTATTCTTTCGAACTTCAGTACAGCTTCTAAATTCCAACTCACCAACCCTAGTGCAGGATGTGTTAAAACTCGATACAATTCGTTGTTCATGATGGGTTTCCTTTAGCTGGTTCTACTTCAGACTGATGAGCGACCGATGTTACACCCCCCTTTTATGTTGTAAAGTTCAAGGTCATCCAAATTTGTTAAAAAAAAACAGCATATCGGTATCAAAACAAATACCGATATGCTGTTTTTTTACTCTTTATTTATTTATTAAATCTTTTACAAAAGTACATTCTACAAACAGAACTTAAATCTAAGGACGTTGTGACATGTGAAGAGATAATTCTGTAGAGTTGTTTCCGCTTGACCCACGAGACACCAGGTACAGGGATCCGGGTTCGATGCTTCTCAGATCTTCATTTTGTAGTAGATGTACAAATCGTTTAGGTAGAAATACTTGAAACTTCGGTTCATCCCCCGAAGTAAATGGTGCATCACTTAAAGAAACCACGATGGCATCCCCGATGGAAGTGTCAATCTTCTTGATATTGTGAATTGTATAATGTTTGTTTTCTTTTAGTTCTGAACACTTTTTAGTAAGTAAACAGTTTGATTTGGACTGTGCGTTGAATTGATCAACAAACGTTTGTAGGAAATGTGAACTCATGATTTATTTAGTTCGTCGTTGTTGCTAGCTTGGAGTCTAGAGTAATACTCATGCATTGTCAAGGTTTGCTCTTCGTATTTATACCCATCGCTACCCCCACCACTCCTCATTGGCTCCAAAAAAAGCTGCTCTCGATACAATTCGTTGTTCATGATGGGTTTCCTTTAGCTGGTTCTACTTCAGACTGATGAGCGACCGATGTTACACCCCCCTTTTATGTTGTAAAGTTCAAGGTCATCCAAATTTGTTAAAAAAAAACAGCATATCGGTATCAAAACAAATACCGATATGCTGTTTTTTTACTCTTTATTTATTTATTAAATCTTTTACAAAAGTACATTCTACAAACAGAACTTAAATCTAAGGACGTTGTGACATGTGAAGAGATAATTCTGTAGAGTTGTTTCCGCTTGACCCACGAGACACCAGGTACAGGGATCCGGGTTCGATGCTTCTCAGATCTTCATTTTGTAGTAGATGTACAAATCGTTTAGGTAGAAATACTTGAAACTTCGGTTCATCCCCCGAAGTAAATGGTGCATCACTTAAAGAAACCACGATGGCATCCCCGATGGAAGTGTCAATCTTCTTGATATTGTGAATTGTATAATGTTTGTTTTCTTTTAGTTCTGAACACTTTTTAGTAAGTAAACAGTTTGATTTGGACTGTGCGTTGAATTGATCAACAAACGTTTGTAGGAAATGTGAACTCATGATTTATTTAGTTCGTCGTTGTTGCTAGCTTGGAGTCTAGAGTAATACTCATGCATTGTCAAGGTTTGCTCTTCGTATTTATACCCATCGCTACCCCCACCACTCCTCATTGGCTCCAAAAAAGCTGCTAATCGGTATACATTTTTCAATGCGCACTGTGATTGTGTATGTTGTTTGTTTTTTACTAGTCGACATATATTTTCCAACTTGGGAGATTCGAAATTCTTATCCAATATCACGTCGTAAACTTGCCGAGTCGTATATGCTTGTATCCAATTACGTTTTTCTAATCCTCTTGTGTATACAGTTGTAAACTCATTACAAAAATGATACATAATATTTTCGAGACTCTTGTAGTTTGTAAACCCTTCACACCAATCGATACTATGGAAGTATCTCGTAGTCCATTTATTGGTTCTTTTCGTTTTACTGTTGAGATTATTAAATGCGAATGGAGGTTCAAATAGAAATGGAAAGACAATTCCTGTATTTAAATCTAGGAATACTAGTTCCTTTATGATATATTCATTTTTGTTTCCTCGAAAAGCTTGAAATTCCACTACACAAGGTTTTTCTTGAATCTCTTCAACTCTGTCAGCGAAGGAAATCTTCCTCTCCATATCGTTTTAAGATAACAACTGGTTTCCACACCACGGTAGATCCCTTTTTTATAGATCAGGCCGTACAGTTGTCAGCGCGTTGGTGTATATTTAACGTGGGCACCTTCCCCCCAGTAGGCCTACCCCACGTGATGTTAACATATTTGCTGTCCTGTTTACATCGGCTACAGCTTATCTGTTGTTTCCTTTTTTATTTCTTCTATTTTTCTCCGTCTTGCAAATTCATTACACCTTTAACATCACTCGTCTGTTCTGCTACTGTTGAAATTGTTTCGTGGTTTTCCTCCGTCACTTGTTCCTCCGTTACACTCACAGAACTAGATCCTTCTATCTTTTCTTCGTCGATGTTTTCCCTCTGTTCCAACGCGTTAACTTGTCTCCACATTTCCACCTCTTCTGGTATCCGGTTGAATATCGATGTATCCACAGGTCCATGCAATATCTGAACGTCGGGTTGTTTTTCCATCGTTTCCACTAAGTAATCTTTCACGACAGGGGAAGAAAAAACTAGCTGCCTCATGTATCTTGTTATCGATGATGTAGAACAACTCAATAAATAAAATTCAGAATTGGTAAGTAAAATTCTTTCATCGTGTTTGGTTAGCTCCCTAAATCTAACTTGCTGCTCCCCTCGCTGTTTAACAACATCTATCTCGATGTCGCAGTCTGAGAGCCTGATTGCAGTTTTTCTTCCAAACAGATTGTTCTCCAAATAACATTCTATCAAATGCAAATGTTTAATAAACGATTCCCAAGCATTTTCCGAAAACAACAAAGTTTTAGCACCATGGTTCAATAGCACTGTTGGAGAATAATCCAACGGTTTGTACATACCGATAGATATAATTTTTGTCATACATCTTGAAACTGGATATGATATACGAAGAAATACTTCTATCAACTTGTGTAGTGGCATTTCCTCTTCTTGTTTCCTCTTCCTTTTTCCGATTACCTTCGTTACGATGTTGGTGTTTACATCATTTTCTGTACGTGATTCTTCTTCGTTAAAAGATAAAAATTCAGATACTGCTTCTTTACATTGGTTTTTGTTTTTTTCATCTTTTAATAACATTGTTGTTGTTGTATCCGTTGCACACTGCGATGATCCCATCTTTGAAAGCGATGTTTTCCGTACTGAGAGTATGGATAAACTGAAGCTTTCCGATTACTCTGAGTTTTATTTATACCCTCCCGCAACGAGTGTTTCCATCTACAACACTACTTTTACAATTCCTTTTAGAGGTGTGTATGTTACAGTCTTATCATGCAGAATCAAACAATAAGCGGATATTCCTTCGTTTGTATTTTCATTCAACTCCAATTACAACTTTATATCCACGCTTGAAGATTTTACAGATTAATTTTGTTTGGAACAATCTATAACCACGACTGGAGCTTTTGAGACACCTAATTTGTTAGAGATCTTCTTCACTATCCACCACTACGGTCTTAAATTTTGATAGATTTTTTCTTTGTTCACCATCATACAAAGGTGTGATATAGCGTTTTTCCTCATTCCAAACAAACTTTGACCCCCTGTGTGTTATAAGCTTTCCACCAACTCGATATACGTGTGTGCGAAACTTGTAATCTCCACCACGATATGTTGCAAATCCACTCATACTTGTAGCTTTTGCTATTACTACAGGTTTTGAAGGACTATTTACAACCAAATCAAATTCAACATCACCACATTTAAATATATCTTTTTCGAAATCATATGTCAACGTTTGACTGACAGTGCTTACATCATCTTTGTTAATACCTTTGGCTACATGAGTAATTCTTTTATTTTTACCATCGTAGCAACATCCTTCTGGAGGAAAAACAGCTTCCTTGACTTCTTTTACTGTTAACTTAAGGTCATTATTGGAGGATTTCAAGTTTTCAGTTAATGTTGAAAAACCATTACTCATTTCCTGCAGTTTTTCCAACTTTTTATTTAGGTCACTAAGTCTTTCTTCCAATCCTTTCAATTCCAGTTTATTAATATAGTAACGGGTTAAATAACCTCTTGTTACTGCTTGACGTGCGGTTTCAGGATCCGACGAAACCCTAAACCGTTTAGTATCTTCATCGTCATAATCTTCGTATTCATCTTCCAAATCTTTTCTTTCTCGTTTTTGGGTGTACAGAGAGTGGCCAAACTTATCAATAATGTGATGTTTTATCATTGGAGATGTTTACTGTAGAGTATATGTAAACCAAATAAGTATAATCCGAGAACCTAGCAATACTTATACTCCAATAAAAATATTGGACAGATAAGAATGATTTTTCTACTTAAGCTATTTTTAATAAGTGTTTACTTGATCTTGTTCAAATGAAGACAAACTGTTATTCTCTCGTTTCTAAAATCAACTAGTCTGTTATCTTGATCCATAATTTTGAGCGTAATATTACTAATTGTCTGGGTTGTTAATGGCAAGTAAATGACAGGATTAGGTATTTCAACTAGTTTATAGCCGGGTGGTACAGCAGGAAAGAATTGATAAATCACATGAGATTGTTCGTTGTTTAGATATGAGCCTGTCGTTACATTACAAATAACTCTTATTGTGTTTACCTTAAAAATGTCTACAATGTTTTCAGAATAATAACTGATTCCGGGTTTAGCTACAATATTTCCAAATCCTAAAAGTTTTCCAATTGAATTAGGCATAGAAAAATCTACTTCCACAGTACATTTGATCATTGATTGTAAAGTATTGTTGTTAGTTCCTAGTTGAATGTAGTATTTCTTTTCCTTTGTTGTTATTTTGTGAAACTTCTCTTGTATGTAATCTCTTATATCCTGCACCTCATATGCACCTTTTGGAATAGTAATCACTTTATCACCATCAAAATGAAATTGGTTGTTTGTTTCATCAACGTTTGGTATTGAGTTGTACGATTCAAAACTAAGAAGACCTATTTCATATTCATCAATATTTCCTATTTCAATAGGTGGGAAATAATTTACGGAGAGCACTGAGCTCCTACCTGAAAGTGTCAGTGTCTTGGACATAACTGATGACTAATAAGCATTCAACATTGTTATTTATAGCAAACAATGAGTGCACTCTACAATAGTTTTAATATTGTTTATTAACTTGGACTATATACATGCTGTTATTTTTACAACATTTCTCAATTTTAAACAATTATCCTCCGATTACGTAGTTTATCAACTAAAGCTACTCATTCGTTTTCCAAAAAAGTATGATCGGCTTCCATAGCTTCATGTATTAATCGCATTAAGTTAACTAATTTGTTTGCATTGTTGTATTATATATTATGTTAGTGTTAGAAGACTCTTTTTAAATAATCCTTCTCCAGAACGAGTTAAAGTCCGGTATCCTCTTTTCTTTTTTCTTCTATAAATTGGATCAATATCGACTTATTACATTGTTCTTCGTTTAACTCTTCTGACTTCTGATGTAAACATTCCAGATATGATATTTGTGTATTTTACAGATCTATTCCTAAGTATTGATAAATTTGAGTTATATGCTTTTTCTGTGAAGGTTTGTTCTACTACAGATATTCTTAAACAAAACTAAAAGACGAAAACAGATTTTATCGGAAATAGCCGAAACAATTATAATAAAGATTTAGTATGTTGTAGCTACCCTTTAAATTCTGAACAAAATAGTAGAACCTTTGATTATATGGGGTGTTTTTTTAAGTGTGCCACCATTGGGATCTCAGTAACTAATGATTCTACAGCAAACTTTAAATGCGGAAGATTCCCTTGTTTTTAAAGACATTCAAAAATTATTTAATAATATTTTTTGTAAATGGTCACCATTTTCCAATATGGCGGTCAACTTTGAAATTTCTTATAGGACACCCCCCTATATTTTATCATGTCTTCGGATAGAACATGCAATTTAAAAACTTTATCATCATTGACATTTTTTCGATAAACCCACTTGTTTAGGAGTTAAAGCCTATGGAACAATAACTTCCGATGTACATTTTACATCATGTAGCTCCTAAACAAGTAGGTTTGTAGCGAAAATGCGAAGTGTAAGTAAGTCAAATAAGTCCTAAAACTGCACCCACATTCCATAAAGACCATAAAAAACGTTAAAAATATTCATTCTATTATTTCAAAAATGGCGACCATTTTTTGCAAAATGGTGACAAACTTGAAAAGTGGAAAACTGTGTATATTTTATGGTCTTATGTATTTTATGTATAGCATTAACTAATGTTATATGGTCAATGGTAGAACATCCATTCCTGTAACAATTACGGTCCATAAACTATTGTAACTTAAATTATTATTTTCCTATAAAACTACATGAAATAAAAACAAAAAATGGATTTGATAAAAACCGTTTATGTTTGAATTACTACATTTGTGATCCTTATGGTATTTAAACAACATGGTGCAACTCCAACATAGTCGCTAGATGTCGATGTAATCGGTAGCAAAACGTATGTATATTTAAAAGAATAACTTATACAAACTGTTGACATTTTGTTTTTAAGACGCAAGAACTACAAAATGATCTATTCTCCACTCTGTATTTTTTTTAGTCTAGTGTTTTCATAAAATTTATTCAGACGGTTTCGAAAGCAATAAAACGAAAACTATAATATTAGTCAATGTAAATAGTTCAATTTATTGGTAAAAACTGTTTCGGCCTAATTAGGCCTCATCAGGTGGAGATAGACAAACAGCTTAAATATATAAATTGTAAACTGTGTAAATATTGGAAGTTTACAATTTAACATTTAACAGCTGTAAAATGTCACTCACACGACAGTTTTTTTTTTGTTTTTTTTTTGTGTTTTTTGTGTTTTTTTTAATGTAATTGCGAACATAAACCAACAAATTATCTATTACCCGCTCTGCGTTCTTTTCGCTTTAACTTTAGTATCAGTTTTAATCATCATCTACAGTTAAGGATAACACTCCTATGAGTCCAGCATTGACAGTATCGATCATAAAAGTTTGGTATTCCATTAAATCCTCTCGGAGAGACGCATTATATATTCGATCTTCGAATATCGGGGATAATGTTTCTTCACTAAAAATGCCAAATCGAAATATGCATCCAAAAAAAGGAGAACCATGGACTGCCAGGTCAAAGAAACTCTCACATACACCATCCATATTGTAAATCATCTTGTTGATCTGCATTGTAGGTGTAGGTGCCGAAGGGAGAATGATATCATACAGTTTAAGCTGTGCTTTTATACGTAACAGTGGAAGAGAAGGGGGTTGAGAGGAAAATGGGGGGGGGGGGATTAATAGGTATATATGCTATGCAATTGGACGCAACAAGTTTTGCAACGTTTGATGATTTTTAATGCGTTTTACCACAGCTTTAAACTGTTTTAAAATATTTTTTCATTCCCGTATACGTACATTTTATTTGTAATTCAAAAATGGTGTGGTTTAAATAAATATTGTATAAGAAATGAACAACTAAATTTTTTAGGTTCTAATTCCATTTCTATCATCACTCAAAGAATACAAAACCAATACTTGCTAAGCATTTTTACTGCCATGTCAAAAGTAAAAACCCAAATCTTTAATTAAAATACCATCCTATAAAAAAATATCGGTTAAACGTTAATCCAGTATAATGATTCAATGCTTCACTAGAATTGTGATGTCAGTTAACAAAACCTGTATGACAATTATTAGTTATAACATCTTTTAATTAGATGACATACATCTGTCATTAGACCTTAAATGGTGAATGTAGTTTGGATTACTTAAATGTTATTTGTTCCTTTACTACATAAATAGATTCTAGGTCAAGAGTAGATTACTGGTCAAAATAGATTCAAACCAGACTAAAAAAATGTTGACCGAATGAGGTGAATCCATAACACGAACCACGGTGTTCCATCATTCGGTTAAATTTGCACTTACTTTTGCTGCATTAGCCTTACTTTTAACATGGGTATACAAATTATAAATGCTGCAGCAGCAAATGATTATTACTGTTAAAACAGCAAAAGAAAGTTCGACCAATGTCTCTTAATAATTAATTAAAAAATTGGTTAGTTTTTAAGTTACCTCTCTTAATACAAAATTTAAATAAGAATAGCAAACTCTTTCTGCAATATTGAAACACTCCTGATGTTAGTAAAAATTAATAAAAACAAATTTAAATGTTTCTTAAAAAATAGAAAAAATAAGATAAAATATATATGATTAGTCAACTTTTATAGATTAATTTATTGGTAAAAACTGTTTCGGCCTTTTTGGGCCTCTTCAGGCGGAGATAGACAAACAGCTTAAATATATAAATTGTAAACTGCGTAAAATATTGGAAGTTTACAATTTAACATTTAACAGCTGTAAAATGTCACTCACACGACAGTTTTTTTTGTTTTTTTTGTTTTTTCTACTTTTTTTACATTTTTATACATTTTAAATATTTCATTCTAGTTTCTTGAATTGATTGGCAATCACTATTCAAATTTGAACTTATTATCATTTTTGTCATATTTAAATAATTTGTTTAATAGTTCGTTTGGTTCAGATGTTCTTAATGACTTCGGAAGCTTAATCCATACAGTTTTTTCTGCCGATTGAAATTTTGCATTACCATTTGCGTCGTAATTGACCAATTTATAGATAAAATTTTTATTTAGCTTGTGCAGCTTCTTTACTTTTTTCTGACTGTTATTTACAGCATTGTTTTGTGGAGTACTTGAAAGACTTGTTTGTATCATTGTTAATTTTTTTTCAATTTCATTAATCTTCTTTTTCAAATCTTCATTATTGTTTTTAGTTCGAAGCAAATGCTCAACTTTTGACTCCAATTCTTGAGAATGAGTCTGAATGTTTCTTAAGTTTTCATCAATTTTGCTATAATTTGTTTTAGGTTTTTTCTCTTCTTCTTTTTTTGTGTGTATGGTACAGAATTCTCCTCTCGTCCAAGTTTGGCATCTTTCACCTTTCTTAGGTTTTTTCACATAGATGTATTTACAAAGATTTTTTGTTGGTTGAGGGGAAATTACAATAATTTTTCTTTTTTCTTCTACCGGTTTGTCTTTTTTTGAAATTTCATTTGCTTTTTCTTTAGCCCTTTCATTTGTGGATTTAACGTCATCTTCATCTTCAGAAGATGATGATAAAACGAACTCGTTACTTGTAAATTTAGATTTTTTTTTGTCTGATGGTTTTTCTTCTTCTATAGTTACTGCTTCCTCAACAATAATATCAAGTAAATTTTGCACTGATGTGCTAGTTTCTACATCACTAACTTCTAAATCTTCTTCTAATTGAGTTTTCTTCTTTTTAGGAATTGATTCTTCAGCTTGTTCTTGTAGCCTCTTCATTGGTGCTAATACTGGCCTGGGCAATGTTCTTTTTCTAAGGCATGGGTCTTCATCCATTTTTATCGAAACGGAACGCTCTGAAACACAGCACACAATGACAAGAGAGCTACCTATGCTGTGTTATATATGATTCCCTCACTTCCCCCACCTTCAACACAAAGGGTTTTTATAAAATGTAAGGATTAAAACTCACATATTTCAGAAATCATTGTTTATCAAAACATTAGAATTAACTTAACTTATTAACTTATGTAATAGTTTAGTTTATCATTATTTGTTTCTTTTGTCTATAAAATGAATCTAGGTCAAGGTCACTCCAGACTTAAAAAAATAAAACCCGAATGAGGTGGATCCGTAACACAAACCACCGTGTTCCTCATTCGGGTTAAAAGTATTCTTACTTTTGCTGATTTTAACTTTATTTTAAATGATAGTATAATAAACAAATGGTGCACCAGAAAATGTTAATTAACAGCAAAAGAAAGATTACTCAGTGCCCCTAAAAGACTAATATAATTTACTGTAACAGTCGTTTAGTTTTTATTAAATTAGGTAATTTAACTTTATTATATTCGATTTGGATATATAATGTTTTGATAATAGTAATTAAGTTATATCCAAAAGCATAAATGACTAGTATAAATTATATCAAAGAACGCGCATTTGTAAAATAATCCTGATGTTTTTTTATTTGAGAAATTTAAAATCTGTATTTTGTATTTCTAATTTTAGGGTTTTAGACAAGGATTAACACTGTTTCATTCAAAAATAATTTTACTTTTGATGTGAGTTGGAACTATTCATGTTTCAAAGATCACAGTTAACGTACAAACTGCTAGAGCTATGTTTCCACAGAATATTTGCCCACATGAATTATTGTTTTACTTTTTAATTTTGTTAAACAATTTCAAAGATATGTTAGTATTTCTCTATGTTGATAAACCACTGGTCACTAAAAATCGCTAAGGATTTTTTTTAGATCCGCTGGGTTTTAGACAAGGATTAACACTGTTTTACTTTTTAATTTTGTTAAACAATTTCAAAGATATGTTAGTATTTCTCCATGTTGATAAACCACTGGTCACTTAAAATCGCTAAGGATTTTTTTTTTAGATCCGCTGGGTTTTAGACAAGGATTAACACTGTTTCATTCAAAAATAATTCTACTTTTGATGTGAGTTGGAACTATTCATGTTTCAAAGATCACAGTTAACGTACAAACTGCTAGAGCTACGTTTCCACAGAATATTTCTCACATGAATTATTGTTTTACTTTTTAATTTTGTTAAACAATTTCAAAGATATGTTAGTATTTCTCCATGTTGATAAACCACTGGTCACTTAAAATCGCTAAGGATTTTTTTAGATCCGCTGGGTTTTAGACAAGGATTAACACTGTTTTACTTTTTAATTTTGTTAAACAATTTCAAAGATATGTTAGTATTTCTCCATGTTGATAAACCACTGGTCACTTAAAATCGCTAAGGATTTTTTTTTTTAGATCCGCTGGGTTTTAGACAAGGATTAACACTGTTTCATTCAAAAATAATTCTACTTTTGATGTGAGTTGGAACTATTCATGTTTCAAAGATCACAGTTAACGTACAAACTGCTAGAGCTACGTTTCCACAGAATATTTCTCACATGAATTATTGTTTTACTTTTTAATTTTGTTAAACAATTTCAAAGATATGTTAGTATTTCTCCATGTTGATAAACCACTGGTCACTTAAAATCGCTAAGGATTTTTTTAGATCCGCTGGGTTTTAGACAAGGATTAACACTGTTTTACTTTTTAATTTTGTTAAACAATTTCAAAGATATGTTAGTGTTTCACCATGTTGATAAACCACTGGTCACTTAAAATCGCTAAGGATTTTTTTAGATCCGCTGGGTTTTAGACAAGGATTAACACTGTTTTACTTTTTAATTTTGTTAAACAATTTCAAAGATATGTTAGTGTTTCACCATGTTGATAAACCACTGGTCACTAAAAATCGCTAAGGATTTTTTTAGATCCGCTGGGTTTTAGACAAGGATTAACACTGTTTTACTTTTTAATTTTGTTAAACAATTTCAAAGATATGTTAGTGTTTCACCATGTTGATAAACCACTGGTCACTTAAAATCGCTAAGGATTTTTTAGATCCGCTGGGTTTTAGACAAGGATTAACACTGTTTTACTTTTTAATTTTGTTAAACAATTTCATAGATATGTTAGTGTTTCACCATGTTGATAAACCACTGGTCACTTAAAATCGCTAAGGATTTTTTTAGATCCGCTGGGTTTTAGACAAGGATTAACACTGTTTTACTTTTTAATTTAGTTAAACAATTTCAAAGATATGTTAGTATTTCTCCATGTTGATAAACCACTGGTCACTTAAAATCGCTAAGGATTTTTTTAGATCCGCTGGGTTTTAGACAAGGATTAACACTGTTTCATTCAAAAATAATTTAACTTTTGATATGAGTTGAAACTATTCATGTTTCAAAGATCATAGGTCATGTACAAGCTGCTAGAGCTACGTTTCCGCAAAATATTTTCCACATGAATTATAACATCCCTATGCTTTGAATTCTAAAGTTTAAATATTACTTAAACAATTGACATAACAAAAGTACTAATACTAAATAAACTATTAGAAAACCTCATATGCTAAATTAATGTTTGTAAAACATCTTAATAACATTTATAAACTAAACATAGCTTACTTAACTTAATATTACCCATACGATTATTTGTTAGTACTAGCTACCCAAGCACATGCTATCTACAATGCAACATGCAGCTAAGTGTACATTTAGATTTTGCGATCCTCCTTTAATGCTCCTGGTAGGGGGAGGGACTTCACCTCAACCAATCAGGATCCAGTGTTTGATAATTATATATTTGTTTCACTATGAACGGTTATATTTTCGCAAATTTCAATTGTAAGACTTGATGAAACTAAACAAATTTTTGTTTGATAGCAATTTAGTTATAAATTCATTTAAAGCATTCTAATTTTTCCATGGGTTGAAGTCCAATCTATCACTATTATTTGTTAATATACGTAAACTTTTAAGATAGAATGGCTTCGTGTACAATTCCATTATTTAAATTTAGAACCTAGCCATAAATATTTTACGATTAAACTTAACAGGTAAATAGTAAGTAAGTATTACAATGTTGGTCAGACATTGCAATAATTCTTACATTTTACACAGTTCACCTTTTGATGTTCGACCTCAACTATCAAACGATGAACTGTGTAACAATGATGGCTTGCGCAGTCTCTTTATAGACAGTAGGCGTGGTTTTACTAATTAATGCGAGGGGCACTTCAGTGCGCAGGGTCACCCTATTGGTGTGGGCGTGGTCTACTCAACCAATGAAATGCGGGCATGGCGTGCATAACAATCCTAAAGATTGCATAGAATAAATTATACCGGTACAAAGATAGCGCACCTTAATCTTACAGTGAAATTTAACTTTACTTGTGAGTTACCATGATAGCAACGATAAAATATATGATATGTTTGCATTTGAACCAGGAGGTTTAAATAATGACGGTCAAATGTTAAGTATATTATATAATACTAGTGTACCTACCTATTGCTAGAATTCGAGAAATTGCAATGTATTCCAAGCCTTAATTTAAAACGAATAACAGTCGTAATTTCCAACTCAAAAATGATGTAATCAATCACTCGGATACAGTTGTTATCAAAAACTGAAAACACACGTTTTTGTGTGTATCATGTGTTTACTACAAACAGCTGTAATTATTATATAATTAATACGAAATACGCTACATGAAACTTTTGTCGGTTGAACTCCTCAACCATTTATAAACCGATTTTATCCATTGACGTCTCATTGGAAAGAGCGTGTCGCGTAGATTTACAAACTGGCCTTACATTTTTTGGTAAATATTCCCCCTTGGGCTCAGCCCCAGTAGCTTTTTTTAAAGTTCCCCGTGTTATCCTTATGAAGAACATAATTGTTTACATTTTTTGATCAGCTGTATAATTTAATTGAAGTTATTTATTTTTCAATTCCACAAAACGCATTGGGTACATTAAAGAAAGGATTGAATTAAAATATTTTACTACTTTGTAAAAAATGTTATCGCTATAAAAATTGACTGAAATTTGTAAACGTACTGACGACAACGGGTAGTACCACGGTAGGACTATGTAGACTACATTATTATTGACAAAGATCAACATGGACAACCTAATGTGGCTATAAGTGGGAAAGATTTGTAGAATACACTAAAAACCCAGATCAGCTTTTGAAAAATGATTAAATATTTACAAGAAATGATGATTGTGTGGAACTGTTAGGTACGTAATCTATGAGTTGAGTCTTTTTAAACTCATCGGAAATTATAACTTTTATTCGTTTTTAAATAAGTTATTTGTTTTAAAATACTGTAACTACTTTACTTCTTTGCAATTGCTCGATTTCGAGCAACATTTGCGCTAGTTATTACAAATTATTCGTCTGTTTAAGTAAACATAATATTTTCTTCATAAGAAATACATTGAGATTTTGATAACCTGTGGGGGTTAAGCCTGAGCACTTTTATTACAGGAATTGGTAAAATAGGGCGTCTACACAAAAAATTCTTAATTTTGATACTTCGTTTGTAAAAAAATCGTTCATTATTAATGGAGGAGTAGTGTTTCGTAGAAATCACCTTCACTCAGTAGGAGGGAATAGAGCTACAAAAAATAAACATGTGAAAAGCTCGTTACTCAAATATAAATTTGCATTGCAATAATAATAATAACATTTAGATTGTGTAGAATAAATAATAACCAACCTTAATATTAAAGCTTCTAGCAAAAAAAAAGAAAATCTAACTATTAAACTTATGTCTATTTATATACAACAAATATTTACCTGTGTTAATGAAATGTCTGGAGAACTGCAGAAATTATAAACTGAAGTATACAATTGAATCTATCTCCAAACAAGTTAACTATATAACTTTGCTTTACACTGTTTATTATAAACTGACTATAAATAATTAAAAACAATTATTAAAAGAACATAGTAAAATGATAATTACAAAACAATATAAATAATAAAATATAGTTTTATCATACACTCATAAACAACGGTTACTGGAATACGCTGGACAAACTAACGACAAACAATGATCACTGCAAAAGCTGGACAAATGAACAACCAAACAATGACCATTGCGAAAAATGGCCGTTGCACATGTGCCAACGGTTTTAGACAAAGATAGAACTATAATGCGGGTTGAAGTTTATCAATCAAACTTGGAGGAACTGGCGGACCCTTAACTGTTTAGTCATTTCTGTTCATACTCACCGTATGATGCAATCGCTGCACCATACAACCATTAGGCCCATAACCAATATCTCTCGGGTACTTACGCGTACCAAATTATTCATAATAACCTTTTCGACGACAATCCTTGATACCGGTACTTTTCCCTAGTATACACGGCCTCCCTACTTAAGAAATTAAATTACAAACGTCCAAAAACCCAGCATTTTGTGATTTTTGTCATATTTCATTCTGATGTTTAAAGACATACCAATCATTGTTTAGAGAATATGCATACATACATAGTCTATTAAATAACAAACAGTTGTTTGTATAAGGTTTTTTCAAACTGACATCAATAAGTTTACATTAAAAGTTGTTTACGAATAAAGCAATTAATAGGAAATAACTTTGTTTGCTGATAACCTTTTACGAGAAAATCCGAAACCAAGAATTTACTAACCTTGAGACTTGATTAACGCATTTCATTTGTCGGTCGTAATTCTTAACTATAAACGTTGGTTTTTGGTACTTGTTCTTTTCCTTATAATCGTTGGTAGCAGCAAGAATAATTTTTACGTACCAACACATCACTGTAATTTAAAAATTAGTTATCATCGGTGTTGCACCTTATTTTATACAGTCGTATTACAACCGTATTCAATTTTAATTGATGTCTTAACTGTATAAGTTTTGCTTTTTATATCTAGATTCCAAATTGTTAGTTAATGCTAAGAAAATGATAACTCATTTAAGTAACACATTTGTTCAGAAAACCATAATGAATCGTTTACGATTTACGTTATTTATGTATCAATAGTTCGTGGCCTATTTTGCCTAAATTTTATATATACTTTGTTATGCTTTAAACGTAGCAAATTCTCTCACTAAGTTCTGTATTTTTGTGTGTATGTCTGTTGGTAACGCAATAATTTCCTTATTTTTCAATGTCACGAAAAGGACAAGAGCACCTTGATAATGAAAATGTCAACCCTAATAAAGTGAATTGTGAGGTTGAGGTAGTACTTTAAATACTTTTAACCATTGTGGGAAGTAACTTTCAACTGTAGGCTTACCTTAGGACAATGCCTCATAGATCTAGATCTATAAAGCTTTTTAAGTTTAATCATTGGATTTAACATATAGACCACGTATTTCTATCCTTTCACTATTTAACAATTAACTAATGAATGTTTGCAATGGTCAAATAGTTTTACCTTATAATGTTCCAGATAGAAACGTTCTGAATACAAAACTTTAAAGATCTAGCTTGCTGCGATGTGTTTTACTTCAACGTAAAAGAACCAAGTAAAGAGTATTTTCTCAATGACAGTGGGGTGATTGAACGTTTCAGCTCTCTGGATTGGAACATCACGAAGAACGAACCGTTGAAACACATGCGGGCGTTACAGGGATCTTCACTAACTGGAGAAGCTACCGTTGAAACAATGAAATTACCAGTAACCGTATTAGTTTTGGTCTACACGCTTTGTCAATTCATTTTGTTTTCATTTGAATTAAAAGGATATTTTTCCGAATTGGTTTTAAAATAACAAACAATTTGCAAGTCAACAATTTTGTTAGGGATTGTACACAACCTCTTGATGACACGATGTAGCTTACGTGATAGTGTTAATATAAATATCTCGCAGTAAGTTTATATAATGTAAAAGATTGTTTGCTAAAAAACGCTAATTTGCTTTAAAATTAATTGTAGATAACAGTATTGAAGGAAGGGATTTTATTTTGTACACCTTGGTTGTTTATACAATACATGTAACAATACATCTATATTGTTTGATTGGTAAACTCGCATAAAGTGGTTTCACTAGAGACAGACAAATGGAATCCAACAATTCAAAGTTAAATAATAACAACATACAAGATAACACTATTTCATCCACTACAGATAATATTCCTTATCTGAGCTACAATAGAGCATTACATCAAGACATTCCAGAACAAATAAATATAATATCATCTAGTGTAAAAAGATCCATATTTAGCAAGGAAGTGATGGATATATTAGAAAGACTGGTTGACGGTGAAAGAAGCCTTACCTAACATTTGAACATATTTAACAGTGAAATTAGTTAAATTGAATAGTTTTCTGTACTACAAATAGCAATAAAAAAACATTTAAACAGTTTCACAAAAGGACAAACGATAAACAGAAATACGTTGGATTACAATACAACCAAGAGTAATGAGAGTTAACATTTGCTTTAAATAAATAGTAAATTATAGGGTAAAGAGTGGGAAATTTGTTTTTATATAGCTTGATCGTTTGTACGTCTAACATTAAGCAATGTACAATATACCAAATGTTTGTTATTTTAAAAATCATTCAAAAACATAACGATTTGAATGAATAAACAAGTCTTAGAAATATAAGGTACTAGCCCTATGTTGCAAATGTGGCACATGGTTGTAATTAGTGGAACAATGCTCTGCCCGCATGTACCGCCAACTGTTCACGAAGAAGTAGAAACACTGTGTACATTACTTTTCCATACCAGTTAAATAGCTGATACACCTTGCAGGATTAAAGTGATATTTTAGTTTAGTTCTGAATTTATGTTTATAATGGTGACATAATAAAATAGTGGTTTTTAATAAGTTTTCTCACAGAAACATTGCAAACCAAAATCCAAACACTTTTCGTAATATGTACATAATAACAAACTTTTCACTTGACGATCTTATAAAATGCAAAGACAAAAGTGGAAATATTTCAATTGCGAATGTTTGCTGTATACCAGATAGCAATCATAAACAGCATAAAAGAATGTGTATGATGGGTCTCTCATTAGTCTGTAGTGGAACTAGCTAAAGACAACATCTCATTAACAACAAATTATATCGCAAACATTGCAAAGGTAACATGTACAAATAGTTATCTCCAACAGTTTTATGTCGTATATATAGCTAATTTCTCAAATTTAACAAAATTCCTACTATGTTTCCAATAAAAGAAACAAACTTTGAGTGTATAATATGCATGGACAAAAAAATCGTAATTTACTCTTCTTACCAATGCAAACACTGTTTCGCTTGCGACATGTGTGGATGACAATTTGACAACTGTTGTTACTGTAGTAGACCTAACTCTATGATCCAAATGTTTAGTTTAGCTTAGATCTGTATTAGGTTTAAGTTTGAAAACAATTATATTCCTCGTATGTCAATTTTGATTTTTCAATAAAGAATTTAAAAATCAGCATATCGGTACTTATCCCTTTACCGATATGCTGTTTTTTTTAAACCACAACAATAACCTTGAAAATATCGATCCACCTAACTTTCACACCTCAGCATGTCGTCATCATGACGTCACCATACCGTAACCCACCACACCACGTGCTAGGTCACGCACCATTACCACCAGATGCTTAACCGTCAATTAAGCACCACATGGCTCTTGTGACGTCACTCCTCAGCAGCCCTATGTATCCACTACTAATCCCTGATAATATTGACACACCAAGCTATTCGTTTTAAAAAGCTCATTTTGCTCACTAGTGGCAACAACAACTATTTTATTCATTCTCCAATGATACGAAAATAAAATATTTCTAAATAATCCTCCTAATACGGAATAAACATTTAAACTGATAGCATTTTTAGCCTCTGGGGACACCAAAATGAAAAAGTAAATCGGCCAAGGGCCCAGTCTTCCTGTGCCACCTACGGTAATAGTTACGTCTCTAAAAGGATTAAGGAAATTCGAAAAAGTTCACGTTGTAATATCAAGCCGGTATCCAAACAAATAGTAAGATATAAGAGAGATCACAAACAGAGAAGCTACGTCGGACATTGATCAGAGCAAGTTTATGGCCAATAAACCAATATTGACCTTGGGGACCAATCCTGTAGCTGCTGTCAATAGCTGTACAGTACTTACTTGTATTGCAATATGTTTTATTTATGTTCTAACGCTTTAGTTTGAATAAATGGTCAGTAAACCCCATTTAAGGGCAATTCTTAATATTTTATCGAGAAGAAATTTAGATTGTTAAAAATTCTAATAATCACCAGATCTGGATTTTCTTTGAAACGGACTTCAAAAATGTTCATTATTTCGATTTGCAGGTATTGAACGAGGTTATGAGGAATTGTAAAGGTAGTCAATACAGTTCGGTGGATTACATTAAATATGTAGTTTAAATATACATATAAATACTAAGCAAACAGTGGATGTTATTTTAAGTAACTGTATACAAATTGTTCAGGACTTTGATAGTTCGGAGAACCTAAAAAATAACTTGTTTTAAACGTTGATTTGTTGTCGGGGAAAATAAAATAATGGTGTGCAAATAAATTTTGCTATTTAGGGCTACTTGAGCTTTTGAGATAACAATTGAATATAACGATTTGTTATGGGCTACATGAATGCCTCGAGGCTGTATACAAAAATGTCCTGAAACCAAATAGTGCACAGTATTCTTATAAAACTGCATTGTGAGATGCTACCACCCTTATTTTAAGATACCAGTTGAACATGTTCAGTATTGTATAACGATAATTTGTATTGGCCCTTATTGCCGGGTGGAGATATTAAATTTTATAAGGTGATAATAATAACAATAACAATAAGAAAGTATTGTAAACCCGCGACATATCATTGCAATTTAATCTTCTGCATATTAATAGTAATTTTATAACTCTAACTTTTTTAAATGTCGACCATGATTTATGAAAAGTTGATACTAGACTTTCTGTTTTAAATCTGGTATATTGAAGTTAAATTACAGGATACATTGCCGTCGTTTCACCCATTGTAATACAATTCCAATCGGGAGTTCTAAAACACAAAGCTGTGACACAGATCTAAATCCAATCTCAATTTCTAACTTAATACTCGACTCCTATTTGATCGGTATTTAATTCTTAAGTCTCCTGACCATTTTAAGTTTGTTTTTTTCACTAGGAATGAATGGTTTTGTTTAAAGTTTTAAGGGTGGGGCAAAAAGAGATATATTTATTATATTATATTAAGTGTGGCGAAATAGTAAGATTTTTTAGATACGCTTTACAGCATATACAAGTATATATAATATAATGCAAGTATATACAAATTGTATTGATCAAGCATTAGTAAAGGCATGGTCATAAAAACATTAATTTAGATTGAATAAAGACTCATATGATTTTTAAGACGTTGTATCGTTTTGGTGTCATGCTCCAGTTGTAAAATGAACCTCGGCGACCCGTGACAGGGAAACTTATTTCACCTCAAATACTAAGATATAGTTAGTATGACACCAAGTAAATTCAGCCTGAGGTGTTAAGAGGAAAACCATAACATACCTGTATGTTAAGTATAATGTACAAAACAGTTTCCGCATGTATATTCTTATTTATAATAATCTGTTTATATTATCACAAAAATTTTACTTTTATTTAGTAGTTTTATGGAATGTTATATTTATTGAATGTTGTGAACAAATGCGTTAATGTGAATCTGGTTAGATAAATGACTTATAATAGTCGGTTTTTAAAATTGAAACATCATCAAAAGCAACAAGTACAGCACACAGTTGTAGGTCCATAACGAAGATACATGTCGCAATGTCTCGTAAGGAGTGGGTGTAGATCTTTACTTCATATAGCGGTAGTCATTGTATTAAACCTAAGCTGTGTTCAGCATTAGTTTGTAACTCAAATTTTTTTGGACTACTATTTCAAATTTGCTCCCAACATCTTATTCCTGAAAGATTCTTGCCGGATGTCGATTTTAAACCGTGTACCTGACAACTATAATGTACCTATCGATAATAAATTAAACCTAAGTGTTTGTCATAAAATCTTGATTTAATGCAAAGGTTGCCATTGTACTATTATATATATATATATATATATTTATCAACTTTCGCATTTATTCACTCAAACCACGTAAAATGTAAATTTGATATAACTACATAATTATTCAGCAGTACATGAACCAGTTACAACTGTGGATAAGCCTAAACGGCGTGCAAGACATTAACAACGTGTACAGCAGGATTTATTGTTACACAAATTATTCCCAGGACAGAGAGAGACCAACATTGACTAGTACATGCAACGGCTAGCTTATATTAGTGCGTAAGAGACTTTTGAATAGATGTAATTGATGATGAATATTGCTTCTTGATATGTTAATATCAGGCGAAGTGTTGTGTATGAGTTGTAGAAGCACCTACTTTGTTGAAACCTTTCACAACATGTTCACCTAAGCTAATTAATTTTATAAAGCTTAAAGAGGACTTTAAGACTATCTACAAAAATAAAAATAGATTGATCACTTCCCCCATTTGGTTTCTCAAACACTCATATTAATATTTATCTATTTTTATATGGCATTGTCTACTTAATAAAGACTACACATTTTCCATAAAATATAGCTTTAGACGCATTTACTTGATGGGAAATAAGCTATTACCGTAGTCCTTGTGTTCAACCAGGTAAATGTTAATTCGCTTTAGCTGCAAGTTTGCTGTGGCCGGGAATTTCCATTTTGTGTAAATATTTTTAAGTTTTTAGTACGAGAATAGAGTTTTTTGTGCAATCTTATATATTAAAAAAAAATAGTTTTTTCTTTTCCGAGTTCGTTTGGCTCTTCTACCTGACCGATTTTCATGATTGAGGTCTCAAATTGAAGGTATGCACGTACAAATTTAACATGAAGCATCGGCATATATTTATCTACTGTACTACTCTACCAAAAACATGAGTTTGATTTATTTTTGAATTCTTACTTCAATTATTTAAGATCTATTTCACCAGTTATAATTATATAATCCTATATATTTTGGTCCATAAGAACCTTCAGTGAAATACCGGCTTTCATTAAGGCTATCAGTTATTCAAATAGAACGAGTTTCATGCAAATGTAAGGTGAACAACCAATTTTTTTTTTTTTTTTTTATTTAGACTCAAAATAATTAGTAAATTATATGCTTTAATTTGAGCTATTGATCGTTTGGATCAGTTAAAGTTCAAGTTGCTCATTACTCCAACATTATTACACAATTATTATTATTACTCAATTTATTAATTTTACAAAAATCATAAATTTCACTATTTCTCTGATATGATATTTATTTCAACGCTGCGGAGCAGTATGGGTCATCTTATATTATATTACTTGTATAATAACAAATGAAAAACTTCCCTGGTTTTCAATTTAGCAACCACAACAAAAAAATAACAACTCATACTCACATAGCATGACCCAAACTGAGATATAGGATTGGCCTGCATCCAATTTTTACCTCAAATAGCCGTAGCAACTTGACTTCTTCAGTTTTTATACTAACCGTAACTTATGTACTTTCCATTTATTTCGCCTTAAATTTTATAATATTTGAAACAAAGACTAACTTTTGTTTTCAATCGTCAATACATTATGTTTTAATTGAGTGATAATAATAATACTTAAGTTATTTGTGAACTACGTGATCCTTGTGCTATATCAAACGAATATTTAATCGTGTTTTACTTTTTTTATTCTTAATTTACTTATTTTAAATTAACGATTTTGCCTGTAATTTACTGTTTTTATTATACATTATTATTGCCATTTCCATTTGAATATGACAACAAAGCTAGTAGATAATCAAATTAAATAACTAGATGTAGCTTTGTAGCATATTTCTCAGAGTGGTTTTCTCTTTTAATTCTGAATGATTTAATTTGTAAAATTAAAAAAAATGACAGAAGCAAACCAAGGCAATTGGACACATTGCAATTGGATACAAAATTACTACAAATTTTACACATTTGACTTATAAAACAAACAAATTTACCCAAAAAGCATAAACTTTTCTGACTCAAATGATAAAATGTGTAAATAATAAACAACATATCAGATCCTCAAAATAACAGATTATAAATAATGTGATGAATCAGATATGTGCTGGTTATCGACATTACATACACAAATTCGATTTTACACATATTTAACTGTTTATCAAAGGTAAAATAATAAAGCCCTTCAAAAGAATAGAGCGTAAATAGTTTTTTTTTACATTTGTTTTACCAAAACCTTGTTATATCTTTATCAAATACTAACCTCCTGTTGACGACTCGTCTATTTTGTATGAATTCAGCTACAATTACTTTAGTATTTCAAAATGAATTTAGAGTGGGAGTGTAAGTAATGACCAAATTAAAGTATATCAATGTTGATTAAAAAACTAAGTAGGGCCACGAAATCCATTGATGATCAGAAATATCATAAAATGATATTTGAAAATATGAATTTAATTTTGATTCGTCCCGACCGTAATGCCGGACATGAACGTGTTAAAAATTATACCTTACTACATCACTTTTAATAATACTCTGTAGTTGTACTGTTGTTGAATGTTGTTTTTAGTTTTTTTACCCAAAAGCTTAAAGTTAGTAAAGTTTAAGATATTTAATTTTTCAAATGTTCTTTAAAGAATCTAGACTGTAATCAGTTCATTGCCTTTTATACTGTTTATCATATTAAAGTTAAAAACATGCTTACATAACAATATTTCCTACTCTTCTGATAATAATATTTCGGCCATGAAAACTAACTAAAAGCATGATAAGCTTACACGGGATCATTGTGGCTTTATTGTTGTATTCGTTATTACGTGTATTGGTGTACTATCAAACGTTGACTATATCAATGTTGCGATGCATGCATTCACCAGTTGTTATCCTCAGTTACAATTTATTTGACAAGTTTGTATTATAATTAGAATCGAATTTGAAAAAAATATGTCCCGCTTTGAAGTACGAGTAGCTTAATGAAATATACAGACAAATCAGGAAACCAACCTTCTAAGTATTCCATTATCCTCCAAACATTTTATGAGCTCCATCATCTGAGTATTAAGTTCCAACGGCTTTTCACACCTGGCATTGATGGAGCTATACATCAATCTACTGTCATGTTCTGATAACCAACATTGCTGTTATGCATATATAAGATACTATTCAAGATTACAAGCGTCAATTGAATAAAAATAGGTATTGGAATATAGGTATTCAAATACCTATACCTAGGTATAGGTATTGAAATTTCAATATCTTAAAAATATTCTATGAAGAGACATTCCAGTGTAGCTGTGATGCCCGCAGGTTCTATAGTTTTACAACCACATGGTTTATGGCTTGAGTATAACGTTGTAGACACATTCTTTGTATATTCTTATAGTTTATCAAGTATATTACATCATGTATGGTTGCACCTTTACTACTAAATCGAGCAATTAGATGCTTTTTTAAATATTTAAAAAAATGAATTCAGGAAACTTTTTTATATTTATACAGCCGCATGTATCCAACATAAGCTTGGAAATAAGGCACTTATATATTATTAAAGTACATTACTTCTGCAAAACTCATGATAGTACCAATTTGGTTTATGTTAAGTGTTAACCAAAAGGAATTTTGTTACAATTAACTGTAATTAATTCAAAATGCAAATTGAAGACAAATGATTAAAGATATTTAATGTTTTAACAAACTAACATTGACTACACATCAGAACAATAAAACTCACTAGTAAATATTATTTTTTCTCCATGACAACCAAAATCAATAAAAATCATCTAAAGATAAACAAGTAAAAATGTCCACAATATCAAACAGCTGATAACTAATTTATATCACAAGCACATTAACTGATCCTGATGTAGATTTCATAAAGCAATTTTTCAGGTAAAAATATATAAACAGGTATAGTTTTTACCTACTAACAAGTTTATTTTAAATATAAAAACACATGTATACGTTTAGCCTAGACAAACTAGTCCAATAGTCAAGCCTGCTTAGGTGCTATCTAAGACAACCTGTAAGTGACAGGTTTTCTTATATTTTTTCAGGCTATGAAGAAAATATTATATATTTTGTATACATTTACATCGTGATATGTAGTATTCGCTGTAAGAAACAGAATATATTTGATTACTAGATTTTTTTTGCTAGATTAAAGTGTTAGAAACAAATATCTGTATCATTATATATTAATTTTTGTTTTACATTTAAATGTCACAATATCCTATGTTTAGAACAAAATAAGTTGAAATTGTGTTTATAGTTTACATATTTATTAATAACATAATTTCCTTTGGTGAATGAAGGGTGTTTTTACTTGAAGATCCTAACATATAAGTAAAGTAAGGTCAATTAAAAATAATATTTAGTTAATACAAGGGTAATAGTTAAACTATTAATTAATTATATAAATAATTACGTCTTTTTGCCTATTTTTCGTATAATAGTTTATGAAATATTATTATAAATATTAGTGTAAACTTATTGTAATAAGTTTACACTAATATTCACACACATTTAATTCACAAAATAATGAAACACATAAAATAAATTAAACCAAAATAACATAATAATACAGGAAAGAAAAATAAACAAATGGATGCCTCACAAAATTGTTTTTCAAAGTACCAGTATTGTAGTTAATTTATTTATGATTTGCAGGAATAATTATCAATCCTTCTAAAACCAATATAAACACATTTTAATGAGGCTAATAATCATGTTGTAGTTTCAACATAAACAGGTTGGATTGTTGTGAGTTTTAGGTGAAACAATCATGTTTGTGTTTCATGTTTACGATCGGTTACAAACTCCCAACAAAGGAGTCTGCTGAGCGAGAAATAATGAAAACATTGTGGCTAGGGACGATTATTTTGAGTCTACATGCCGTTGTTTATTTATTTGTAAATACAGTAACAACAACAACAAAACTGTGTTTTCAGTTACAGTATCACATAAAGCTGTTTATGGTTCATCAAACGGTTTTTTACCAGCCTGATTGAAGATTATGGAGAGATTCAATAACCAAGTGGTGTCAGCTGCACTCACACTCAACAGCTCCACAGTTCAATCTCACGATGACGCAGTGTGCATAGAAATATGCTTTAACGTTGAAATTGTACGTTTTAATTAACTTACAATTGCAGTTTGAAACATAGACTAATATTTTATCCTAGCTACAAATTAGTGATTACTGTCCCACTAATCCTATTATAACATCATATTTTTCAAGTAGATTAAGCTCTTCAACACACTTGATTTTATCCAAACTGCAAAATAGTTTAAACTATAAATAGGTATCACGTATTGATACATTGTCCCACTAATCCTATTATAAAATCATATATTTTGTTGGTGGATTAAGCTTTTCAACAAACTTGATGAATAACTGAGTAATTTCAGTAAGTTTTGATTTAGGTTTCTGATCGTTTCCTTTTTTGAACTGTGATGGAAAATGTCTACAATCATGTCTTAAATAGGAGTTTTAACTAAATAAAATGAGCTTCACACAAAGAATACATATTAAGTTTACTTGTATCCGCGATCAAACCCGAATTAACGTGTTAGGTAAACCGTTTTATGTTTGGTTCCTTATCTATTATTGGATTAATGTAAATATCATGTTCAAGTGTTACTGTAACCATTAAATCAATTCACTCATTAACCGAGTCAGTAATTAAAAGTTAAAATTACTACATACGTTTTCTAAATCAAGGGTATCAAAACCGGCAGTACTCAAACCATGCACTAAGCATTTCTTTGTTGTTGTTTTTTCCTTTTATTAAAGCCATAAACTGGCGTCTAACAATGAATATAAATTCTTCATATTTATATTCAGCTGCTATGAGGCTAATATGCTATGTATATAAATATGTTAGATTTTAAATCATCAAAGCATGCGATTTGCGAAAACTCAAGACGTCCTTTATGTTATTTTTTAAAATTAATTATAAAATCTACAATGATAAACAAATCAGTCATCCATATCTTACACGCTCAAAAAATTTTCAATATCCAAGACATCGCCTTTGTTTATATGAAAGATCTCCTTATTATATGGGATTAAGGCTTTACAACAGTCTACCCACTAATTTCAAAGAAATTAACAGTATTTCAACATTTAAAAATGATTTCAAACGATACTTTTTACAGAAAAATTATTATAATATTTCCGATTATTTAAATGATAAGTAAATATATTTTAGTTTAAGCTATGTGGATTTTAGTTTTGTTATGTAACTTAGTGTTTAAGATCTCTGACAATATCACCTGTTTCACCAGCTAACGCTGGATCTGTGAAATGTTTTGTGATAATAAAGTAATATTTCATTTCATTTCATTTATTATGAACTCAAATTAAAGACGATTTATTCATAGTACTCTTTTATATATATTTTCATGGTTAAAATGTTTGTTGGAATAGTTTTTAAAATTGGTACGAGAAAACCTGCATTGTAATAAAAAATTGTATATGTATTTTAATATGTTATTGGCAATTGTATCAGTAACATTAAATTCTTGAAAAGTATAAGAAAATAATCATAGTAACAGCCAAATTGAACAGTCTCCTTAGTGATAAAAATGGTTTCGTAATCCATAGAACAATTATTTTTGTCATGTTGTCAACTATTCGTTAAAGGAACTAGACTAGGACGAGCATACAAAAGGAAAATGTATTTACTGTTTTATATAACATAATAATAATCATAACATTATTGCAAAATCGTACCTCAATTAACGTGTAATTTTTAAAACGTTAATTTTAATCAACTTTTTCTTGATTATTCTTGTTTTATTTCAATAGTTTTGAAAACTGTGTGAGCATTAAACCTTTGTTATTTCAGCCATTTTCGTAGATTACCTTATTAGATACTTTACTTTTAGTAAATTTTAGTTGATTACCTTTGATAGGATCCAGTTGTATTTTTTGTACTGGCTTTGATAATTATAAACTAGGCTACTAACTAGGTGGGAACTTGGACTGCCTAACATAGCGGACATAGGTCCAGTGCATTTAACTTTCTGACAATGGATGGAACAATTTGTCAAAGGTAAGTGGTGAGAAGTTACCTCGTACAACAGTCCATTATCTTGACGAATGTAATTGCTGCAGAGTAACAGACTGTGAGTTGTCTTAGCCGTGACGTAAACGACGATTTGTTACTTCGTTGGTATTACAATCAATTTACTCATTTTTCGTCTGGAACTCCTTGCAACCAGTTGTTGCAGACCATAGTGGGAGGTTTTGTTGAGTAAGTATATAAATCAATATTCCATTCTTTTCAATGTCTCATAACATAAATGTGTTGTAAAGATGTAGTTTTTATAATTGATGGCTTTGTTAGTTTTTTACAGTGTGCTAATTATAGTAAATTTATTAGGTAAAGCTTGGTTGGGGATTACGAGTACCATTATTATTCTTATTATTTCAATATGAAATTGCAATCGTAAAAGAATAATACTGCAAATCTTAAAAACCCTCTTTATTTGTTTTCCAAACGGGTATTCATTATAATTGTGCGTTCTAGTTGATTTTTTTCTACACATTTTTCTCTGCGTTTTGTGATCAATCATTTTATTCGGAAAATGCATTTCCTAAAATTATAAATTAAAACCCCTATTACACCAATGTTATAAATAATGTTGTTTAGTGTTTAGAGTCATTTTATAACGCAATCCACGTCATCAGGTGTTTGAATTTATCGATAAGATTTTATATTATTGTAATGTGAAATATATCACAGTTGGGCCAAACACTAATGCTTATAAAGTGTCATGTCGTTGATTCTAATATAATGCTATTCAAATCCCTATTTCCTTAAATTAGTTGCCTTTCTTCCATAAGGGTTGCCATTAAGACTAACTCACCCAGTAGCTTCATTATATTAACACATTTTTACAACACTAGTTTACTCAATTCATGGATTTACATCACTAATTAACACGGTGTTTTAAAGACCATTTACAAATGTAAAACCCCTTATAAAATGAAGAGGTTGTTTGAATTACCACGGTGTTGGCACTTCTTAACTTTAACAAACCTAGCAAGGAAGTATGTATTTTTTCAATGCACATAAATGCATTTAGTTCTACTCCTTTCATATGTATATTTTAATTTTTTGAATTAGCATTAAAACCAGCATGAGGTTAATACAGTCATGACAAGTCAAAATAAGTTATTGATGGCTGTAAAACCACTTATTAGCCTGTAAATTACTCGCACTCGTAGCACCATGGGGAGCTATATTACATTGAATTCTTTTATATCTTGTTTTATACAATATTCGTTTTTAACAATTGGGCATATTTCAATGTATAGAAAAACATGGTTTGTTTTGATTTTATGACCTAAATAAAGCTATCCCTTACTATAAAATAACCATATTCCTATCGAATTAAAAGTTTCAATACTACAGATCACATGGTAATGATTCTGCTTAAAATGTCTTTGAACCTTGTTCAGTAATTATCAGTTAGAAGACATCTGTCGCCAGTAAATCTGTAAATGTTTCTTTGGTGGTAAAAAAATCCTTTTGCATTTTTGTATACAATGTTCGTAATGCAGAAAAAATAGAATGTTATACAAATAAGTGTCATTGGAAACAATAATATCTTTTAATCTCATCAGGACGTAAACGTAATCCGTTGCTCTTAATCCGAGGGACTGTGAGGAACAACCATTACCGAGAGATCAAAATGGTTTCTACGAAACATTCGCCTAGCTTAGGTTGCCGACTTACTGCGTGGTCACGTGATTTAGATAATCTTTTCCTTAGAAAACTAATGTATTTAATAACATTTGCAGTAGAACCTTGATAACAAGTCACCCTTTTTAAAAAGTGCCATTTTCTAATCCCATAGAATTTTATTTTAGACCTAATCACATGTTATTGCAAACCTTAATAAGAAGTCGACATTGATAACAAGTATTTTAAATAATCCCCATGAGTGTCTTGTTATCGAGGTTCTATTGTTTTTCTTATTCATTAATTATACATTCACCAATAAGATCAACTAAAAAAAAACAACATCTTACTGAGGCAACCAATTGTTTTATGTTTTTTACCGTATTATTACGTTTTTACTTTCTCCCCCTATACCATAGTATATGGAGAAAGTATTGTTTTCGTCAAAATTTTCGAGTTTGAGTTTTGAGTGGATATATTCGTTTTGGGTCCCCCTGGACCCAAAAAAGTGGTTTTCGAAGTGATGTCTGTGTGTGTGTGTGTGTGTGTGTGTCTGTGTGTCTGTGTGTCTGTGTGTCTGTGTGTCTGGATGTGTACAGAGCTAGAGACTACACCTGTGGTCCGATTTCAATGAAATTTGGTATGTAGGTTCTAATCCATGGTATCTCCAGGCGTTTTTTTCACTTTTTTGAAATTTTGATTTTTAATGGGGATTTTCCCATAAAAACCCATAAAAACCGGAAAAATCGAATTTTCTTAAAAATGGCCCGAACGATTTTGATAAAAATTTAGTATGTTGTAGCCCTTTAAATTCTGAACAAAATGGTACAAATCCCATTTCTGTAAAAATTACGGTTCAAAAGTTATGGTAAATTATGTTATTTTCCCATAAAAATCCCATAAAATAACGAAAAATAGGATTTTAGACAAAAGAAACCGTTTTTATTTAACATAGTATGTTATGATCCTTACAATTTTGATAGTTTTTCTCATTTCTTAGAAATTTTTATTTTTAATGGGTATTTTCCCATAAAGCCCCATAAAATGACGGAAAAAAATGATTTTCCCAAAAATGGCCTGAACGATTTCGATAAAAATTTAGTATGTTATAGTCCTTTATATTCTGAACAAAATGGTACAAATCCCATCTCTGTAAAAATTACGGTTCAAAAGTTATTATAAATTATGTTATTTCCCCATAAAAACCCCATAAAATAACGGAAAATCATATTTTCCCAATATTGGCTCGAACGATTTTGATAAAAATTTAGTATGTTATAGTCCTTTAAATTCTGAAGAAAATCTTACAAATCCCATTTCCGTATATTTACTCTCACCGCTTACACATGATAAAGGTTGTTGACAAACTTATGGGAGAAAGTATGTGTCAGAATGCTGATACCGTTTATTTATGTTTAGTTTCTTCTACGTGTTTCATTAATTTTTTTAATTAATTTGTAATGATAAGTTCATAAGATGAAATAAGATGGAAGAAAGAAAATTAAGAAACACTTTATCAACACGGTAAAAGTTATCTTAAATATTTTATTAAAAGTCTATATAGCAGGTATTTTGCACAAGAACATCAATTAGCAATTCCTATATTCTCTTATTAAAACCAAACAAACGTAGTAAATATAATTTATTTTCTCTATTATTAGATATAATTTTCATAATACAGATGAGCATGTACGAATGTCTAACACCTTAAGCCCTTTAGTTGAGTTTACTTCTATTTAACTTTTTATTAATTAGTTTCTTAATCATACCCAAAAACAACAAAAGTTTTGCTTAATATCTTTTCCATCTTAATTTTACATATTCCAACGAATAGAAGTCCCTACAGGTTAAAAACTTGCGTATTGCAGGAGAGAAACTTTCCGTTCTTGTATTGTTAAGGGAAATGACTCCGTTCAAATAATTATTTACTGCTTTATTAGGTTTAAAATAAATATAAATCATATTTTTCGAAATTTCTCGACTGTAATTAATTTTCATTAATTAATTAATTAATGTTGCAATTAATTTATTTCATTAACAAGCGTTGTCTCAAGAAAAGAGTTTGGGGAGAAGGTTGCAGACAGAAATCTGTGTCTTTGCATTTTATTCGTCAGCTCAAAGATATGTGATTATTTTTTACCATCCACATAAGCTTAACTGGGCACTAGTCTTGTAGTCTTAATGTTTAATTTATATAAACAGTATATTTCGTCACAAGGCTCGGAAGTTGTCAAGGCGTTTACGGTTCATTCATTGTAGTTGTCATGTTATTGACAATGTTCATTGTATGTTATGAAAAAAAAACTTAACACCTCCCCGGGGCGATTCACCTATGATACTTTTTTTCCCACTCCAGCAACAAATAAACAAAGCAAAACATAATTTATAACATACAATCACAACAATGCTCAATAACATTTAACAGATATTTAAGTTATTTTAAGATATCTATATCTATACTATTATATACAAATCTAATGATGTATTTCTGTATGTGTGTTACTAATAGGTGCAAAATTAGATGCAAAAATAATTAATTAATCTTAAATTAAACTGCAGAATATCATCAATAAATAAATTGTACGTCGTTGATCTTTGTTTTTTAAAATCTATTGTTTATGTGTAGCCATAATTAATTATCAAATGGTAATACAAAATACTCTTATTTTATCTTAACAAGCTTTCAGTTCACATTTACTTTATTTGATAAATTTATTATTTATGTTTTACCACACCACTGATTAAATTAAACCAAGGAAAATATCATAAAACTAACCAGTACACAGTGTTCATTTGTTTCTAAAATCAACGAAATATCTGTACCTATGTTTACTTAATGGTAAGTGTGAAAATGTAAAGGCTATGGAACTGGATTAAAAGAATTGGTTTGTATTAAGTTGTTTGTTGATATTTTTGTAGAGTACAATCAGAGATGCAATTAAACGTATACTGTATTTGCTGTTACATTTTTTAGTCCTTGATGTTTTGATAATCATATTAGTTTTGTCTGCTGTCTTTGATGCTAAATTATTTGTTAAAAAATTTTTATAGTACCTATAGATATATAGTTTCTTTAATATTTCAAAAGAATGTATTGATAAGGCACAGCAATATTTCTAATGTTTATAACAGCTGACTTAGTTTTGCTAATGATTTATTGTGAGTGAAGAAACTGAAGATGGAAGGATTTGTGATTTAATATAAAGAAGAGTGAAATAAAAAAGAATGTTCATTTAAATGTAATAATTAGTAGTAACTTCAAAATTTAAATTTAAAATGTCAATAATCAAATAATATAAAGATATTTAATTAAGGGAGATGAAATGGTGGTATCCACTACTTACTAGATTTAAAAGTTATAACTTAAACGTTTTTATTAAGACCATAAAAGTTAAATTTTGTTTCTAAAAGCGTTGGCGGATGTGTAACTATTATATGCTACAGATGTAAATATTAAAATGTTTATATTTTGTTTCCTCTTCCCGTTGCAAAGCACGGGTACAACAGCTAGTTGTTTCTAAATCTTTCCAATATTTATTTTTGAACCCTTTGCGGTCTCATAGCCATTTTAGGAAAGTTCCTCTATACTCGATGGCCAGCCCTGCTGGCCACGGCTACGTTCTATATATCAGCTTGTCATGTTTACCCTGCGCAGTGCCTCACAGGTCGTACGGCAAGCACTGTTGGCCTCTACTTATTTCCCCGACAGCTCGTCTAGACAGTATAGGTGACCATGGCCATCCAACACACTTTTAGTAACTCTCACATTGTTTAGTAATTCTCCCGTAGGTTGCAGCACTAAAGAGAGATAGTACCTCGATTCACAGAATATTAAACTTTAATATGTGTAGGGTTTATAGCTCTCCATTTTCACTGTAAAATAACCTCGACTGTCGCGTGTTTTTGTCACGTGAAACTGTGATGTGAGGTTACATTTACCAGGATCTATTGTGTAACTGTAGGATGACTGGTACAGGCTTTTGGATTCGATATTTTTATTATTTATGAACTTAAGCAGTAAACTTTGATGTTATTTGTATTTCTTATTTCATTAGCTTTCAATAAAATGACGCTGCTGGCTATTCGAGGGCAAAAGATGAATGTACAATGTACAATGTGTGAAAACCATGTGAACCTTGTGTAACTCGTAGGAAAATTCATATGGGGTTTTTAAGTGTTCTTAAAAGTGACTTGTAATCTTGCCGGACTCCAGCTGATTTTACTGAGCACTTTACACTTAACAACCGTTTACTTATCAACAAAGTGATCAGAAACCAACTGCTTACTGCGATGTATAACGGAATGTGTTTTTCCTGGAACAGGTCTTATTTTGTTGATTCAATAAGCCAATGTTTCGTAAACGAGTTAGGTACAATTACCGCTATTCCAACATTTTTGTATTTGCTAAGTTTAACTGTAAGCGTGGATTATGAACATTTCGAGAATAAGCAAACAAGTTTGAAATTGGCAAAGACTATGCGTTTCTGTGACTGAAGTTTTAAAAGTATTATCGATCACCTACAAAAATAGTTAAACCTAAACAAAAGATATATTTCTTATCCAAGGATATTACTTTTACTTTTTATTTTGCAGGTTCGGGAATGTAGTAAGAATTTGAATCCATCCACTTGATTACAGTACTGCTAACCAAGGTCATGACCTTGTTTTGGTACATTACATACTTTTTCCCCTAAGTAGATCCCAAATAACAGGGGGGTGGAATGCGCGAGGCTTTGATATATCAACGGACGATTCAAAGTTTCATGTTACAGTAATTTGCCAAAGAACGTCAAGAGACACTTGGGCGCATTCACAAAGTTAAAGTGACACACAAATCTCACCCCTCTCTGCTGGTTATTCTTTTCCTAATTCGGATTTATGACGACCTCTCTTTCATCCTTTCAAGCAAAGTTTTAAGTAGTTTACAACTTTTACGTTACAAAGCTTTTTATAGTTCATAATATTGATTTTAAGTTAGTATATGGATCATTGGTTAAAAACTAACTCTTCATCATTATAGTTAATTAACTGGAGTATTACTAACAAGTCTGACAAGGTAGTGTTATACTAATTAATCTTGCTATGAAATTGTGAATTTATCTTTAAATAACCTTTTAATTTTGAATTAATAAATAGGTGTCTTGTTCAACAACAGCTTTAACGGAAAAAATAAACCCAACCCTCTGGGTGTATGTTAGAAATTTATTACTGAAAATGATGTGTGGTGTTTTACACAATGTAAAAACGTTATGCGTTTACGAATGCGTTTTACAAGAGTTAACTTAGTTAGCTAGCCCAGATGTGTGGGTCTCACAATGTTAATGGATTCTATCCCTATGTATTTGCTTAGTAGTAAAATGGGTATGTTAGAAACTAAATGAGTAGATTACATGTTTCAATGAGTATTCCATTAATTTCTGCTACCTATTGCTGTTTTAGTAATGCATAGTTAATATTTCATTCTTGAAGGTTCCAGTTGCTAGAGACAATCCCTTCAAACACACCATATTCAATAGTTTTCTGTCAACAGTAAGCAGTTCAGATGTGTGTTACTAAGGCCTACTACTATTATTGCTTGAGACTTTTGCATCATATTCTTGGCGTGACTAGATGATAAACAAACATGAATTTAATATTTGCCATGTTAATCCATTCCACAATAAGATATTTTAATATATTTATCATACGATGTATAACGCTCTCATGCAGAAATATAGTTATTGCTTACCAGTCGATATTTTAAAAAGGTAAAATACTGTCAAAAAGTTACGATTACCCATCCTTGGCTTAAGGGTGCTTAAGGCTAGCTAAATATTTTGCAATATAACACAATAAAAATTTGTTGTAGGGCTCTACAAAACACTCGATACTTTTGCGATCATAAGATCAAATTAAAAGTCGGCAGGAGTCAATAATTTTGCATTGTTGTTGACCGTCAGATGCCAGGCTAAACAGTGGTTGTCCTAACATGTGTTCACGTTGAATCATATTAATCATGCACCGTAAGCTTGATTACTGAGCAGAAAATGTTATGTGATTCCATGTGATTTGATTTTTGGATTTTAAAATCTTTTGTTTTAGATGTTGAAATAATTCACAGTTTAAGTCAATATATTTATGTAGTTTGACAAAATGATAACAATTAAAATTAAAAAGTAGATAGAAAATTACATCCGTGGTTTCAATAGCTTTACAATGAGATATTTTGTAACTTTTATCTTTATAAACAATGTTGTAATATGCTTCAACCACTGCCGATTCTGATTTTGCGGCCCTAGGGATGTAAAAACCTGCTCGGTCCCTAAATGACGATGACAACTGGCATGACCTGCAAAACGTAACTTTCAGCTTCCAATTAACGTATGCAGAACAGCTAAAAACATCTTAGTGTGGTGAAAACAATTGTATTATTAATTGTTTTTATTTTATTGTATTCGCTGTACATTAAATAGTTAGGATGTTTTAATTTGTTAAATTAATGAGTATACAGCACAGAGCATAGAATACATATTTATTCTATGCTCTGTGATATACAGTATATTACATAATACTGTACTACTACCATACTACTATATTGCTTACATACTATATTGTTGTATCCCAACTAGTCCTATTAAAATAACATACTAGCACTAAACATCGAAAGAGCGTAATTAAAAACATTAAGTTGTATACCTTTAGTATACCTTTTAATAAAGGGATATAATTACAAAAAAATTAGTTTAAGGTTTTAAAGTCTGTTGATGGGCCTATTAAGTGGATCTTTTACTCGGAAGATACAACAGCCATAACTAACGATTAGGATACGGCAAGTTATCGAGAGGAGGCACATAATTGTGTTAACCCAAGACTAACTTTCTACCCATTCGGTTCTACCAAGTTAGACTTTAGGAAGTTTGCATGTATTAACACTACGCAGGAATAAACTTGCAACGTTTTCAGAACGCTTAAAATAAACAAAATGGGGGTTAAAAGTTATATTCCATTAGCTTATACTTTTCAGACCATTAATTATAGCAAACATTTAACTCTGAGTGATGCATTTTAGTCACTAAAAGTTTACGAAAATAAGTAAAAAAATATATAATACAGAATTATTGGAATTAGGATGTGTTCAAACTCTATTTTAAACAAGTTGTATATAAATTGGTTTGCTTAAGGTTAAAACAGATAACGTTTATAATAAACTCATACCACGAATTCCCTGTAAAGCCAATTGAGATTATTGAATTGTGGACGGGTTAAGCTACAGTAAAATCATCCTACAGAGTTTGGTTTCGAAGCCCGTTTTAGTGAGGCTTAACAGAATAAACACGATATTACGCAGACATTTGACAGGGATCACTAAAAGCCTTCACCAGTGGCCTTGTGCCACTCCAGACCACTTCTCGAAAACTAGCGGAAGTTTCGAAACGACCAGATCGTGGTTCGTATCCAAGTAATCATTTATTTCTTATATTGTTGTACTGAGATTCTAATAATGTTTAGATATTTGTAGGTTGAATTTATCTAAAATATCCAAAGAAATTATACGTATACGCATGTTGAGATTGAGGAGCGTGTAAACTTACTGAACACATGTTGTTCTTAAATGCGGTTTTACTAGTGATATAAAACATAAAAACCATAAATGATATAAAACATTTTACAGGAAGACAAAGCTACTTGAACATTTTGTTAGCAACGTTGACAACACGCCTGGGGTCGAGGCGAATTACGGCCAAAAGATAGAATATGAAGTTTGCTTTCAAACACACGACAAATACGACTGGTACTACAATTGTGACTTCAATTCGCAATATTCGCAATGTCACTATACACTAAAGCTTTATAAAGTATTGGTTGTTTGTAGTATCGTAAAAAAAAACCTATAAATGTATTTGTTTAAAAATACTTAAATTACTGATTGACTACTGACTACTAAGAACGACAAACAACTAAGAGAGTATTTTACTGATTGACAAAATGACTACTAATAACTACAAACAACTAAGAGAGTATTTTAAATATTATGTATTTGTATAGCCCATTTTGAAAAACGAGGCCAATAAGACTTATTCATTATCCATACCCTTGAAAAAAAAAACTTTGTTCTATTTATAAGAGCATAATTATTAAAAAAATTTCGTCAAAACTTTGACGTCTATTAACATAGATATTAATTTGAAAAATGAATAAATAAACGCAAAAAATTTCCTTCTACACTTTATTAGTTTTAACACTTTATTAAACTAAATATTGAGCTTAAAACAACAGATTTTCGATATTTTCCCAATCATTTTTTCTTCCACCAGATACTTTTTCATTAGCAGTGATTCTTTTAAAACAGTCACTATATGACAGTGAAAAATGTCATACAATACAAGATAATTAACATATCCATCTATTTTGTACAAGCATTGATAACCTTTATAGTAAAAGTAACGTAATTGTAATACTAAATAATTTCAGTAGATGAATTAAATCATTTGTTAAATGGTTTATCTTGCATTAATTTGCAGCTATTAATAAAAAAATCTCTCTGATCTTAAAAACTAGCTATAGCTATTTTACAACTATTTATGACAAAAACATCCCTGTTGCAGATTTATTTAACTTTTAACCTCGAGAGGAAATCGTCTGCGGAAGGCGCTGCTCCATTACCCAGCCTGGATTGGTGGCTCCACTCCCCCCCCCCCCCCACGATCAGCCCCTTATCGTCCCTGTAGATTATTGTTGGGGTTGATTTCTTACAGAGATGATGTGAATTATTCATTACAGAAACTTAGTCAATTTTAGCTTCTAGCTCAACTGTTTTGTTGGGCTATAGTTTTTAAACGTAAAATAATGCAAAATGAGGCGCACTCTGACTAGCTTAGTCTTATTTCCCCTATTTTTCCACTAAAAATCTTTATAATTGTTTCTACTATTTATAATTCAATAGTTTTGAACTGTATGTTCTTTAAAAGGAAAAATTTTACTGCTAAATATATGTGTTCCTACCACATTTTCATATAGTTGGTAATTACCAAGTTACAAAAATTAAAATGATAACCATTTTGAATGTTTAAAGTAGACAAACTCAATTTTATATCAAATATTGTTTTCTCCTACCTCAAAATACTTACCAAGTTTCATTATGATCAGTTGGAATATTCAAAGACAAAAATGTTCATGTAAAAAAAATGGAGAATATATGGTTAACAAAGCATTTAGGGAAAACGTAATTCTTGATTTTTCTCTTTATTTTGACCCATAGAACCATTTTCCGGAGTTTGGCTATAAACGTACTTGGAACACCGTATATGTGATTGGATTGTACCGTAATTAACTTCGATTTGATGTGCTAAAGCTCATTCTCTGGTTACAAGAACAATGTTTACAGTGTAAAACCTATTATTATTTCCTTGTAACTTGAACTCTGCCGCGAGGTATGTGAACGGATGAGTACTTTGCCTGGCAGAGTCACAAAGACATTGTATGATTCCACGAAAAGTCGTTTGACATCAGCTCAGGTACAAAATTCCTAGTTATGACATATTTCAAATATTTACGGCTTTTAGGCATTGCTTAAAACATTGACTATGCACTAAATCTTTATAAAGTATATTGGCAACATTTAACTATAAGAGAAGGCAACACAAGTGTCCTATAGTTATATTTTGTTTGGTAGTAAAAAAATGTTTCAATCTACCAGACAATAAGTGTTAATAAATAAATTTTTTTCTGCTGGTATTGTAAAGTAAAGACAAGAGTAGTATATTAAAAAATTTTAAATAGGTATTTTGTTTTAATAAAGCTTTCTGCAATCATGTTTATTTTTAGATTTACTAATGAATTCCAATTCTGGGAAATATTGCAGTTACTTTGATAGAAACTATTTCCGAAACTAAAGGTTTAATGTCGTCGTTAATTACTTTTTTGTGTTACATTACACTTTACAAATACATTTCTTTGCTAAGGTTGGATTAATTACTGTATACTATTATTATCCTAAGGTTATTATTGACATATTTTAAATAATTTGCTTTTAAAATTGTTTGATCGTACAAAACTAAAAAGCTACGTCATGAATTTATAATAACGATTTCCATATTCTGTTTGAATTGTCTTATAACTTGTCATGATTAACCAATATGTCCTTTTTTAAAGTAACGATAATTAAACTAATAGTATTATTCTGAAGATGTCCTTTGTAAAATCTCATGGTATAGTACCAGGAGAGGTTGTGATAACATAATGACGTGATCATTGCCCTGTCACGTGGGTAAATCAACCAGTATGTAGTTAGTCAAATCTGTTTAAAAAAATAAAAGAGGTGTGCTAAATATATAATAATAGATCAAGAGCCCGAGATGCCCTGAAGGGCAACGCGTAATTCTTCGATGTGGGGCCCTGATGGATTGAATGTAAGGCTGCTGCCACCTAACCACACTGTTTAATCTATCAAAAGATAGAACCATCTTAAATAATCTTAACTTTTTTCAGCTTAGAATTCCACGTAATAATCATTCAACGAAATATTTCAAGTAAATATGCATCACAGTTGCACAACGATTACACATGACAATTTGTAATAAAACTAAAGAAGGCGGTGATTTTTTCTTAGTTTTGTTTAATATTTTAATTGCTACCAGGCAAAATACTGGTAGTATTTTGGAATTTGGAATTGGGGGAAAGAACACTTAATGGAAATCTAGTCCATTTTGTTTGAACGATAAGTGGGTGGTCAACTTTCTGTGCCTTTAACAAATCTTGGTTTAGTGCAGTTTCGATAGGTTGTTCTTTTTTCTGTTGGCAATTCTGTGAAAATGAGACATCAAACTATCTTTGTTCTGTTCAGATTTCTCTGCATCACTTCAAAATAAGAGTTCTTTCCGTAAACTTTGCACTAATGCTGAGTTTTCCCTGTTTGATGCTTGAAAAACTTTGAAGTAGCGATATACTTTCCATTGACCGAACTTTATCTAAAGAAACGATTTACTAAGAAAATTCTTATCAAGATTCTATTTTATTCTACAACGTTTCCGATCTACTAACTAATAATTAATAAGTAACAAGGTGTTTTATTGATAAAGATCCCTACAGTGAATGTTGGTGAAAATAAAATATTTGCTTTGAAATTCACTTATATTTTTATTTACAAAACATATGTAAAATCTAAAAATAATTAACGCTTTTTCACATTGATAACAACACTGTTGGTGAGTCGAAGTGTTTAACAATGTTAAATATTACGGGTTGCATGCAAATTCTGTTTTTTAATTCTGACACAACATGTTCAAATTTAGTACATTAAGACATTATATTGTCTTGGCCAAAACTTATTATCAAAATAAATACAAAAATACAAATTTTACATTGGCTTTGATATTGACACATTTAGACATTTAAAAAAGATTTGTCCTTTTATGCAACAATTAGTAATTAGAAATGTGGTACACGCAAGAAAATAATGGAACTTGTTGTCTGTACATATCGTTCGTAGAACATGAATATTGTTATAATACGAGTATTATTTCAATTAATATGATGTGTTTCGTTTATGCGCCAACAACCTTGAACATGTAATATATTGTAGAATTCATTTTATTGCTCTTTGTACTACGTTAGTTTTTTTTTACATTAAAATTATTATTAATCTCCTTTAATAAACAAAATATTTATTACAATTTGTTTTTATTGCCATGTAGTATTATTTTTGATTGCATAGTTTGTGTCTTATATCATCTATATATAAACTTAAGATTAACAGTAATCCCAATTAACATAAGCATAAGATTGATTTTGAATCTTATTAAAGAAAGTGATTGTTTATTTTTAAACCATACGAATTATGACTTTTAAATAGTTAGCGTCATATTTTTATAATATGAAATCAAAATCTTCTCTTTATCGTTATATTCTTTAATGACTACCCTTAGCTCTTGCTTATTACATTGACATCTATCAACAAAATAATTCGAGTTAAAATTTGATTTTTATAATAAAAAATTAAGATACAATACATTAATATAAAATACATTTTGACAGTTATTTGATTGATTTGTGAAATTTTATGTTTTTTGATAAAACTTGCGACTATCACAAACTGTTCACAGGAGAAGAACATCAAAATATAAATAATGTACACAATAGAGTTTTACTTAGATTCATGCGGTTAATGATCGTGGATACAGTCATCATACATATTTTTTACACAAATATATATATTCCTTAGTTTATACATATATATTTACCATTTATAGTATTTACAGAATAGTACCAAACTCATGCTTTTGTATCAGGTAAAATGTGTAAAGAATATATTACAAAAATAGTCACATTTTCATTGTAACAAACGTATTAAAACTTATTAATGTTACAAAATCTTAAAAAAGGTATCGTTATTACAAGTTGTTTTCCAATACAAAATATAGTCCACTATAAACCTAGCTTTTCCATTAATTTAAAATTTTATTGTAGACAAACCATGATACAAATTCTAAATCATATGAGTTAATGGACAGTTTATCTTGTGCTATTCTCTATCTTCCAATGATCCACATTATAGACCTGAAATAAAACAAACTTAATCAGATGAACACAAACCCTTAACAACGCTACTTGTAATCATTACTAGATTCCCACACAAACGTATTGCAATTAAATACAAGTTATAGAATTATGAAAATACAAAATATATAGAAATGATTGCTCACCAGATGACCGTCATATGTGCGGGAGGGAGACAGAGCCTGCGTTGGCGTCGTTGGTGACACTAGACATCATTGTAGTGGCACATGCATCCTCTGGAATCACAACTTCTGTTGGTAAGTGAAAGTAAAAATCACCAAATTCATGGCACTGACTAAAATCATTAACTTTTGCATCGTGGCAGTGGAATTAGCCCAGTTCAAATGTATGCAAGTTTACTTTAACCACTAACGCATTATTGTCTGCATTACAGAGAGAATTAATTGGCCCCCAAATGTCCAACTGAAGCTTTACTGCATAATATTACTGTGGGAGTAAGAGCTGCCATGAACCATAGTTACGCATTAAACTTGCCATAACGTACCACTTAGGAATCTAGATTTCGTTAACATCCTATAAGACCCATATACTGTTGACTTAACTACAGCCGCTCAGTACTACTACATACATACTTTCTCGATTGCAGCCGTTGCCGTAGCGTCTGCCAGAGTGGCGGCGGCCAAACATCCTCGCCAGGTAGGACCCAGAGCCCTGGGAGGGGTGGGAGTGGCGATGGTGGGGGAACATGTTGAGAGGGAGGGAAGCAGCACGGGCCCTCCACAGTGGCAACCCTCTCCACTGCTTTCCGATCTCAGACCTCACTTCACCATTCAGAATACAGTACAGGATCGCAACAAGGAACCCCTGTAATGATAAGCTTTGTTTCAATCAATCGTAACAATAAATTTAAATAATTAATTTAGTTAGACTGGGGAAAACAAACATCAACTTAAAAGAACAGATTATCGTTAGGGGTTTTTTAACCAAAGAATTATTGAGCCTTGTTTGTATTCTCCCTACCCATCGCTGCCATTACTTTTACCTTCTGCCACAAATATCTCGCCCTCGATCATTGTCGAATGGTTATTGCAACACAGTAAGCAGTCAGCTCACGAAGTCATCTGTTTCCGCCTAAGCCCTTTCTGGTTTGATTTATACCAACTGGTTAAAATCTGTAATATCGTATTTCTTATCAAGTGTCTTACCTAAGTGTATAGTAATAGTTTTATCTTTTATCGTAAATAACTTTTGCTTAAACCACTAAAATGTGTTCAAAGTTATTGTTATGAAATTGTTAAACGCCTCAGTTGATGCTTTCATACTGGATTTAATTAAATATATCGTTCACTATTAAGTTTCATGATTAGAAAAATTGTTTTAATTTGTTGATTAACTAAACACGAACCGATTAGTTGAAGGGGGTGGGTTGTAAATACTTTACAGTTGATGAATATTTTAATCCACATACCTGAAACGACGTAAATAGTTGGTCAATAAAGAGCCAGACGATCTCAACGTTCTCTTCCACTCCGATGTAGGACATAATGAGGAACACGATGTAGTGGACCCCGAACAGCGGAACCAACACCAGCGTGGACTTTGCCCATCTCCTGTACACACGGAACACACTGGCAAACACACGTCGTACTCGTTAGTGTCACAACTGACACACTACTACTGTAACAAGTAGTACGTGCCTCAAAAGCAACATTGGACGTAAGAGTGATTTCAAACAAAAATAATGAAATACACACATTTACGCCGTAATACCAAACACAAGTTGACAAAATCAATCGAAACCTTGAGTGATACAGTCTGGCAAACTCAGGTAAAAAATATAGCAACTAGCACACACACTAAATTCTATACCAAGGCCAAAACTTCATATTACACATATAGAGTCTCCCAATGCAGCATATAGTGTAAACAAGACACACATATTACACATTGTACTCGCATACCTCACTTCTCTGTGGCACGAAAAAGATTCACAAACATAACACGTCGTAGGTTTTTTGCAACAACAAAAAACACATTCTAAATAAAACAAACAAGTACACACTACACAGTGTAGATGAGGGCCTTACAAGCAGAACACAGAGGGCCTGTGTAGTAGTTATTGGTACAAACAAAGACTAAAACAAACAAGGAAATGTTGTACACAATTGTGTTGTAAAGCCATACAAGCAACACATTGTGTAGTTGTAAGTGATAAAAACGGACACTAAAATAAACAAGGAAATGTTGCATATTAAAGTAGTAAATCCATACAAACAACACAAGGTGTAGTTGTAAGTGATACACACAGACACTAAAACAAACAAGGAAATGTTGTACACGATATTAGTAAAGCCATACAAACAACACAAGGTGTAGTTGAAAGTGGTACAAACGGACACTAAAACAAACAAGGAAATGTTGTACACGGTAGTAGTAAAGCCATACAAGCAACACATGGTGTAGTTGTAAGTGATACAAATAGACACTAAAACAAACAAGGAAATGTTGTACACGATAGTAGTAAAGCCATACAAACAACACAAGGTGTAGTTGTAAGTGGTACAAACGGACACTAAAACAAACAAGGAAATGTTGTACACGATAGTAGTAAAGCCATACAAGCAACAAACGGTGTAGTTGTAAGTGATACAAATAGACACTAAAGCAAACAAGGAAATATTGTACACGAGAGTAGTAAAGCCATACAAGCAACACACGGTGTAGTTGTAAGTGATACAATCAGACACTAAAGCAAACAAGGAAATATTGTACACGAGAGTAGTAAAGCTATACAAGCAACACACGGTGTAGTTGTAAGTGATACACACGGACACTAAAACAAACAAGGAATTGTTGTATACGATAGTAGTAAAGCCATACAAGCAACACAAGGTGTAGTTGTAAGTGATACACACAGACACTAAAACAAACAAGGAAATGTTGTACACGATAGTAGTAAAGCCATACAAACAACACAAGGTGTAGTTGTAAGTGGTACAAATAGACACTAAAACAAACAAGGAAATGTTGTACACGGTAGTAGTAAAGCCATACAAGCAACACATGGTGTAGTTTTAAGAGATACACACAGACACTAAAACAAACAAGGAAATGTTGTACACGGTAGTAGTAAAGCCATACAAGCAACACATGGTGTAGTTGTAAGTGATACAAACAGACACTAAAACAAACAAGGAAATGTTGTACACGGTAGTAGTAAAGCCATACAAGCAACACACGGTGTAGTTGTAAGTGATACAAACAGACACTAAAATAAACAAGGAAATGTTGCATATTAAAGTAGTAAATCCATACAAACAACACAAGGTGTAGTTGTAAGTGATACACACAGACACTAAAACAAACAAGGAAATGTTGTACACGGTAGTAGTAAAGCCATACAAGCAACACACGGTGTAGTTGTAAGTGATACAAACAGACACTAAAACAAACAAGGAAATGTTGTATACGATAGTAGTAAAGCCATACAAGCAACACAAGGTGTAGTTGTAAGTGATACACACAGACACTAAAACAAACAAGGAAATGTTGTACTAGATAGTAGTAAAGCCATACAAACAACACAAGGTGTAGTTGTAAGTGGTACAAATAGACACTAAAACAAACAAGGAAATGTTGTACACGGTAGTAGTAAAGCCATACATGCAACACATGGTGTAGTTTTAAGAGATACACACAGACACTAAAACAAACAAGGAAATGTTGTATAAGATAGTAGAAAAGCCATACAAGCAACACATGGAGTAGTTTTAAGAGATACACACAGACACTAAAACAAACAAGGAAATGTTGTATACGATAGTAGTAAAGCCATACAAGCTACACATGGTATAGTTGTAAGTAAATACAAACAGAAACTAATCCAAACGAGTTAAAATAGCAGATGATAGAAAATTTGTTCTGTTAAAAAAGCATATTTTTAGAGAATTAATTAGTAATAAAATCAAAATTATTTCCCATTTAGAGTGAACCATGACCCAGCTTTACAGCCTTTCTTACGGACAGTAAATTTTTATTCCACGTTGTTCAAGTTTATATTTCATACTTGACATTTGTTAATTAAGAAATTTTTTATTTGGTCCCAATTGATTTTCATAACAATAGTTTTGTTATTAAAACAAATTAAACGCAATGTATGTTCTGATAAATTGGTGTTGCCATGTGTTTTCTGTATAAGTAGGTTGTTTTATAACATTTCAAAGAAAGTATCATGCTTATTACCTGTACCTAAACCTGCGTGATTCCTCTGATATTGCAGCCATCAGTTTTGACAACAGAAGCCTCACGATATTTATAAATAGGACGAAGTTTACCTGGAATATAATACATGTAAGTGATTGTACTAAACATTAGTAGGAGTGAATGTGATTTTCAAATGAGTCACTCACAATAAGGACACCATGTGTGTATGTGTATATTAGTAAGCTTAACCATTTATTATTGTAATTATTTCAAGACTTAATGTCTGCCGTAACTAGACATTTTGATTATCTGGATGAGTATTATATTCCTTCTACGAAATATACTGTTACGAAATATATTATTTGGACGCTATTGTTACAGAGTTTTTAAAACTGTCAAAGAACAAATGTGGCAAATAATGTATACTTTGACGTATAAAATATTAACTAGTTATGATCTGTATTAATGAGCATTAACAACATTGTAGGATAGATCAGCATTGCATGTAGAAATGTAAAATGCTAACACGTTATACCATTTTTAAACTTTCCTTACGGCTTTAGTTTAGGTAAGACCGATAGAAAGTTTTTAAACCAAGTCAGTTTTAAAACAAATACTAACATTTTAACCGGGATAATTTAGATTTTATTATCATAAAAGGTCTGAGAGTAATGGAAAGTTCTTAAATTATTAAATTTATTATGGCACTACTTAATAAAATATGTATACATTTGTTCACAAGTAACCACGCAAATGTTTAGAGCTTTCTATTTTTTCAGTTTATTAATATTCTGAATCACCCTCATAGCATTCGCAATATTACTATAACCAAAGAATAATATCAGAACGGAGACAAGTAGGCAGAGACCTCTGTTATTGTAAACGCAAACTTCCTCCAAATACCTTAATAGTATCAGAGTAAAGTGTGAGCCAAAAGTTTACTAAGTTTGTTTTCCTGCCACTACTTTCCAATAACCTAAGTTTTAAAAGTGGATAAACGTTTGGGCTCGGTCCAATATAACACTCCAGGATTTTGCTATGATGAAGCGCCCCAGCTTCACCCCACTGTAGTTTGCAAGCCATGTTGTTCTCAATTCCAATTGTTGATGAAAGGTTTATGATATCGGAATTCCCGCTGTACGCAGCCCTTTTGATGCTTACAGTTTCAACACAAGGTATTTGGTGCACTAGGAATATCAGTAATTTTGTTAAATATCTTGCAGATCATAAAATGATAACGGTTATACTATACATTTACTGTATGATACCAGACAAAAAGTCTGTAGTATTTAACAGTACTATTGGAACAAAAAAGTTTGCTTTGACATGAAACGAATATTTACAGTAATTCATATGACAAATCTAAATAAAACGGTATTATTTTTGATTGCTCACTAACATATCAACATACATACAATAAACCTCTTATTGGGGTTCTCTGTAAAATCCTTTACCACCTGTCCTACTAAACCAATTATAACGATTTACTTATTTCCTAGAAGAAAAAAATTAAACACAAAGCCTTTAATTTGTTTCTAGAGGGTGGTTTAAAAGGTTTAGCTAATGCTAAAGCAGCTTATACCAGTATAAAATGTAAATTAGTAATTTACAAGCTGATTACATTCATAACTCCAATAAATTTTTTTAACGACAGTCAATTTCAAATAGGTAAAATGTTATGAAAATTAAATTCAAATTGGCTTCGGTACTTTATTTATATTTTTCTGATTGAAATGGCAAATCACTCTTAATAACCTATACAGTATCTAAAAACGACGTGATTCAGATACTGTAAATTAGTAGATTTATTCTTATAATAATTGTCTAAAAACATTCGCGTTATTTTTATTTTCATATCGAGATGTTTTCTTGAGTGTTTAAAGGCATTTCATTATTCAATAAGCCCTGAAACAAGGTATTTAAAAATTTGAATTGCTGAAATGGGTGCTTTTTCGCCCAATCAAATTTTTATATACCTACCATTTTGGCTAGGGGTGACATATAGACTTCGGGTTTGCACCATTGCTTATGTCTTGACAAACCCTTCAAAATAAGGGGTCACTCAATAGGATGTTTAATTTTTTTTTTTAATAAGTCACCCCACCAGCTACACGGTTAAGGGGGTTAAAATATATTTGTGATGTAAACAATTGCGGATCGTTTGTTAAAAATAAATGCCACAAACAGAATATTTCTATCTATTTCTGTTAAAAAATGCAGATTTGTTCCATAGATGTGAAATTTGTGCTATTTCACATTAATAAAACTTTGGGATACCTGCCATTTTGACTAGGGCTGAGATATCCACTTCGGGTTTGCGACGTCGTGATTCTTTTGATAACCCCTTCAAAATTATGGGTAACTCAATAGGGGTAGCTATTTGAAAAAAAAGTCACCCCTACCCCCTACCCTGTCAGGGAGGTTAAAACATATTTTTAATGTAAAAAATTGCAGATCCTTTGTTAAAAATAAATGCCACAAACAGAATATTTCTACCTATTTTGGTAAAAAAAATACAGATTTATTTCCATAATTTTGAAATTGTTGCTTTTCACAATTATAACATTTTGGAATACCTGACCTTTTGTCTAGGGGTGAGATATCCACTTCGGGTTTGCGTCATTGTATTTATTTTGACAATCCCTTCGAAATGAGGGGTGAGTAAATAGAGGTTGCTATTTGAAAAAAATAAGTCACCCCTACCCCCTACCCTGTTAGAGGGATTAGCACATATTTTGTATGTAAAAGATTACGGATCCTTTGTTAAATCAATGCCACAGACAGAATATTTATCTCTATTTCGGTGTAAAAATACAGATTTGTTTCAATACTTAATTTACACACTGTATAATTACAACAAATGAATTAGGTGATCAAATAGCCCTTCAATACAAATAGCAAGATACAAAGTATCATGTATCTAATTACCAGGATAGAGACGGTAGTGGGGACCTTGATGAGCAAGAAATAGTTAGGGTTGTTGTTGGTTGTCCAGCACAGGGTGTTCTCCCACAACATTCGAACAATCACCCAGGGCATGACGAACAATAGAGGCAGACCTGCAACGTAGAGTCTAAGGGTCATAACTTTGTCATCTTACCTACTCATTAATAGTTTAGATTTGCTAAATCACTTACAACAGTCTAATAAGTAATATTTCGTATTGTGGTTGAATTTATTTAGAACTAATTTATATCTATTTACAACGTGTAAATCATTATAATCTATTACTTTCTATAATTGTAAACGTTTGTCAAAAGCTTTAATATTATACAACTATGTATTAACAATGCAATACCTACCCCACCCTAGGACAACGTATACAGTGATGGCGGATGTATCGGAGAATACCGCTAGGAATATGAGGTTGTGAAGGTAAATGCCTTCCATCAGAATCCACGAGTAGTTGACCATGATGAAGTATTGCCAGAGACTCATGATCAACTTGCATTGCCAGTTTTGCTAGACACAACAGTAACATTAATTTACGTAGGACAAATTATAAATGCTGCGTAGGGTGATTTTAATAAAGGATGCAATACGGCTAGAAGATAAAATACCATATTGTTTTAATTGAAGTTAGGCTGATTTTGTTAATATTCTGTTTATTACCTATAACAAACAAAAGGATTTTCCATATCTGTTTAGCAAGATCTCACTATGGATTTCCTGTATGCAGCATGTACCTCATTCTCATGCAAGAAGTAAGCTTCTCCCTCCCAGAAGGCGAGGTCCGAAGGCAGGCCGACTCCTCGTACAAACAACGCGTCCTTCAGCAGAGTGGTGAAGGCGCGCATCATGAACGACACGAACAGATGCATGTGCAGCTTGTTGCGGGGACAGCGGAGTTTCCTGACAACCGAGGAAGACGTCACACATGGGATGGTAACAATTGTAATAATGTAATATTGTTTAGAATTAGACAATATTGAGGTAAGTTATAACAAATGCTGTACTGTAGACCCTTGGGGGAGCAAGCTGGTCTAGTGGTTAGAGTTCGGGACTTCGGTTCCTGAGGTCCCGGGTTCAAATCCCGCCAAATCTTCAATGGATTTTATCTAAGTGATAATGCCGCAACCCCTAGGTCTAGCCTGAAGTAATGTGAAAAACATCATAGGACGCTCGTGATTAGCGTCCTAGGAAAAACATGTTAGACCCTTGATGACTATCAATATAGTTTCATTTAAAAAAATAATACATTAGAACATTTACGGAATTAAAAAAAAATATCATCATACGAATAATTGAAGAGCGGAGTAATGAAATTAACTAAGAGAAATAAAACTTTGGATTGTGTTGTAGGAGTAAAGTGTGACACCTTATATTTTCTTGATTTAACTTGAACGAGTAAAATCCTTTATTCAAACAAAGATTGTTTTGAAATTATTTTGAGTCACGATTTACCAAGTATAGAGTCAAGGCCTCGCGATAAATTGAATATGTATAGATTAAAAATGTGCTTGCTTTTTCGTGCCTGACTTGACGTTTCAAAGTCAAGTATAAAAACCAGATAGTACTGACCCTAATTAGAACTGTATTTTAAACCAACTACCATCCGTATACAAAGCAGACCCATAGATACACAACAAAGAAGCTGCAATAATTTAGAATGTTTAAGTATCTTTGATTATACATGCGGATTATACTTAGCTTTTCTTCACAATAAAATAATACATTTCTCAAACGTCCTTTTACGTTTTTATCATCCATGTTAGTAGTTAGAAGTCCAGATAGAGACATTGACGTACTTGTAACGAGTCTGGGACACCAGTTCCTCCGATCAGAATAGCAATCTGTTATTTCCTACACTAGATGCTATTGAAAGCTCACTTCATCAGGAGATATGTTTGTTACAAAGGATTTAGGCTACTAGCCAATTTGTACAACTTTTCTGTTCGTATTTAGAACATTTTTCGAATGATCCGTGTTTAACTTATTCACTATTTACTTACAACCAATATTTACAGATTTGATCTAAATGGAATATAATTTTTATCAAATAAAAGATTTATTCATTAAAGATGTACTGTAGCAAGAATCAAAGCTGTGACATAGTAAAAAGGTTTTAATAAATATAAAGAGTATGAAATATATATTTGTTATAAGTATACATGAAATATAAAAAAATGTATGACAAGCGAGGTTATATACGACCTCCCATCCACTATGAACATTATTTTTGACATTTGGCTCTAGGTTTTAAATGAATACAGTAGATACAATAAACATTAATGACAGACAATAATAAATGTATATGAGGACGATGTCATTATAGTTGAATACTATATTTACTTACTTAAAAGTAGCAAATATACAGAAAGCGACGATAAGGGTCAGTAGAGAGACACCATAGCCGACCCTGGATACAGTCTTGACCAAAGGAACATATTGCTGGAACAATAGTATACAAAGTGTAAGAGAGGTTGTAATATTAAGCTTCATTTATGTTAAAGCATTTCTGTCAATCATGTATCACATTCCAAAATACTTTAAAAAATGTCAAACTTTACAGGTTGAGCTAGATTGTCCTACTTCTCTCATTTAAACTGACAACGCTAGAGAATATTGTGTTCAAGATGCCTGTTTGTTCAGCATTTTACGCTGCTAAATGTAAAATAAGCATTGTTTTTTACAAATTATACTTAAAATAGCGATGATTAAGGCTGGTGAAAGAGTAAGTTATATTTTTGGTTAATTCTATGAATTCAAATCCGTGTAGACAGAAGATAAGATCTATAATAATCAGTCTCGTCATAGTGTAAGAACTAAAGCATTAAGTAATAAGTAAAATAGTCAGAGTTGTATACAAATATTTGGAATATCAACGTTCTGACCATCTCTAGTCATACAAAATGAACTGTTTTATTACCTGTTTACAACTATTACGCCATTTATAAAGAAGTAATACGACATATAAATACATAGTATGTGTCAAGAGCGTGAGCGTATTTTCATAACCACAACCCTTTAGAAATGATAGGATGAATTTCAAAGGAATTTTAACTCAGTTTCCTTATAGATCGTACAAAGGTATTTGAGGATTAAGCTAGGGCATGCTCCACGCGCTTTGAAAGTGTCCCTGCTGTGTTTTTCTTTTTCATATCTTTACCGTCATAATAAGCTAAAATCATAATAAAGCCTACCACATGAATTAAAAAAAATATTTTACATACATATAAAACTTATATTAAATTAATTTCCAGATGTGGCCAATTAATCCCAATATAATGTTTAGTTCTAAGATTTTTGGTTGTCTTTTAATTTACCTTCAAAAGTAGGAATTCTTCCCGATTCTTCCCTGCCCAGCCTGTATATGAGATGACCTAAACTCTTGTTTGAATTTCAGTGAAAATAATCATTTAAAATATCGTTGTTTGAGTTTTTTATGTTTTGAGTGTTTTAAGTAGATTGATTGGCTTCAACAAAATATGGTTTCTGGATTAACGGATAAGAAGCATTGGTTTGTATTTGAATTATCATAAAACATGTGTGCAATGTATATAACTTCAATACTTACAGCCTGACCTTCTCAGGTGCCATAGCAAATTGTGGCCAATAGAGGTATTGATTTGTTTGAAAATAACATATTAGCTGGTAATAAAAATGGATCACTCTGAGCAGTTCGTGTAATGGTGTTAGATATGAAATAACGTACAGCAAATAAATTGATAAATTATAAAGCCACATTTGCAAACACTGATGTTCAACAATCAGATTGAACTCTATATTTGCTTTCGGTTATACAGGGTTAGTAAAAAGTGTGGAGACCCCCTGTTATTTTTTCAACGGTCCATACTAGAAAAACTAAACTCGGCACACCATTATGGCATGTTATGAAGTACTTTTTGGGCATAACCAACACTTGGCGTTCACCCCCAAAATGGGGGATTTTGGGGGAAACTCAAAAATTTCAAATACAAAGACCCATCGAGTGATCCCTCATTTTGTAGGTCCTGGTAAAAGAAAACCAACAACGCAAACTAGAGGTATCTATCTCATTTCAGTAAAAAATGGCAGCCATTTGAAATTCTCATAAGTTCCCAAACCCAAAATGGGGAATTTTGGGGGAAACTCAAAAATTTTTAATGATAAGCCCCATCGAGTGACCCCTCATTTAGAAGGTCATAATAAAAGAAAAGTAACAACGCAAACTATAGGTCTCTCTTAACACAGTAAAATATGGCAGCTAATTGAATATAAAATTGCTAGTTATTACTGATTTACAAAGATTTCAATCAGATTCAATTTTTTACTGGATTGAGATAGAAGCCTCTAGTTTGCGTTGTTAGTTTTCGTTTACCAGGACCTTCAAAATGAAGGGTCACTCGATGAAGCTTATCATTTAAAAATTTTGAGTTTCCCCCAAAATCCCCCATTTTGGGTTTGGTAAGCAAGTGGCTATTAGGCTTAAAAAGTACTTCATAACATGCCAAAAAGGTGTGTAGAGTTTAGTTTTCCTAGTGTGAGCCGCTACAAAATTTACAGTGGGTCTCCAGATTTGGAAAGCTGTAAGTTAAATTGAACTTCTGAGAATTTCAATTGGCTGCCATTTTTTACTGAAATGAGATAGATACCTCTAGTTTGCTTTGTTGGTTTTCTTTTACGAGGACCTTCAAAATGAGGGGTCACTCGATGGGTCTTTGTATTTGCAGTTTTTGAGTTTCCCCCAAAATCCCCCATTTTGGGGATGTACACCAAGTGACGGTTATGCCCAAAAAGTACTTCATAACATGTCATAAAGGTGTGCCGAGATTAGTTTTTCTAGTATGGGCCGTTAAAAAAATAACAGGGAGTCTCCACACTTTTTACTAACCCTGTATACATTCTTGTACTGTATTGCTGGGGGTTTTTAATTTGCTTTCAAAATTTTATTAGTATGGTCACAAAACATAGATTGTTTCTATCTATATATCAATATTGTATTATCATTACTGTATTCATCATATTACTGTACTTTATAATTAATTTATTAGTTAAACAATTATTATAGCGGTAAACCCATGACATTCATTTCGTAAGGGACTTACAGCAATTAAGGAAGAGTTTCTGAGCTCCGGGAAACGTATAACTACTTTGGTCATACGACTGGTGTAACACTGTGTGTAGTTGGTCCATGTAGCGTTGGTACCACTGTTGAAGAACCAATCTCCTGCCTCCGTGCAAACCTTGGTGGCGACCCTCTGTGACATAGAGTAATAGAGAATAACACAGTGTAACTATAGGATTGTGACTACTTTGGTCAAACGACTGGTGTAATACTGTGTGTAGTTGGTCCATGTAGCGTTGGAACCACTGTTGAAGAACCAATCTCCCGCCTCCGTGCAAACCTTGGTGGTGACTCTCTGTGACATAGAGTAATAGAGAATAACACAGTGTAACTATAGGATTGTGACTACTTTGGTCATACGACTGGTGTAATACTGTGTGTAGTTGGTCCATGTAGCGTTGGAACCACTGTTGAAGAACCAATCTCCCGCCTCCGTGCAAACCTTGGTGGCGACTCTCTGTGACATAGAGTAATAGAGAATAACACAGTGTAACTATAGGATTGTGACTACTTTGGTCAAACGACTGGTGTAATACTGTGTGTAGTTGGTCCATGTAGCGTTGGAACCACTGTTGAAGAACCAATCTCCCGCCTCCGTGCAAACCTTGGTGGTGACTCTCTGTGACATAGAGTAATAGAGAATAACACAGTGTAACTATAGGATTGTGACTACTTTGGTCATACGACTGGTGTAATACTGTGTGTAGTTGGTCCATGTAGCGTTGGAACCACTGTTGAAGAACCAATCTCCCGCCTCCGTGCAAACCTTGGTGGCGACTCTCTGTGACATAGAGTAATAGAGAATAACACAGTGTAACTATAGGATTGTGACTACTTTGGTCATACGACTGGTGTAACACTGTGTATAGTTGGTCCATGTAGCGTTGGAACCACTGTTGAAGAACCAATCTCCCGCCTCCGTGCAAACCTTGGTGGCGACTCTCTGTGACATAGAGTAATAGAGAATAACACAGTGTAACTATAGGATTGTGACTACTTTGGTCAAACGACTGGTGTAATACTGTGTGTAGTTGGTCCATGTAGCGTTGGAACCACTGTTGAAGAACCAATCTCCCGCCTCCGTGCAAACCTTGGTGGTGACTCTCTGTGACATAGAGTAATAGAGAATAACACAGTGTAACTATAGGATTGTGACTACTTTGGTCATACGACTGGTGTAACACTGTGTATAGTTGGTCCATGTAGCGTTGGTACCACTGTTGAAGAACCAATCTCCCGCCTCCGTGCAAACCTTGGTGGTGACTCTCTGTGACATAGAGTAATAGAGAATAACACAGTGTAACTATAGGATTGTGACTACTTTGGTCATACGACTGGTGTAACACTGTGTATAGTTGGTCCATGTAGCGTTGGTACCACTGTTGAAGAACCAATCTCCCGCCTCCGTGCAAACCTTGGTGGCGACTCTCTGTGACATAGAGTAATAGAGAATAACACAGTGTAACTATAGGATTGTGACTACTTTGGTCATACGACTGGTGTAACACTGTGTATAGTTGGTCCATGTAGCGTTGGTACCACTGTTGAAGAACCAATCTCCCGCCTCCGTGCAAACCTTGGTGGCGACTCTCTGTGACATAGAGTAATAGAGAATAACACAGTGTAACTATAGGATTGTGACTACTTTGGTCATACGACTGGTGTAACACTGTGTATAGTTGGTCCATGTAGCGTTGGAACCACTGTTGAAGAACCAATCTCCCGCCTCCGTGCAAACCTTGGTGGCGACTCTCTGTGACATAGAGTAATAGAGAATAACACAGTGTAACTATAGGATTGTGACTACTTTGGTCAAACGACTGGTGTAATACTGTGTGTAGTTGGTCCATGTAGCGTTGGAACCACTGTTGAAGAACCAATCTCCCGCCTCCGTGCAAACCTTGGTGGTGACTCTCTGTGACATAGAGTAATAGAGAATAACACAGTGTAACTATAGGATTGTGACTACTTTGGTCATACGACTGGTGTAACACTGTGTATAGTTGGTCCATGTAGCGTTGGTACCACTGTTGAAGAACCAATCTCCCGCCTCCGTGCAAACCTTGGTGGTGACTCTCTGTGACATAGAGTAATAGAGAATAACACAGTGTAACTATAGGATTGTGACTACTTTGGTCATACGACTGGTGTAACACTGTGTATAGTTGGTCCATGTAGCGTTGGTACCACTGTTGAAGAACCAATCTCCCGCCTCCGTGCAAACCTTGGTGGCGACTCTCTGTGACATAGAGTAATAGAGAATAACACAGTGTAACTATAGGATTGTGACTACTTTGGTCATACGACTGGTGTAACACTGTGTATAGTTGGTCCATGTAGCGTTGGTACCACTGTTGAAGAACCAATCTCCCGCCTCCGTGCAAACCTTGGTGGCGACTCTCTGTGACATAGAGTAACAGAGAATAGCACAGAGTAAGACGAACCATCAACTAAGTATGATTTTGTGGTAGTGTAAGACAGTATGCAGTCTGTATTTCTGGTAATGTATGCAGACAAAAAGTAACTGAGGAATTAAGAAGAACAAATGAAAATAAAGAATGTTTTTTAAAACCTGTATGTTTCTACCATAATTTCGAGACCTTCTGAGCTAGGTAGGTTATCCTTTACGGACATGAAGTAAACAACTAGATTAAAGTATTACAGATTGTTGAGCATTGTGGATGAATTAATTCTGAAGAGCGCTGTTGTTTACCGTTTCAGTATTCTTAAACATAATATGTTTTGGACACACCAGGATCGCGCCACTCGTCCTACACTCATCTCCACTCATACTTGGCTTAAAATACCCACTTTCTATGGTCGCAATTTCAATGAAAATTATTTAAGTATTAAAATACTATTTTCATATTAGTTATTATATGAAAACGAAATCATAATTTTCCCAGGGCTGTAAGTTAAATACTATATAGCTAGTTCAGTTGCATAAAATGTAAACACAATAACTAACGGGCAAAATGCTTTTGTAGATGTACATCCTCATTTCTTGGGCTACCAAGACAATATTTTATCATTTAAATTTCCTCTATATTGTAATTAAAGGTTTACGTTCTGTAGATTGTCGACTTACTACATCGTTATGTTTTAGTACTTTTTTCAGATAACAAATGAAATACTAATCCAATAATATTATATGAATTTTCTATTCCAGACAGTTTTTATTAGTTTTATAGTGTTTTATGATCTAGGTGTTACAACAAAGTATATTATTGAAGATGTTCACCTTAACGATTAGCATTACAATTATATTTATAAAAATGTTTCCAGTGGACCTTCTCTCAATTTAAGACAACAACTATCTCATTTTATTGACGTTATTGTCATCGTATTCGATAAAATACTTGACATTTTTGCGATTCATATGGGAATCCAGCAAACATATTGCTTGAATTCCATCGTTCTTATTGAAGCTGGTTAAATATGTTACTAGAAACATGAAAGGAAGCCACTCAACACTAAAACCTTTGCGCACTAGTCTGTTCAAAGGCTTTGATACAATCTGAGTAATTGTCCTTTTTCGTGGCATGTGAAAATCTGTCGGTGCAGCGAGTAAAATCTCATTATACTTTTTTTCATTTTCTACCGCTACAGTATTTTGTGTTGCATTTTGAAAACACGTTTGGTCAACTTAGCTTCTGAATAATCTTGCTAACCAGAATCTATGAGTGGTACTGAAACACATCAAATAGAAAAGAGTTACCTATAATATAGTTTCAAAGTGTTGTCTAAAATCATACAATGCATTCAACACAGATAAATTATTGACCATTCATATGGGAAAGAAAGAGATTTTGGGATTGGATCAGTTTTCTGTTTTTATATTATCATCTTGGATCAAAATTCAAAGTGATGTATTGTGTATAGTTATTAATATTCGTCGTCGATATACAAGGCACTGGTTTATATTGTAAGCAAAATAAACAATTGATGAAAGGGTAAAGTTCTTGAATAGTGATTTCATTTTTAATAGTATAATTTCTTTAGCTCTTCAAGTTTGGCATTTCAAAGCTAAAACCTAATTACGACGACGTTTATTTTACCATTGTGTATAATTATGTTTTTCTTATCAAATTCTTATGGATGTAGAAAAGAGTAGCACCTTATCAAGCTTAATAAAGAAAATTTATTTTTGTGTGTTTTAACATGAATCCAGTTTGCATAAAAGCACGGTTTGAAAGTAATGAGTAAGTGTGATTACAAACTTAAATGGAGAGAACTTACTTCTGCAACAAATAGAAAAGGGATTTCTAAATGTCCAATGGAATGAATCTTTTTACCATAAATTTCAAGGACTTTGTACACTTCAGTATTGCATAGGTTAGCAACTTTGATAGGCACTGTGTGTTACGAATGATGAGTACTGTATTGTATTGTAATCAACCTTCAACTTAATCTACAATGGAAACTCCATGTACAATTTCGAAACTTAAATTTATTAATTATAATACAAAACTGATAGTAAAGAAAAGAAAGGGGGTTCACAATAAATTGTACAAACAGTGGGAGATGAATTTACTTGAAAAATTTTAGGCTAGGCCTATTACAATGGTTTTAATTATTTAGGTTCAATGTTATAATTTACTGCAAGGATCTTTATCTCAGGTGGGGTGATCGAGCGGCATTTGAATTTAATCTTGTGATATAAGCCTAATTAAATTTTGTTTTAAAATATAAAATATGTTCGAATTATAGATTGGTTGAATTAATAATAGTTCTGAATAAGTTAAGCTTCTATTAGTTCTTGACTTTAAATTTAAGTATAAATGTCCAAAGGTTAGGCCTAAAAAAAAAGTGTTAATGGCTTCCAAAGGGGAAAATGTCTATTGGAGTAATCTCACCAAAATTGATGTCTTCTTTGATGTAAAGTTCTTGATGTTATAAATGATGAATGTTCGTAACAAGGATGGGTCTTCTTTCAACAAATTCCACTAATTTTGTCCGAATAATGTACTTTTTTTATAAAATTTTGATATTAAATATGGAGTATTCAGTTTACATCTGCATACTATCTTGGTTCTATTGGAAGTGATGATGGTCTGATGTATTGTTGCACTCACATATGTCAATGCTGACTTAATAATATAAAATTAAAGGTCACTGTTCACACATATATTATAACAAATTTCATTTGCTAGAGAGCTAAATTATAATTTTGAAAAGTTATTTAAATAAAATTATATAGAATTTGAAGCAATTTTGTTACAAAAGTTATAGGCTATTATATATTTACATGAAATTATGTTATTTGAAAATTTCTATATCGTATTGTATTAAATTGATTACCTATTGGTCTGCATGGACAATTAATTACTATATATGGTTTTAAAAGGGATTGACATTTAGATAAAATGAAAAACATATGGTGGAAATTAAATTATTCTATTAAAAAAAAATATTAGTGAAAATATTGAGTTGTTACAGTATATTAGAACAACGGTTGGATAATTTGGATACAGATTTTTGAGAGCGCATCAGCAAAAGGTTATGGCGAATGGTGTAGTGTTTGGTTTTTGCTGTTGTGGTTTGTTATATTGCTTCTTGATGTCTACGCCAGTGGAATTTTTACAGGAGAGTTAATAGGAGAGTTATACAGAGTATTCAAATAACGCGGTCCAAACCTACGGGTTGTGGATGTGCCGGAAATCCAACCCGTTCCTCCCATACATAAGTCTAGGGTGCTAACAAGGTGCCACAAGGCTAGCAATAGGTATAAATACTTCTAGATTTGATAGATTGGTAACTTGTGTGATTGTGAAACCTGAGCAATCGGTGAAACAAGGTTGGAAAACAGTTTAAGCATCTTATAGATGAGGGCACGGTCGAGATACTTCACGTTGAGAAGGTTAAAGAAGTATGTGAGATGTGGTTTATTTATTTATTTATTTATTTATTCCAACGGTTTCTCCATTAATACAATTTTGTCAAACTATGAACTATACATAAGTAGCAAATAATAAGTTAATAATAGTGGTTTCAAAAATCGTGCAATAATAATAAATAAGGAAGCTGGCAATAAATACATGAGTGAGACCTAAAAACTACAATAAATAACAACAAGAAGACTATGCCTAGTAATAATGGTAACAAGTAACAAGCAGTAATGACGGTAACTTTACAGCAGGCAATAACAACCAACGATTAAATAAGACCAACAAAATAGACTATGGCAACAAAGATAACAAATTATAAACTGTGAAAATAATAACAAAAGACAGCAAAATATTACAGAAGTACTAAAAAAGTATAATTTGTGGGAGTGTGTGTGTATGTGCAAAAATCGTGCAATAATAATAAATAAGGAAGCTGGCAATAAATACATGAGTGGGACCTGAAAACTACAATAAATAACAACAAGAAGACTATGCCTAGTAATAATGGTAACAAGTAACAAGCAGTAATGACGGTAACTTTACAACAGGCAATAACAACAACGATTAAATAAGACCAACAAAATAGACTATGGCAACAAAGATAACAAATTATAAACTGTGAAAATAATAACAAAAGACAGTAAAATATTACAAAAGTAATAACAAAAGTATAATTTGTGGGAGTATGTGTGTGTGTGTGCATGCATGACATGGGAAGAACACTGTGTCAAACACCAAACACCATGCTAAAAAGCACCAACTTTCATTTGTGGCCCTTTAAAGGCACCACCTATATTGCACTGCACCTTGCTGAGGTAACACCAGCCTCAAAACAGAACTAAGGTGTGGCCCTTTAAAGGCACCACCTAAACAAGAACTACACATCACTTGTTCCCACAGGAGGGCAGGAAAATGCTTCTAAGATGTTCTCCCTTGTAAATATCTTGAGGCGTCTGTCTTGAATGAGGAAGAAGAAATCCCGAAGAAGTCAATGTGAGTCGAAGCCTCTCCACCCATCCTCAGCAACCTTGACAACCCATGATGGTAGGAGTAATTCCTTGCTTGGAATCCTCTGGCAAATAACGTTTTGGATCTGGTTCCTTTAGGGGCAGAGAATTCTATATTATTCAGAAAAGATGTGCAGTCGATGATACCATTCACGAGTTTGAAGAGAAACTGCAGGTCGTAACATTTCCTTCTCAGACTGAGTGGTTGCAGATCATAGTATTTCTCCAGGGTGATAATAGGAACATCCTGAAAGTGGTACCCCAGTCTAAGACCAATCAGTCTAATAAATCTTCTTTGTATCTTATCTAGTATATCGATGTGCAAAGACTGATAAGGAGACCAGACAACAGAGCAGTATTCCGTCAGACGTAGACGCAGAGTGGTATGGAGTTGGTGACGTAGGCATCTATGTTCCTGTTCCAGAGAGCAGGTGGTATGCTAGTTGTAATGCTCACCTTGCGGCTGCTTATTAGCTTTAGATGTTATGGTATGGGGTGTCAGTAAGGGTGGATGGGTAAGTAAGGTCAGGACGATTGAAGAGGTGCAGAGGGGGGAATATAGTCTCTCAAGGGTTGAGGTGGAACAAAGATGACGTTTGTTGAAGGCACAGAGACACTTACTAGATCGAGGTAGCTAGCTCGTTTCTTGGGTCTTGAAACTCAGGGTACAACGAACGATAGGTTTGAGTCAAGTTCTGGTTTTAGGAAGGTGCAGGTCTTTTTCATGGTCATGAGGAAGTTACGTAGATGAGTTCGGACTTAAATATTACCTTATTCACCATTAGTAAAATGTCTAATCCAAAGCAATTATAAGCTATATTAGTAATTGTTCGTGCAAATATTGAACCCTGTTTTTTAAAAGTATTTTTTACAATCACATATGTGTAGCATAATCGAACTTTCAGCTATGGTTTGCTCATTGTATATGTGAATATTATTAGTTACCTGGGGGTTGAAGCCGACGATGTACGATGGACATGGGAGGGTAATGACAGTCCCAGGTCTAGCTGGGGGCCAACACAACATCCCGTCCCACACCCGGGGACAGTGTTCAGCTGTAGAATAGAATACAGTTTACTCCCTTACATACCAAGCGTACGTTATGGAACATGTTTTGCAGGTGCAATATTGTGTTTAGGTCAAGACTTACAATAGAACTAATACTAATCGAGAGCTCACTGAACTTGAGATTTGAGATTGAGGCTTGAGACTTAAACTCATTTTTTATAAGCATTCAACTTGCTGTGAAAAAACGCTAAATATGTTTCAAAATTCAGTATAATACTAGAAATAATAAACCAATCATTAAAGAAACAATATTTAATATTCAAACTTACTGACACAGAAAACATATTTACTTGCCACTAACTACCTAGAACTAACTATTACGGTGTTTTTGTTTTTGTAATTTAATAAATTCATTCTCAAAATACAGTATATTTCGGTGACACAAACTGATAAAATGAAATATGTCTTCCAACGTTACTCAAGATGTTCATTTTCCTCGAACCATTCTTATATGCAGAGACAATTTTTTTATTATTTTTGTAACTTCTAACAAATCAAAAAGTTTGTATGTTGGTAATTGGTAACAAGTTGGAAGCGTATTAAAAGAAACTTTATCATACAAAAATATAAAAAAAACATTGAATAGTTAGTGTTAAGGATATGAACAAAGTATTAATAAACCAATCCAGTCTTTATTTTTAAATAATAATAATGCAGAAACTAATAATAAAAAAAATTATTCTTCAGTACCTAAATGATTTTTAGTGACAGTCACCACTAAGTAATAACTGGTCAAAATCGGTGAATAATGTCAACTATTTCATTTATGTTTTTTTTTTAATATTTTTTCATACTAGCTACGCCTGATGCATTTTTAAAGTAGGAGGAATTCGAGTTAAACGATGATTTTCGGGAAAGCTGTCAAGATATTGGGTTTGATACCAAATGTCTTATAATGAGTTTTCTCCCTTATCAATGAACAGATATTCCAAAGTTTGGTCTGCACTAAAAAATCTCCAAAACAATTGTCTAAATAAAACATTCATACGGTAGTTCTTTTGCCTATGTAATTTGTGTAGTATTAAAGCTTGAATATTTTGAATGGCTGCCATTTTTAATCCGAATACTGTCTTAAAATTCCAAAAAAATCTGCCTCTGTGTTATTTATCTACATAAAAAAATAAATTCATTACAAAATGTCATTATCAATTAAAAATTTTATTTATAAACAAAAAGGCGCCTCTACTGATACTTTTAATTTGTTTAAATAGTTAATGTAATATTTAAGTTTGTGTGTGGTTCAAGAATGATTCCTTAAATGTCGGTAGAGAGGTAATATACACCCTTTATAATAGTTTTGTAAACTATAACAATATAAGTATAAACTACTCGATTTTACCGAGTATTGTTGCTTGTTAGACTTCTTATTATCCAGTGATTTAATAGTTTTACAGTAGCCCTTAAACTTTCCAAAAACTACAATTAAATTTGTAATCTCCCTATTTACACATGAAATACCCTACATATTTACACAAACCAAACCAAAACCAACATTTTACTTTTGAGCAAACGCTTATTTATTTATTAGGAAATAAGTATTGTTAGTTTTATCTTTGGATATTATTTGTATTACTTAAAATTAAAGGAATGCCTTATCAGTTTAAAATATACACAACCCACCAGAGCCAGTAGAGTTGTGTATTCGCAGGAGACAATCCTGTTTCCTTTGCTGTACGTAGACATCCTGCTCGCTGCCATCGGGGTATCCTGGCTCCTGGAATATAAACAGACTTGTCTTCCCAGAGACAATTCATGGCAATAATGGTATGTAACATACTAAATGAAGAGTACATTTTTATACATGCAATATGTTAGTAGCCTACTTTTTATTCGGGGATTTAAAAAATAATCATTTTACGCATGTTTAACATTTCATTGCAATACAGATAACTGTGAGCTGAATACTAGATGCTTATATAAGAGTATAACACTGCCATAGTGTATTTAAATGCTAGTGTTGTAAATTTGTATAGTAAGAGGAAAAGCTTATTGCATGTGTATGAAAAAGAGCTTAGTTGTAGGAACACCGAAAGACCAGGTTTAAGTATCTTGCTGAGGAACATTTGAATATTTGTACTAAGATTATATTTACTTAACCGTTGGCATTTGTTTGCTTTTAGATATGTAAGATGTTTCTTTCTCAAATACCCTTCAGAAATACACAATTTATATATTTGGATATAAATTTAGGGATTTATTACAGTTCACTGTAGTTTAACTAGTAATCAACCTTAAAAAGGTGTGGTTATAATTCATCATCTTAATAATAAGCAGTGATCATGTTCTAGTTAATTTATGTATATCATTTAAATAATTATTAGCGTTTAAAATATTTAGAAATTCTGAGAAATAAAGGTCTATATTTTATGCGTAAAAATTACCACATTAACTTTCTATAGGCCTATCGTTGGCTTGGTTATTATATAAAATTTTTAGATTTAAAAATGAATTTTATACATCGTATTTAATAAAATAAAATATTTCACTAAGATGTTTTAGCAAAACCCGTTTCTGGTATGTGAAATGCGAGGATTTTCTTGCGTCAGTGACGAAAATGTATTACCTTGTTTTTGTCTGGTTAGCCTTGACAAATACTAGGAATTCTGTCCATTTTCATCTTACACTGTGTACCTTTTATTATTCCATTATTTTTTATTTTATTATTTATTATTCTCCATGTTGAGCAGTTATGCGCTTTAAAAATTATCATTTGTTGTTAAAACAATGTATGAATTCCTTGCAAAAAATATTTGTTTGCTGATTTAACAAACAATACCAACTACTAAATTCATCATCCATGAACCTCTTACTATTGTACTATAGTGATTAGACAAATGTAGATCAGGAATTCTTTAGAGGCCATGTAAGAATGAGCCATGAGGTCCTAACTTCAACTAAGCAGGATTTTCATGTGAAAGGCGTGTCACTTTGAACATGATGTTCTTTTAACATTGTAAATTGTAATAAAACGCTAAAAAGATTTCTGAAATAGACTTTGCCTTGATTCAGTGAAATTGTAATTAAATAATCAAAATATTTTCTTTTTTTCTTTTATTGAACTGACCTTACTTAGATTATTTAAAGTTTCATATTTTATAGTACCCATCCAAGAAAATAACTACAATTTATTTTGAACACAGTTAAGTCCTTTTAAATTAAATTTTCCAACTCTTAGCAGAAAACACATTTCTTTCGCGCTTGCTTGTCAAAGGTTAATCTGTTTCTGTAAATCCAAGTATTTACCTACCATGGCTATTGAAGTTTTATCTGATTGCTTTCGCCATCTGCAACAAAAAGTAAATGTGATTAGAATAAGCCATTGTGGTATTTATATAACTAAAGTTATACAATATTATACAGCTATCGGTTGGGTAACGTCACATTTTACGCCATTTTAGGTATAAATAAATATGAACTACCCTTATATTTTTATATCAGCCTTTATATTAGCAATTCCATTTAATACTTTAACATTGGGCCAAAATATTTCCATTTACCATTAATTACCCAATCCTCACACGAATCAAAAAGAATACCTAAATGAAAACTATATATATATATATATATATATATATTATTTAACCACCAATGAATCAAATCTAAACAATACAATACGAATCAAAGTTAACTTATTCCAGGGAAAATTAAGTCCACTTGCTGTGTTGAATACTTTGAATGCACTCAGCAATTCAATGAAGTTTGAATTTCTTTCCATTCAATAAAATAAAAATCTACAATACAGTGAAATCGTCTACAGTTTTATCAGTAAGCAGAAATTTTATTTTACTGTCATGTAAAAATTACCGATTTAGAGTTGCAGTGTAATAGTTGTATGAATATTAGAGAATACCACATTATATAACAAGCTATCATAGTAATGACTGTATTTATAATCTAAGTTAAAAATGAAATTCACATTTATTAATTGCGTTAATAAATCCTAAATTAAAATAAATTTCAAAATATGTTTATAAATGTGAATAGGTATGTTTTGTGCATGAACCTTTTGCGGTGTTTACTTGAATTGGTTTGCTTATCATATTTTCTATATTCCTTTAGTATTTTCATTTATCACGTTGTTGTGGAATAGAAAAGTAGTAGTATTTATGTAGCTTATGGTCATACCACATTTGAACCTTCAACTACCGATACAGTACATAGTTCCACGAACTCCATGTTCAATTGATATTGAGCTTAGTCTATTATGTTTGTCTCTAAACACTATTTTGTATGTTACTGTATACAATGTTTCCTACAATGTTTACTGTACTGTTAACAATGTTTATTTCAGAACACAGATAAAATAAAATCTAGTCCCAAAAATGTTATCCCACTTACTTTATGATTCCTTACTCACTAATGAAACTCGCAAATTTATTAATACCATAATTATCTATGGTACCATAATTTATAGCGACAATGGCGGTGGTTGTACCGTGGAACGTCTGTCCTACAGGCCTCGTCCGGTCTCAATACCAACCATCACTTATAACGTAAAATTAAGTGATATTGCCATGGTATAATATGTTGGGTTTGGAGCCCACTTTAAGCTATACTACTATTAAGTTCAACGAAGACTCTTGGGGGATCAAGCCGTCATCGCAACTTGCAACTTATTATCCATACTAGTGTACATGTTGCTCGAATTCGAGCAATTGGAAAGTATTACAGGAGTTATTTCAAAACGAACAACAGTCATATTTACAATGAGTTTAAAAGAGTCGACTCAAAGATTACCGGAGTGTAACTCAGACCATGTTTATCTTCGTTATTCATAAACCTAAAGCATTCCAGCCGGTTTTCTCCTTCTCAAAATGCCTCGCTGTACAGGCAACACAGGTCAGTGAGGGCCAATTGAGAACGAAAAGTCATTTTGGGGTTGTGTTAGGGCGCATTTGTAACTTAATAGTTGAGATTGTCCAGGGTCAGGTGCTGACTGTGATGAGTTAAGCCTATTACGCGCCACTGTTCTGTAGCTGCGGTCGTTATCACGGTTACGCCTCCTGTCTATGTTTCGTTGTCGTCGCGTCGGGGGCATTTAAAAGAAAAACAACAAATAAACAAATTATAGCTACACAAAACAACGATAAACGCACAAATTTAAGATACAACCATACTAACACGATCCGTCTTGGGGTTATGTTTACACAAACTCAAATAGTAAATAAATGTACTCAATGCGTTTCATTGAATTGCAAAATAAATAACAGCAATTAAATTATACAGCTGATCAAAATGTAAACAATTATGTTCTCCATAAGGATAACACGGGAACTTTCAAAGCCACTGGGGCAGAGCCCAAGGGGTGTTTTCAAAAATGTAAGGCCAGTTTGCAAATCTAAGCGACACGCTCTTTCCAATGAGACGTCAATGGATAAAATCGGTTAAGAAATGGCGGAGGAGTTCAACCGACAAAGTTTCATGTAGCGTATTAATTATATAGATACTACTATAGGCTAGTGCATTTGATTTGGCTTAGAGTTTACAGAATTGACAATTTTAGTTTTAAATAATTAAATACCAAAAATTAAAATTAAGGAATTATATCTTGTAAGCAGTACCTAACATTTACACATTTGTACGACATATTCCGGTACAGTTTAACTGAAGCAGATGACACGACTACTTCCTTTTTAAAATTCAAATAATTGCCAGGCCAAGTTCAAGATAACAATATTAATAATTCATTTCACATGGTTGATCAAATTGTGGTACTGTACCTAGTATATTTAGTTTTGATGTAAATCCAATTAATTTTTATAATCTGTTTATTATTCTAAATTAATGTAAATGTGATATTGAATTTTTGCTGGAAATTAAAAATATGTTTGGCAGGTAATCGATTACAATTCATTTTCTAACTATTTAAAAAATGTTCATGGCTATGAAATAATTTGGTTTGCCTTTGTAATATAATATACTGTTCCTTAATATGATATTCCTTGCAACAAAATCTCGTAAGGTTTCATATAAGAGCAGGTGGGTTGTGTGCTTTCTTACATTATCTAAGCTTTTACCTAACCTAATATTATTACACCCAAGTCTCTTATAATATTCGTGAAATTGCATGAACATTTCTTTTTAATATCGAAGCGTTTTGTCGCTAAATGGTAATTTTCCATTATATATTTAAAGACAATTTCAAATCATGTCGAAGAATTGAAAAATGTCAATTACGGTTGTTTTAAGTTTAAATCGATTTATTAAATTAAAATCCACGTTTTATCTTCTGAGCTGTATATAATACTGGTACAACGAAATAATTGGAATGCCTTTCTCAAAACTCAATTTGCGGCAATGTCTACCGGTGTGAATGTACAGTGTGTGCGACAAACCTGTTTGATTTTGTACATTTTCTTACGTGTTATGTGTTTTGACTTCAACGAATTAGCTTTAGACTAAATATTCATGTGTCAGATGATGGCATTATAATGTCAATACGACCGTTATAACATAGGACTACAGTTATAAATTGTGATCTGTATTGACGAAGGTAAAACATATTAAAAAAAGCTTTTTAAACTACAAACAAGATTATGTATTGAAGTGGTTTTGTTGGAGGCTGAACATTTCACGATTTCCGAAAGCAGCGATGTTTTATTTAAGTACGTCTCTCTTTTGTCAGGTTTTATCATTGCAGTAAAATAGTTATTGTAATGTCTGTCATATCTGGTAATCAGCGCTTCCAGTTAAAAATAATTTGTCTATAAGCACTATATTTAGATTCTACCTTGAGACAAATTTGTTTAATTTAGGTTTAATGATCTAGTATATTTTATATGTGTTCGAAAGTCTTAAGACATTAATTATACCTAAAGCACAAAGGATAATGATTTAACTAATATAAATATAACAATCTGAAACTTATTTAGCTAAAAAAATCAGAATTGGGTTTCAGGGTCAGTTTTCTTATCTGAAGAACAGTGGTTTAAGATTCGATTGCAGATATAAGATAGGTCTGCTGTAAACATTTATCACAATTTGACAGTAGGCCGGACCAGTTTACACTAACTTAAAAGCATAAATAATAAGCTTGATATATTGAACAGGTTAAATAACTTTATTATCCGCTACTTCCCCTACTAATAATGGTAATAAGTTTAAGCTTTTCTCCGATTTAAATATTTGGGAAAATCTGCTTTCTAATATTTTCTGTAACAAAACACCGAATCTATACTGGATGCTTTGACATCGACAATCCCTTGTTGACTATTAACTCTATGTCAATATCACACGAAGCCACGAACATTTTATTAATTCTATCAATGTAAAACATAGTTTAATTCAAACATATTTACATATTAAAACCGTCAAACGAATGTGAAAAGTATCAATCCCAACCTAAACCTCCTAAATAATTCACCTACTCAATAATGTGGAAATCCACGTGTCGTTGCCGTTGACATTTTATCCATGGTAATAGAGATTGGCTTTAAAATATGTTGTTGCTAAAATTATTACAACACAAGTAATATAGTGTTTCTACAGTTATATTCCTTCCATTATTAATTGTTGTTAACACATTATTTAATTTAAAGGAGTTATTCCATGGAGCTGTACGAAACAAAAAACATTTAAATAAAGTTTATAAATAAAAGTTTAACACTTTAAAGCTTCTACCACTGATCCATATAAAAATGCTTTTCATTAACCTTGAGTAGTCTAAGTTTGACGAAAACTTAACCCAATTTAAGAGCTTGAAGGCTTGAAGTTTGATACACATTTCCTTACTTTAACTTGATTTTAAACTTCATTGAGGAGGTACGGCTTTTAATTAACCTAATTTTCCTGTAGTTGTAACTAGTTAGTTGTTTAGTTTGTTCTACTTTTTACAGTTTGACCTGTCCCGCCCATGCATCACTTTACCATACGTTGGGATAGGATATTTCTGGACAAACTCTTTACTCTTTGTTATTGTTTGTATTCATTTTGTCAACGCAAGAATTATTTGGATTGGTTATAATAAGGAGCATGTGTACAGCATTTCCGTGTGAAATACAACATAACAAAATATAAATAATAAATAAATGTTTCAATCATTGGACATATAACACATCACTAAGCCCTAGTCGAATTTATTTAAATCCGTGTATGATTCCAAAAGCAATTCCAAGAAATTTAGATTCTTTGGAAATTCAAATAAAAAAAAAAAACATTAACTTAAACAATTTCAAGAGTTTTTGTGGAAGCTATTAACTTAGGTCGGTTCTACCCCCGGAGTAGGCTGATCTAGTGGTAGAGAGCAGGGGATCGGTCCTTGATGTCCAGAGATCAAACCCACGCGAACAGCGACTTAGGCCTAAGCGGAAAATCGAGCTGTTTCAACCTGCTTAAACTTAGAGTGGATGTAGTAGATAAAGTCCATTAGTTAGGTATTACATCTTATCATTTCAAAATTAAAAACTTAATTACTGTAGTGATTATGTTTCAAATAAAACTAAATTTTCAAAGATGTCTTTTTAATATCAATTCCACACATGCTCGTAAATTTACAAACGATTTATTGTTTTCATGGCAAAAATTTTTTAAAATATTTACTTTTCCTACACCTAACAATGCACATGTTCTCTCACTGATTTGATTTGGCAAAGTGGCCAATTCGCTCATCAGTGAGACAATGTTAACATTGTCTCGCTCTAATTACTTTGTCTCACTCACTCCAGATTTGCAACGTGAAGGCACGAAATAGTGAGCGCGTAACATGCAGACAAGGTCGTATGCGCGCGAAATACGTTGGCAGCACTGGCTGTAATATTAAAAGTTCACTTCTGTGTAAAAATATGTCACGTTTCTTTACCAATTTATTTGTTTTATGGTAACCGTACGAAAAATATAATGTGTAACTCGAGTGCAAAATGCAATTGCCTCACTCGAGGAACCATAAGTATTTCTCTCGAGTGAGTCAATTGCTCCATTTGCTCACTAGTTGCACAAATAACTATTTCACCATTAATTAACCCAACCTTTTTTTAAGTAAATTGTGAATTGAATTATGTAAGGGATCTATTTATTAATAGAGTTTGCCTCAGCTGTAAGATAGATGCATCATTTACCAAGGTCCAAACTCGTATTGCCTCCATCCATCGCTGCAAGACAAAGGCAGATGATGAATGTAGACCAACCATCGTCCCTCGGTTACCCTCCATGTGATGGATCGTAGTTCAGAATAAACGTCCAGCGCCAAGAATCATACTTGGATATTTAATGTTTGATGCAAAGTTAACCAATGACAATTGTAAGTATTCATATTTGCAAATTAACGGTTAATCGATGGATTAAGTATCCTCGTGAAATCAACTAAAAAACACCATAATATACTGTATATCGTCAAGTGCATTATATTTAAATGAACAATAGGTGTATACATTATTGGTTAATGCATTGGAAACCGCTGTTAAACATAAAATACATTGATTCGCACAAATGTTCGTATCCTGTGTAAAGTTCTGGGACACTAGAATTGTGATTTATCATTACACAATATAGCAAAATAATTTAGTTATCATCATGATTTCAATGTGTTATTCTACGTTATTTCAACTACGGTATAGATTTATTTATCTAGTTGTATTTTAATAGTTTGGGCTGATTTGTTGTGATCAATGTAAAAAAGCACATCAATTTGTTTGAGAAATCAAAAATAAAACACACAACTATTAAATATTTTATTATTTTACTTATATTTTTAAAGATTACTGCCAATTTTATTATATTTTAATATCCAATAGCTTGAACGTATTCCTTGCAGCATAGGCAACAAAGTTGTTTCTGCATATGCCTATCATGTAGTTTGAAATAAATGTTACAGGAGGGTAAGGCAACTAAAACTTTGGATACACTTTGCCGTTTTTTAAAAACATTTGATGAACTACTTCAACGTTTTTACACACATTATGAGGTTGGTCATATGTTTGCTGAAAACTGATAAAGCTTCGCTTAAAAATGGGAAAACTCACAAGGATAATCAATTACATATTTTATGATTATTATTTAGAGTAAAATATACACTACGTTTTACGGTTTGGATCTCAAAATAAGCTGTAAATATTTGATTACAATTGAAATAGATTAACATTCTTCTGTCAGAAATCTTTTATCAGTTAGGGCACGTAATTACTTGGAGCATGAACGAAAGACATTTACTAAGTTACTTCTATCAATCTCAAAAGAATTTACCTAGTGAGAAGCGTAAGTAACAAGATATTTCTGATTCCGCTGTAGTAATGTTGTTCGATCCCTCCTTTCACAAGTCTGAACATGCAGCGGCAATTCAATTTGGTTCATTCGTTTCAGCCTACCATCCCATGCCACTCCATTAGCCTCCCATATTCACTTCCGACAAATTAGTTTAGGAAGCCGAATCCACACAAACGTGGGCGAGTATGGTTATTGTATGTTCGAAATAGGAAAGGCATATGATCCGTCTGATAGGTGTAAAGTGTAGTCTCAATCTTTGCAGGGCCTGATCTTTAATAGCTTTCCCTAGACATCTGTCTGGACTGTACAGCTCAAGTCAGGTAGGACATATCTCAGAAAAAAATATTTTGTTAACAAACTATATTGGTTTTTATTGATTTTATAGCCCTATTCAAAATGACGCAGGTATACTATTTATTAGTATCATGTCTTAATTAATCTTGTGTTGGCACATAAATAGATTTTAATCATTGCATTGTTATTTGTTATTTGTATTGTTAACTGTGCCAAGTCATTATGGTTATTTTCACAAGCTTATTTCAACTATTTATCAAATACAACTTTAACGCTCCGTCCAAAATAAAAAATGAAAATTACTAACAATAACACAGTACAAAATACATATTTTAGGGAAGAAAAGATCAGGAAAGCTTCTCAAGCATTTTGGTTTTTATTTTCTCTGTTTTTTTGTAAATGCGTGCATGAGCATAACTTTTCCTAGTGAGAGGTTATGTTTCAATTCAAAAAACGAGCAGGAAACAGGAAACAAACAAACGATTCTACTTTTTTCCCTATTTGGACACTGCCTCTTCAATAATTAGAAACTCCTGGTCTATAAACCAGGAAAATAAAGACAATGGAATATCATTCATAGATTATAAGTCAGATAGATGATACAGAAATCTTTCAAACTACATTTATAAGTTTGTATTTCTACTGCCAATTATTATGTATAGACAGGTGCCTGCCAAAAACCGCAGTGGAATTAGTAGTGGTAGAAAATTTTTTGAAAAAAAAAAATCTAAATTGTAAATTAATTGTGTTTGTTATTTTTTGTGTATCAATAGGACATCACCGACAAGTTCTGTAATTTTGGCGGGGCCAACTTGTTGTATTATCATAAATAAGTATATTTGAACCAAGAAAGTGTAAAAAATATCAGTCAGTTTTCGTAAAAAGAAATACCCGTATTTGCAGAGTAAGTAAATGATGACCACCCTCTATCAGTTACTGTATTGGACATCGTTACAGTGATAGGGCTCGCAGCCGGTCAGTGCAACATGACTTCCAAAGTAAACGTCCATAAATTGAAGAATCAATATCGCCCATGCCATTATCACAATTGTCCTGATTTATTATAGCAGGAGAAACATGCCGCTATGTGACTAGTTTATTGTAGTATCCAAACCGAGTAGTTTATTAGTCGAAGGAATAGGCCAGAGTGTCTATATTAATTATAGCAGTAACCAATAAATTCGTATGAGTAATTGCTTGAGCAAATTAAACAGTTTTCGAAATTCTGGTGCAGATGGCAACATAAGAAATACAGGGTGTGGCAGACGTACTTGCAGGAGGCAGTCCTGAAATTGTTTATAAATGGCCAGTTTTATTTTTAAATGGCAATTCCAATGGTTGAGATGAATTTCTTCATTAATCGGTATGAGTCAATAAGCATTACACGAACGTTTCCTGCCTCACCCTGTAATGTTAAAGTTTAACAATAATTTGTTATATGTTCTATTTGTTGTATCATTACAGGGAAGCAATAATAATCTCTGCCGAACTCTTTACGTCACAACATTCAATACCAATGACAAATAAATTATTATTTATGGATGCATGTAGTATATGCATCTTATTTTTATATTTTAGATACAGTACTGGATCTCCACCTAATAAATCATGATAATAGTATAGCTGATGCTGATTTCATCTAACAATATTGATGGTGATTTAATATGATTCGAGGCATAGGTATATTTTAATTCAAGACTGATACAATAGATTGAGTGCACGCGAACGTTGGATGATCAAAATACCATTTCATGCAATTCTGCAATTTTATTGGCCTTTTGGGCCAATTTGTAAGCAATTCAATTTTTATTTCGTCTTCGTTACATTCACTTCTTACCCCTTATTTTATCATATATTATAATATCATATTCTATATTAAAGCACAGATTCTTTGTACTCTATCATTTTACCATACTGGCCTGTCTAATATAATTTTGTTTTAGTTATAACTGTTTTAATACACACCAACATCATACTGAAACTATAACATAATATATACAGGGTGTCCCGGAACTCTCTACCAATATTTTTGGGCATTGATCCTGGGTAAGAAACGTACCTAAATATCATATTTAAATTGTCCGGAAATCCTTAGTTACTCACACAGCCGCCATTTTGTTTTTTTCAGTTATTATTTTTTTTCTAAAGAATGGTTAATTATGGACGAAATTGAAACTTTGCACAAACATTTATGAGAACTAGACAAAGCTACAAAACAATTATGACGATTTTTCAAATTCATAAAACAAAATAGCGGCCATTTAAAATTTTCTTTCTTAAATAACTCAAAAACCATTGATTTTACAAAAATTTTAAATGGCCGCCATTTTGTTTTATGAACTTGAATAATCGTGATAATTTTTTGGTAGCTTTGTCTAGTTGTCATAAATGTTTGTGCAAAGTTTCCATTTCGTATGTTCAACCATTCTTTATAAAAAAATTAATAACTGAAAAAAACAAAATGGCGGCTGTGTGAGTAACTAAGGACTTCCGGACAGTTTATATATGATATTTAGTTATGTTTCTTACCCAGGAGCAATGCCCTAAAATATTGGTAGAGAGTTCCGGGACACCCTGTATATATATAGGTATTGCTTTCAAATTGGCTCAAAAGGCAAAGCAGAAATGCGTTTAGTTGTGCATTGATCAATGATCATTCTACGCCCGCGTGCACCCAATCCATTGCATAGGTCTTGAATTTAAATACATGCTAAGCATCATTCATAGTATACCACAGTCAAAGCAGCCTTAAAAACTTTCATTTTCTTAAATATTTGGTTGCATTTTAAATAAATTGGCTTAAATTCAATGAAATGTACGGTTTGATTTTTTTTTACTTTTACCAGAATAACTGAAAATTTACTTAATTGCCTTTTATAAAACTAATATCTTGCAATGAATGATTAAAATTCCTAAATTATAACCCAGCGATTGCCATGACAAAATGGAAAATCTAATTTGAGTTAAGCATTTTTTTATTGTCACATCACAGATGAAAAATATACAATGAATCTATTTTAACTTTGAATTTTGATTTATTGAGATAAACGTGTATGCAAATTAAATTGTTCCCATATACCTACTACTTTTTTACAACAATTAATTGGTATATATTCCGTGGTATTTCCAAATTCAACGATTATTTAATCTCTTTAACTAAAAGTTACACATTTCGATTGAGTCCTGCAAAGATAAGGGGGTTTTTGCTCACAGTGGCTATTCAATTTCATGAATCAACTCGCTGCAATGTCATTCCAATGTACCTAACGCTGTATGAGATTCGATCTAACTATCTATACTGTAAGGCTATTCAGATCTGCATTTCCCTGTCTTCATCTTTGCAATAAATAATAAGTAGGCTACTTATGTTATTATATTATTTATATAGAGACTGTTTACTGTGCTAATAGGTTCTCATAAACCGGTGTTTAAATTTTGCTTTTACATTCTTTTAACGTCCCACCTTCATATCCTAGGAGGCTATATTCTAGTCAGGAACTATTTTACACATTACTTCAGGCTTTACACATTACAAGGGTTGCGGCATTACCACATACATAAAATCCATTGGTGATTGGTGGAATTTAATTATACCTTTTCTGAAAGTTCTCATCAATGACAACGTTCGTAATATGCCTTCCTGGAGTTAAGTACCAACGGTAGCATTACCGACAGTTTGAAAGCAATAATCGAATCAGACAATCAGACATCACAATAATTAGGCATACAAAACAACATAAATATTTTTGAATTATCATGCTCAGCTGTCATAAAATTTCATCACTATGTCAAATATTATTTTAAAGAATAAGTCGTAGTTAAATACGTCAATTCTAAATAATACATGTCAATAAAATTTATTAAACAAATAAATAGCTAAAAATGTAATATTAATGAAGATGAGATTTTTTAGGTCAATCTGCATTTTTTAAGATAACAATTTATGTTTTTATATGTCTGGTCAGCAATACTGCAATTTATATATGTTTACACATCCAAAGCAAAATATTTACTAAGCCAATACATTATTTATCAATTCTATTATTAACATTGTTTATACAAGTTGGTCGAAGGATTTGGTTACATTTTATTATACTGTCAAAAACCTATTTAATATCGGCCTAAAGGTAGGGTCTACAATAATTTGAAATAGCATTGTAACTTTCACACTTGCTCAATATAATGCATCTAGTGGCTCATTATAGTTACATTCTGAATATACTCAACAAGTAACAATTTTATTTACCATGATATAATATTTGTTTAGATTCTTCCGGGTCAATTTGTTGCATTGTTGGCTAGCTAACTATTGAAAAAAGAAGGTATCAAATAGATAAACAATTTTTCTGGCTTAATAAATAGTCCGTATTAAATACATTTCTCTCTTCCCACACACATTTATTTTATTCGTAGTCATGTTAAATACTTTTCAGTTTCATCCCGATTTTAATTCCAGTGAAGCCTGTGACATTGTTTGGCCGGATAAAAACTAATGCGTTGTAGTGAAATGAGTAATAACTATAACATTTTTCCGCCTACAATGTAGGGATGATTTTTTTTACGTTACACAGGTAACAAGAGCTGTGAGACTCATTTTAATGACAAAATATGCTTAAGTTGTAGGGATTGCATGTAATTTGGATTGCGTTAAACTGATCTGTATAACCAGAAGATGAACTGAAGGAATTTGGATAGCTTCAGTGTTTCATTAACTCAAGTTATTCCTCTAAAATTCCAGAAACGTCATATACGGCATTAAACATTAAAACGTTTGTGCAAGCTAAGGTCAACTCGATGTCCATCCAAGATCTATGCCAATAGCACAATCGATAACAATCGAAGAGACATCAAACCACGACATGACTACGATCACTTGTCACTTCATGATTGATGAAGTGGCATCAGTGTGTAATCAGTCATTGCACTACGCTATTCCCTCAAGTTATCCATTATTTTTAACCTTAATTTAAATACGTTTTGTATTTTAAATGGCATAAAGTCCCTACTTTTTTATTATATAATAATATGGAAGCTATACACGACAATAGAATCTGGACAAAAAAATAATACATGCAGTGTTACAAACGACCATATTAGCCTCCTTTTCAAATCTGGGTTTACCATTGGTCAATAGGCTGGTTCTGTTGGTGTGTTCGATCCGCTCTAGAGTGCTCCTATTGTACCCATACAAGGTATTTGCTGCAAATAGACCTCTTTACGATTACTTTTTAGATTATTAGACCAATGCATAAAATAATGAATCAAACCAGAGAGTTTTGTGTTATATTGTATACACACCCCTAGATTATCATGAAAATCGAAATTATGATAATAATAATAACTTGTATATCAAAATAACAATGAACTTTATTTACAATAAGTGAGGTAAAAGTAAAATGTTCTATCTCAGCCAATTTTCACGAAGCTAGCTCTCACCTCTGTTGTAATAAATCTTACGTTGGTAATACTTTACATACTGTATTATTGTAGGCTATACCCAAGACGTTTTCATTAAATGCCAAACAACAAGTTTTAACAAACTTGTCACAAGTAATACATATACGGTGTTTATTTATACTATTTTTTTTTTTTTTTTTTTTTTTTTTTTTTTTTTTTTTTTTAGGGAGAGGAGGGAAAATGCTTTTACGCACACAGGTAGCCAGCCTGTAGTGTGAGACTCCTGAAATTATCAGACTACTCACTAAAAAACCCCCTCTACTCTGTTGGACACAGACCTGGAATTGTTTGTCACATTACTTCAAGTCAGGCCAACATGTGACCTAAGCCCTCAGGGCTCGCACCGTTTCTGGCATTTTGATTCTTTATGACCTACACCGCATCCCGGTCAAGGTCGATCTTCTTGGCGCGGAGGATACCCTGGATATAATGTGACACACAGGTCCAATTGTCCTCACCCTCCGTCATAATCGGTATGACCGTGTCCACCGACAGCAGTCCTATTAACTGTTGAGCCTCCAGGCGGGGCCTTTCCCAGCGCTGGCAGTGGAAAAATGTATGTTCCACGTCATCGAGAATGCCTGGGCAGTATATGCAGTCGGGAGACACGGCTTTGCCCATCCTGAACAGGTACGACCGGAAAAAGCCGTGTCCCGTCAGAAATTGGGTGAGGTAAAAGTCCACCTCTCCGTACCGCCGATCAACCCAAGGTTGGACTTGCTGTATCAGTCGCCTGGTCCAGAGTCCCCGTGTCTCCTGTTCCCAGCCCTCCTGCCACAGCTGGTAGGTGCGGGTGCGTTCCTCTGTTCGTGCCTCGTCCTCCCCGCGGCGCCGGTAAATTGCCTTTCTCTCCGCCGCCAAAAGTTTGACGGGGATGACTCCAGCAATCACCAGGACGGCGGGCTCGGACACTGTTGGGTAGGCAGATGCTACCCTCAGTGCTGCCTGACGCTGCACTCGGGCGAGCCGCATCCTGTATGCCTCCTTATTTAGTGCGTCTGCCCACACCTCCGCACCGTACAAGAGTACGGACTGGACCGAAGACATTAACAGCCTTCTACGACTGGACCGAGGCCCTCCGACATTGGCCATCAACCGGCTAAGAGAAGAAACCACCCTAGCGGCCTTGTCCGCTGTTCGGAAGATCTGATCCCGCCAGCTAAGCTTGCTGTCTACCATGACCCCAAGATACTTGGCAGAACGAACAGTTTGAACCTCGACGGCTCCCACCCTCAACGGCACGATGGTGTCAATCCGTTTTTTTGTCAAAATCACGATCTCGGTTTTGCTCAGAGCAAGTGAGAGACCGTGGTCTGCCATCCATGCGTTTATGGTACGCATAACTCGGTTTAGCTTTAGCTGAGCCAGATCAACGCTACGTGCAGCTATCAAAGCTGCAACGTCGTCTGCGTACCCAACCAAGACCGTTTCCTCAGGCATTTCAGACCTCAGAAGGCTGTCATAAGCGACGTTCTAGAGGTCTGGGCCGAGTATGGAACCTTGGGCAGCACCAGAAGTGACACTCATCGTCCGCGGGCCCTCCGCAGTGTCATACGTTAGGAGGCGAAACTGGAGATAATCCTCTATGATGCGCATGAGGTATGCCGGCACGTGGAAGGTGTTCTCCAGAGCGTCCAGCATATCGCACCACCTCGCCGAATTAAATGCATTTCGCACATCGAGCGTTACGAGCAGCACAACCCTGCGAGAGTAGTGGTTAAAATCCTCAGCTCTCATCACTGCTTGCTTCACCTCCTCAATCGCATCAATCGTTGATCACCCCGTCCTGAATCCATACTGACGAGGGGAGAGGTCCCCCGCAGCGACAACGGCTGAATTCAGCCGGGAACGGATCAATTTCTCGAGGACTTTGCCAGCCGTATCCAACATACACAGAGGTCTGTAAGAGGATGGCAGATCTGGGTCTCCCTTGCCCTTCCCAACAAGCACAAGCCTAGCTGTCTTCCAGCACAAGGGGAAAACCCCTTCGACCAGGCAGGCGTTGTACATGTTACCGGAGGACTTCACCGGGTACCCCATCAGGACCAGGAGCCTTGTTGTTCTTCAGGGATATGACGGCCGCCTCCAGCTCTTCAGGGCTGAAAAGTGGGACGTCGTCCACCCTTCCGAAATCCCGCAGTGGTCGCAACGCGTGAGCCGGGAAAAGGGACGCGACTATCCTCTCCATAGTGACCCTGTCCATAACGGAAGGTGGAGAGCGGGTTCCAAGTTTCTTGGTTACAAGTTTGTAACCCAGGCCCCACGGGTTGGAATCAACATCGTCCCTTAATTTATCCCAGCAACTGCGTTTACTCCGATTGATGGCTCGACGAAGCTACCTCCTAGCCGCCCTATAAGCATCCGACTTACGCCGTCTGTCTAGGGGTTCTCTAGCCCTGGTAGCAAGTCTTCTGGCTCTCAATGCTGCTCGTCACGATTCCGCAATCTCAGCAGTCCACCAGTACACAGGACGCTTATTGCACCGGTATCTCCTGCGAGGCATAGATTCATCGCAGGCCGAGACAATCAGTTCCATCGTGGAAGCAACTAACGCCTCTGCGTGAGGCACGCCAGTTGCGGGATGAATATCCGGCGTTCTTCGTAGGATGGCTCCATTGAATTTTGCCACGTCCAGTTTTTTAATGTTCCATCGAACGGGCACTTGACGAAACGCTGCCACTTGTCTCTGATGACCATCCAGGACGTCAAAAATTATGTACTGGTGGTCACTGCCCGTGTAATCCTCCAGGACTCTCCAGGATCAGATCCTTGGCAAAAGGGACTCAGATGCAAGGGTAATGTCTGGGATCGTCCCCCGCATCCCAGGGCGGCGGAAAGTTTGCGTGTTGCCCTCATTCAGTACAACGAGTCCGGCTCTGGCAGCAAAGTCCAGAATATACTTGCCCCGGGAGTTGGTGAGGGTCATTCCCCACTCGACAGCCCTAGCATTAAAATCCCCACCCACGACGACGTGTCCGGTGGTATCGCGCACGCTCTCTTCTAGGCGGTCTATCTTCTCACGAAAGTCACGGATGGCCTCGTTGGGAGTAAGGTAGACACTGAAGTAAGTGACATCCCTGCACCGAACCCAAACGAAACCTCGGCCATTCGCGTGACCCCGCACTTGTACTTTAGCTGCATTACGAGCCCAGAATGCAGCAGTACCAAGACTATCAGGGAACCATAAAGATGGGTCCCTATCTCGATACTGGTACTGTTCGCTGATTAAGAGAGCGTCGACATCGTGTTCGAGGGCAAACTGACAAAGAAGTGCGTCAGCCGTCCTGGATCGCTCCAGATTGCACTGAAGGATTCTTATGAAGATAAGAAGATATGAAGATAAGGCTCCCACGAAGGTGGGAGAGATTTCGCTTGCTGTAGAGCAGTTTTAAATACACTACACTGCCCAGACCCAGCTATATGCTTTACGTGTTTGTCAGCGAGCCCATTTTCTTTGCAAAGGAAACAGGACTCGTCTTTGCAGTCCTTACAGATGTGACCAACCTCCCCGCGCCGAAGGCAGTTCTTGCTTCGGTCGGGTCCCTTGCAGTTTCGGGAGGAATGGCCGAAACAGAGGCATTTAAAACACCTCTTCACTTCCACTCTCCGTCTGAGCCTGCAGTTGACCCAGCCGACTCTCAGATGCTGGAGTGCCAGCACCCTAGTGGCAAGCGCGTCTGCCATTTCGGCGATTGCCATCCGCTGCTGACTCCTATTGGGTTTTGTGAGCCAAACCCTTAGGATGGCCGTTTGCCCGGCAAGCTCGGGTACAGCTTTCTTCAGGGCCTCAACAACGTCACTCTCCGTCGACACACAATCAATGTCTCGAACCTCAATTGATGTCTTGGGCTCAAGAGCACGGACGGTGCCCTGGCCTTCAACAGCTGCCTTCAGTTCGGCAGTAAAAGCAGCATTGTCTTTCGACTTACCCAGTTCAAGGAGAACGTCCCCTTCCCGGGTTTGTCTAATCGACCGTACAACCGTATCGGTCTGCTCCGGTTTAGCTTTGGCCTTTATTACGCCCAAGACCTCGGCAAAAGATCTCCCCCCTGAGGGTTTGACAAGGATTGCCTCCGTCCTGGGCTTTTTGGGCCGCGACCTTTTCGGAGCAGGGACCGAGCCGGGCCCAGTTTGGGCCACGCCGGTTGGCTGTGCCTTCACTGCCTCATTCTTCATGGAGGCGACCTCCGCCCGCCTCAATTGCCTCTTCTCCTTTTTGGAAAGGCGTTTTTCCCACACAGCCTCAGGTGTCTCCACCACTGACCCCTTTCGGGAACTTCCCTGAAGGGGGGTCGTGGGTTGCTGTGCCTGTCGGCGCCTCGCTGGAGCTGCAGCTACGTCCGAAAAGGATCTGGACACAGCAGACGAGAGGTCCGTCTGAGTCGCCTTGGCCTTAACCGTGGTCTTTTTGGTCTGGACGCCTTCTTCTCTTTTTGGAGGACTCTCCGATGTGGAAGGCCTCCGACGTTTCTTAGAGGGCAGCGCTCTTTCATCGGGCAGGGACACCACCTTTTCGGCAATCTTTTCCATGGTCGCCTTGCTTACCAGACGGCAGGCAAAGACAAAGCCAAGGTCATCCTCTAGTTTGGCCATTCCATTTTTGACCACTTGATTTACGGCTCTCTGGGTCCGGAAGGTGTCCAGCATAGCCTTAATGGTCTTTTCCATGTCACGGAGCCGGGTTTCAATGTTACTATCTGCGTCAAGATATTCCTGACGCAGAAGCACAATCTCAGAGCTTTCCGACCGCGACGTCGCTGTGAGGGTTTCCTTCGGCATCCCTACAGCATCTACATCGCCAACATTTTCTGCACCGTTCCCAGCTCCACTTCCCGAAGGAGATCCTAACGGGGGAATCGTAGAGCACTTGAAAGGTGCAGGTGGCGGAGATGTCCTCACGTTTTTCGGTGGTGGCGACCTCTTAAGTTTGGAGCTTCGGACAAAAGGGCTCTGCTCCACTTCAAACGAATTTACTTGCTCATTTGAGCTCCTCTTCAATGATGTGTTTGGGGTATTTTTATCAAAACTCATCGTGTTTTCTCCAGCGCATCGTGCGGCAAGGAGCGGCCCGGAATCAGTCAGGAACGGGTATACCCTCGGGGACAAAAACCCCTACCCCGGTTCCCCGGGGCCCGACCTCCGTTTGCCCAGCACCGGATACCTGACGTGCCGGGGGTCGCCCGTCGCAATGCAGAGCCCGACCTCTGCATCCATGCCGCACTCCCTGACCAAGGACCGAAGTGGCTGGTTTCTCACGACCCACTGAGAATACCCATCGGCAGTGCAGAGCACACATCAACCCCTGCAACACAACAGGGGCACTCCCAGGGACTCCCAGTGAGTTCGTCGGTCACCCTTTTAGTCGCCTCTAACGACAAGCCCGAGAAGGCTGCGGTACTATTCTAACCCGGTACCGCACGGGGGGTTTATTTATACTATACTACTAATAGTCACTAAACATATTTGGAGAAAATAAATAAGAATTGTTTTACATTTGTTTATACAACACGCTTGTAAAACCACTCAGCGTGTAATAGGACTGTTATCCGCAGGCCCTTTATAAATTGATATATTAGGAATGTGTTAGTTATACTTCTTAGTAACCTGTATACATTAAAATTAGGAACACATATCATAATTCGCCATGTGTGACAGGGTCTATAGAAAGCTCTACAAGTCGTGCAAGATATGTGCCAAGTTGGTTAACCTCGTAAACATAAAACTTATAATATGATACGCTACACAACTTACATGGTGTGCGTTCCAAGGCCCTCATCATATAACTGCGTGTCTCTAGTGAATTTGAGTTCTTGATTTATGTAAATATCACTCTCTCAAATTTAGGCAAAGAAGGGAAAATATAAAATAGATAAATTCTCTCAGCCTGTTGACAACAATGTGAACTATAAATTCAAGTAATCTGATTATGCTTTACCCATCTATGGAGATCATAACACCATAAGTGTACCTGAAATTCATGTTTTGGAAAAGAAGGCGATTTAATCTTAGGCTATTTTTAGGAATTAAACATTTTGGGTTCTGGGGTTAAAGAAAAATCTATTTTAACCTCCACAAAAAGTGTCCATTAAGTAATTTTCAACTCAACAAAAAGTTTCCATAAAATAGTTCTAACCCCAACAAAAAGTCTCCTTTGAAATTAGCCTGAATGAAGATAAGCTCTTCGTAGTAAAATATAACAGCGTAACAATACTGGAAAATTATACTGTGAACATAAAACGCCTCTTGTAAGAACACAGCTCCACCGTAGCGTTTCACAAAATTACTGCTTTTGTAAAGTTGCAAATATTTTTTTTATTGAGGTATTATTTAAAAATATATATAAATTAATTCACCTCTAAAAGCCAAGCAAATATAAACCTTTACTGAATACTTCTTAAAACTACTTACAGGGTTGGGCCCTTCTCCTGCTATATTTTCATTATCCAAACTAAAAGAAATTAAAAATTATGTTAGATTATTTGTTTCTTAATTTTAGTTTTCCCATGGCCTCAATATTTCTTTTCCCATAACACTACAGTACATATATTACTTATTATTACTATGTAAAAACAAATTAATACCGCACATAAACCTCTCTAAACACTTACTGAAGAAGAAGTATTCCAAACTGTATTTTGAACATAACACAAATCTGACATTCACTGATAATAATATGCAAACATGTCAGTGAACATTTATTGATCTTAATACTGCTATAATTATTCATAAATACAGCAGGATATCGGACAAAATGTAACAATTATTTTATTTGTATTCTAGGTTATAATTCTTTCGATATAATAAGCCCTAAACAACGTAGCCAGCACAACATTTTTACAATTTCTTTTCTACTACTCTGTGGAAAAGAAATTGAAAAATACTGAAAAAGAAATACTGATAAAGAAATTGAAATATAAAGAAATTGTTAATACTGTACACTGTATTCTTCACCACACTATGTAGTAACTTAGTGTAGGAGGAAGCTAAGTAAATTGGGTTAAACCTCTAAACAGCAAAGCGTAAAATGGAGGTTTTGAGAACTTCTATTTACTATTGCTCTCTGAAGTGGAAAGGCCATAAAACTTTCAAACCTCGCAAAAGTTTGTAGAAGTTTGAATACGATAGTCCAATAAAAGCTTGTGACAAATTTTCAATCAGATAGATTCTATAAGAGACATGGTCAATGATTGATATGGATATAAAAGTTAATGTATACTTAAAAGAAAATTTCTGTTACAATGATCAATTGTGCCTCCATAAACTAGTTTCAAGAAAGTTGTCATTATTTTTACTTTACATATATACAGGTAAAAAAACAATGAGATTTAATTGATTATGCATTTTAGCATTAGTTCTTGGAGCCATTTGTTAAACGAACATATTTATTTATACATGTGATAGAGTTTGTTATACCTCAAACAAGTTTCTTTGTGTTTATTGTTTTGATTGAATGCACTATGAAAAATAATTGCTTGTACCTTTATAGGTTTGCAAAACCCTTCATGCATTGATCGTTTTAATAACTTTGTAATTGCGTGTTTTTTTTTTTATATTTCTAAATTTTATAACGAAGTAATAACATAATATGATTAGATATCCTGAGAGTAAATACTTAATAAAACAATATCTGAAAATTAAACCTTTTGAAACATAGTTTACCTTTACAGGAATCTATCTTACATAAACACTCACACTACAATTTGAAGCTTTTATTAAACTGACGATTTATTGACAACATTATAAAAGGCTCAAACAAACAATCTCTGAAAGTCCAAGGTTCCACGAACTGTTATTATAATATCAAATAGCAATTATTGGAAGTATCCCACATTTTGACCTTTATGCCTTTTCAACCCGGGAAACCGTAAAAACAGCCACGGAGCCGGAATAAATGGATTTTAAAGTTTCGCAAAAAACGCCAGGGTTTGCTAACAGCTTTAATCCCCTAAACATATTGGAGCTTTACTTTCTTCCGTTTCGTGTCGACTTTTCTGAGCGAGAAATTTTATTGAAATAAAAAAAATATTGTGAAACTGCAAACATTGTTTTTATAGTCCTAAAAATAATGTTACAAAAACATAAGCAAGGTCAATTCAATTCCTTTTTAAACCCTCGAACAATTAATATCGAATCGATTAAAATTCACAATAACATAGACATTAAATTATGATATCGATATTGTCTTTTTTAGTAGATATCATCAATTTTAATTTTTTTTATTTGTTATATACATATGTTAATGCATTGGTTATTCTTAAAAAGTATCCCGGTGTAAACACTTTCTGTGTGCCTAATATTTCAGACATAATTAGTTAACATATCTTACTTTTTGGAGTAGTTGAACCAAGTCTTTCTACAACGTTGATATGATTTACCATCAAAATGCTTTCCGAAAGCGCGCTTTAAAACTAGTAGACCTACCATATCATTTTCTTTTTCTTATATGATATTGTAAAATATAAAAGTTCATGACTGGTCTAACATGTTAATGTTCTATTACTCCCATTAATCCCGATTTCATGGCTTATCTTATAAGTTCAACATTTTAACTACATTCCCCTGGAAATAGAATTTAAATCTGTACAAGGTTTCCATAAAAAAAAATTGTAGGGTTTAAACCGTCTGTAAACCTATTATTAGATAAATTATGTATTTTATATGCATTCATTTTTGAGCTGCATTCGGTAGCTCAAAAAGTTTTGTTTACATTAATTGAAACACCTGTGTTGATTGTTGTGCTAATCGACAATCAACTTATTGTTTTAAATACACTTCAAGTTGTATTTTCTTATAAACACGTCCATTGCTTTTTTATTTCTGTCAAGAAAATGCTAAGTGTGTAATTAAGTGAAATAAAGTCAGTGACTCTAGTATAATGGCCATTTATGGTGTAGCAAACATAGTTTATTAAAAATTAGGTGAATCGAAATTTAGCCCATCTACTAGAAAGGACCAGAGATGCAGTCTCCACTGTAACAAGAGAAATGCTGCACCTGTGGCCTGAAATAGATCATTGTCTTGACGTCTATAGAGCAAGAAATTGTTGTTATGTTTAAGCTATGTATAACATCTTTTTGATGTCAGGAATTTAACAAAATAAATAGTTTTTTTAAATCTTTTCTCGTTGTCTATATATTTCATAACCAAACCCCACTATTATTTTATGAAAACCTTGTATAATGAATGCATGAATATATTGAAATTTGAGAACTATTCCCACAAAGAAATGCATTATTTATGCCAAAAACATGACACATGCCAGCTTGCGACGTGCAAGGTAGATTTAGCATTTAGCTTCTTAACGTACATTGAGCATTTAGCTTCCCAACGTACATTGAGCATTTAGCTTCCCAATGTACGTTGAGCATTTAGCTTCTAACGAACATTGAGCATTTAGCTTCTAACGAACATTGAGCATTTAGCTTCCCAACGTACATTGAGCATTTAGCTTCCCAATGTACGTTGAGCATTTAGCTTCCCAATGTACGTTGAGCATTTAGCTTCTAACGAACATTGAGCATTTAGCTTCCCAACGTACATTGAGCATTTAGCTTCCCAATGTACGTTGAGCATTTAGCTTCTTAACGTACATTGAGCATTTAGCTTCCCAACGTACATTGAGCATTTAGCTTCCCAACGTACATTGAGAATTTAGCTTCCCAACGTACATTGAGAATTTAGCTTCCTGGATTCTGAAATTAAAACGTCAACGTATAATCACCAAGTTAAATTTCCACTGAGATTAATTTTAATAATGTTAAGAACGTGATCATGCGTCAAAAGTATTCGGAAGCAACAAAATAAGCTGTAAATAAAAAATAAGCTGTGAAGTGACAATAAGGTGAACTACAACGTAATGATTTTATACCTCATTACCTTCGTTAAAATTTGTCAAAACATACTATTCAAAGTTTGCTTGGCTTCTTTTCAATTTACTAGATGATTGGGTAGTTGTCAGAATCAGGCAGATATCATAGCTCGGAATTGAGATATTTGACAGCCAATTAATCTGGTTCAAGGACTGTATATACGTTTTTTAAAAGTTTGTGTGGGTGCTTATAACTGTTATAATATTTTTGCGAAGCTCTTTTTAGTTATTTGATTACGTTATATGTTTGCTGGATGTTGACGTAAGGAAATAACAGTAGTAATATTTAAAAAGTAATTTTTCTTAGCAAACTATAAAACAGCTCAAATGTGACAAAACATGCAAAGAGTATATACCGTATTTTTTAAAGTTATCTTTTAGATGTTCTATGCTTGAAGATAGCTTTGAATGCTAAAACCATTAACAATTGTAGTAAACTTGATATTTTAAATATTTGAAGTTTTTTTTTTGTTTTACTAAAGAAAAATTTTGGCCTATACTATTTCAAATGTCATAGTTATTATTCATTTTTTAGTTAATGAAATCTTAAAAACATCAGTAAACGAGACATGCAATTATTTAAAAACGTATATAGTTTTAGTAGAATTTCCAATTATGTGCATAAGAAATATTGGTGAAGTGTATACATAGTCCTTTACATATATATATGAAAATGAATTAAATAGTTGTATATATATATATATATATATATATATATATATTATTTGTTATATATATATATTATTTGTTATATATATACCTTATGTATATTCATTTCGAAACATAAATACATTTTTATATTAATTAATTATGGCTATACCTTTTATTTTGGTGAATTGCATGAATTTGTGAATAATAGTGTTTATTATTTCATAACTTTTTATCGACTGCAAAGTAAGAAAGTTTAAAGATTCTAAAACGACTTCTGTCAAATTAGCGAATAACACATTGTTAGTATATTGTAGGCGAAACCGTAAAAATAAGATATCTTAGACTCTAAAGTGACGTAAATGGGTAAGGAGTGATTATCAATGCAGAAAACAAAGATAGAAACATTTGTACCATGGTACAGTTTCAAACAATCGTCATTATTATCTGATTTGTATATTTAAATGATAAACACAAATCATTCGTTAGTATTTTAAGTTCAGCATGCTTTAAAGATAGTGTGGTAGGCTTAAACAATATATAGCTGCTAAACTATAAAACTACTAGAATTCTGCCAATAACCCTCGTTGATACATTTTTGTAGGGTTTAAACGACGATACCCAAGTATTACCCGGCATCAGGGTAAACTTGCATTAAGTTATTCCAGCTTACAAAGTCTCCCATTTGGGAAAGAGATCAGCATCCTCATTAACATTTAGACAAGATCCAGCAAATTACTTTGCTAATATCTTTTTGTGGAATTTTTTGCCTTTTAAAGGCAAAAACATTTTTTCCGTAGCTGTTGAAAATAGTTAAATAATAGAAAGCCTTACTTTTCTGAATCTCAATGTATATTCTACTAGCAGAGCCCCCGTCCTTCGTACGGGGTTGGTATATAAGTATAAAATGCTTATTGCAGTTATACTCAAGCTTTGCGTTTGCAATGGGGGGAGGACACGGTTTGATAAAATTTGGTTCATAAATATACGGTTTGATATAGTATAACACATCTACCATTGCCATAATGTTCTACCACTGCACCTAAACAATAAAAAAAATTTCAAACATTCGCACAATATCACAAAATATTCGTTAAATTAAAAACTCAAACCTAACTGTAAACAATCTTACTTTGACAGTTCTCATTGTGTATCACAGCTTTTTGTTGCTGCTTAGTTCAAATTAGCTGTTGTCATATATGCAAAAACAAAATAATAATAGCGTTGCACCCTGTTGGGAAACCTTATAACTTTTTAATACTATTGCATATTATAGAACCAACTTGTAAAGTTGAAACAGCTGACTAAATTCTTTAATTCCCTTTAAATATGAATACTCATAAGGTTAACATGGGGAACTACATAGCCACTGGGGCGGAGCCCAAAAGTATTTTTGAGATAAAAATATGCCTTAATGTTAATCGGGAATGTGAGCTATCATGATGCCAAATTTCAGCCCAATCCGTCCAGTAGTTTATGCGTGATTGAGCAACACACACACAAACACACACACAAACTCACAAACTTTCAGATTTATAATATTAGTAAGATATCGGCAGAAATAAGGACTAGGAATTAGATAATAACTATGAAATACACAGTTTATAATAATAACTCTAATAATTTATGATGTACAATAAAGTAAAGTGTCGATATTAGTTTGTAACAAATTCAAAAGATCAAAAGAATGATTTCATGTCATTATATCTGTTATTGCAATTTTTAATTATTCCCTTTCGTTTTATTATACCAACATTATTAAGGAAGAACTATCTGAATGAATGATTGGCATACTGAAAGAACATTTTAATTAAACGAAGTTGTTTATTGACCATTGATGGTAGAAACGCTATACATGTATATCCTAATCGGTAACCAAATAATAAATATCCCGTGTATACAAAATGTACCAGGTTACTGATGATAGAGGATACTATTAGGCTTCCTTTCAGTATTAAATGTTTAACATTAGATAAACTTCGCCTCTGTCAATTGTATTTTTAGAACAAATGTAAAAACATGTATAAAATATCATTGACGAAAAGAATATGTATAAGATATTTTGTAATTTTACCAAGTTGAAACTTTAAATTCCTCTATTCATTTAGTTGCGTTTCGACTCTGCATTATTTCTTTAACTTTTAAATATGATAAATAACCTTAAATAAATTCAGAAATTTGATAACTAAGTTTACTTGGGAGGGCTACGTGTTCAATACTGCACCAATACCTTTTTCATTCATTCAAGTTTTGATGAAGAAAAAAAGGTTAACCCCAAAAACGGTTGTATATCGATCGGATAATATAGGTATAAACCACAACGTGGTATATTGGTAATTTATTAAACTTTAAGTACCTTTTATCAACCTACTAAGCGAGATTAAGATTAAGTGCTTCATAGTCACTATTGTTGACCTACTTATATCCATAACAGTTTCTAAATCAGATCTCGCATCCATCGCCCATCTGACGCCACGATATAAAACATACAGTATACATCCTGGATGTAAAAATATTATAATATAGTAGTATAATATATAATAGTATAATAGTTTATGTATTTATATATTATAAATATAGACAACATGGGTCGTGTTCATGATGGTATTTATTAAATTTAATTAATATTTTCTCAAATATTTATTGTATTAGTAATTCTTAACAGGAAGGAATATAATTTATTCTTATATAATTTTAATGAAAATTACTAAAACTTATCCCAGATTATTTCAACAAAAGTTAAAGTAAAAGTTAAACAAAAAAAATAGTTTTCAAACGGTGTTTTAGCACTATTTTACTTACAGTTTAGAGGTACGACTTACTAAATAAAACCTCGAACAACTCAAACAAATATACAATTTCTGCACAATTTTAAATCTTTTATAAAATAGCCTAAATGTATGATTTTCACAGAGAAACTTAATTTCAAAGTACAATAACAAAGTAGCTTCAATTAAGACGGACGTGTAAATTTGGAGCCCTATCCTCTAATCTTCCCTATAAGCTGGCAAGTACCTCATTAAAAGTGAATGAAGATCCGCCAACTTCATTAGCATCTAAACAAGATCTAGCAAATTCTTTCTTTAGTGTGAATTTACCTATAAACACTTATATTTAACCAAGTAGCAGAGCATCCATAAGTTCAAACACCTGTAATCTGTAAACTATATTTTTAATTTCTTATTAAATAATACGGAAGTTATGTCTCTTAATCCGTATATTAGTTACTAAGCACTGATGGATTATTTTCGCAATATAATTTTTACCATCTTCCGGTACTCTTTTGGTTAGTGTAAAAAAATAATAGTTCAAAATATCGCACCAATCGTAAGACCAAGCTAAAGACAAAATTTTGACTTCAACGTAAGCCCAATGAAACGATAATATATTCAATTCTAAGGTCCAATTTAAGACCCTACGTTAGAAAGAAATGGTCTCATATAGCCCGAATGTTGTTATTAAAATTATATATGAGTACGTCAAATATTTTAACTTAAGTATTCACGTAACAAATCTCATTTCTAATTTTCTTGTTTTCATATATTTTCCCTACAATTAATTGTTGGGGGTTACAAAGCATCATTGAATCATATTTGGCTATTTTAGTTTGCTCTTTTGAAGACCATGTAGAAACATAACATATTGTAACATAACATGTTGTAGAACATAACATAAAACCTTTTAAAAGAAGAGAACCAAATCGTCTATATATGACATATTCATTTTTTTTACACGTTAGTCTTGTCAACTCCAGATATAGTTCACAAGTATCCACAGTTCTCTAAGGTGAGAAGGACCGAGGTTTATGAAGATTACCTCTGGCCTTTACACATGGCCTCGTCAGGACAGAACTGTAATGTTTCGTAGGCGAGGGAATGTGTTTCTACTTTACTGGTATAAAATTACCTGAGTACTGCCAGAGTGATCCTGTTTGTTCCTTACAGATAACGCGTTTCATCTCAGCGTGAAACGCGTTATCTGTAAGGAACAAACAGGATCACTCTGGCAGTACTCAGGTAATTTTATACCTTTTATAGTTTGTTCTGTGATCCAGAGACAAAACAACTCAAAATATGAAGTTTACTGGTGTGATTGACATGTTTAATTTCTATAAATGTGAAACCAGGAAATCTCTTAGATACGTACGATGGTGTAAGACGGTATCGTATATTTGTTGAAGAAATTTTCTTCGTTAATTATTTACAAAGACAGTTTTATGTTTCATTACAGAGTCCTTATTGGTATTCAGGCAACTATGTTATCGAGCATATTTGATTGTCATGCTAATTCCAGGATAATAATGACTGCATGCTTCATATATAAGCTTTAAATATAAAACTAAATCTCAAAATATATCTGATATATTATTCACTAAAATCTATATATTAATTTGAAACTGTTTTTCTTTGTCACAGCTATTTTGAAAGAACGGCTGGGCGTAGAAACTCGGTAGAGGTGTCTAAAGAAAGGTCTTGGTCTGTAGATGAGCCATCAAAAGAGAAACATGGTGAATTCCCTTGGGGCTCTGCCCCCGTGGCCTTTAAATTCCCATCCCATGTTATTCTTATGGAGGAAAACGGGGTTTTTGTCACAGCTAATTTGAGAGAACGGCTGGGCGTAGAAACTTGGTAGGGGTCTCTAAAGAAAGGTCTTGGTCTGTAGATGAGCCATCAAAAGAGGAAAGAGGTGAATTCCCTTGGGGCTCTGCCCTAGAAGCTTTTAAAGTTGCCTCTTCAGATTTTTCAGACTTTTTAATGCAACAGCTGTTAATATTTAAATTGTGATTTATTGAATTTGTCAAAATGAAGTACAGTATTTGCAATGGAATTTTCTGATTTTAAAATTGATTTTCTCCTGCATCGTGTCATGTTTTGCAATATAATGTTCTATAACCAAATCAGTGGAAAATCCTAATATCACAGTAACTTTTAAAATTATTTCTAATGGAGTTAACTTATATCTATTGTATACCCATACAATAGATATAAGTTAACTCCATTAGAAATAATTTTAAAAGTTACTGTGATATTAGGATTTTCCACTTTTACTTGGTTTCTGCCTTTTTTACCACTTCTTGGGGATTGTACGTAGGTGATATTCTTTGGCATATTGCATCTGTAGACGAAACTTGGGTTGGTGTAATTATTACAATGGAAAAGAGCGAGAAATCTTGGACAATTTGATATAGGCTACAAATAAAACTGAATTAACACTGTGCTACATTTCTTGAGCAATCATTTAAATAACCGATTTGCAAACAATGGAAACATAGAAAAAGTCATAGAACACAACCAAGTAAAAGAAATAGAAATAATGTTTTTTTTACACTAAAAAAACAAGATCAACTTTTTGAAAAAAAGATAAGATATTTACAAAAGATTTTGATTATATCTAACTGTTGTGTAGATCGTGAGTATTTCCATAATCTTTGAGCCGCCTGTAATGCTTCGCAATTGCTCGAATTCGAGCAACGGTTACACTAGTAGCTTTTAATTTTTAAATTGTTCAATCAGTAATTTTATGAAATAAAACTCGTATCGTTTTTTGTAATGAAGTTAAACACACTGAGTAGCATGAAGAAAAGCTGGTATACATTTTTAAATCCGTATATGATATGAATTTTGATAAGAAATATTAAATCGATGGTTGGATTACAAGTACTGTTACTTACTTCTAGCAATCACTTTTCGATGTAACCTTTATGATAAAGGTTTATGATAACCTTTATGATGATAAAGGACCTGTTGTATTAAATTGTTCAACACGATGTTGAACAATTTAATACAACAGGTGTAAATAAAATAGATCAACATCGTCCAAAAGATGTTGTGTTTCATTTTAATACCCTGTTGTACCACGAGCTGGTTAATTGCATGTTGTACAATTTCGCCGATGGAAAACCAACTTCATAAAACACACCAAGTAAATAATTAACGCTTAATAAAACAAATCAATAGCGATTTATTTAATCTTGCTTAGGCATGTCTGAGTTTATATATGGAATTCATTATATTTATTGTCTTAGATAAGCAGTAATAATGTTTTCTTTTAGTTAATTTTTATGGTTAATTGTTAACACGCAATATGTAATGGTCAAAACCTAAAAGGACACTTCTTATACTAAATGCTATTTTTATGGGTTTGTAAAAATCACCAATTATAACAGCAGCATAAGACAGCCATATCTAATAATATTTTTAAGGTTTTAAAATATCATTTAAATTATTTTAAGGGTTTTGATACAATGCAAAGTAAGTAAATGAGATTTTGAGTTATTTGACTTAATTTCCAATTGCGTAATATCGAAAAAAATTAATTAGTAATCGATAGGCGTAGGTTGAAATTTATAAGGAGAACTGTTGGAAATTCACTAATATTATTTTATACAGGCTTCAAATGTAGGTTAACATTGTAAAATATCACTGACAACGTGTATGGAAGAAGGTGATTTATCTAAGGACAGAGAGCTCATAAAGTTGTTTGCCGGCCGGGGTGTGTCGTGGCAGGGGTTAGTTTTATTAGAGCCTCCCTTGGCTGGATGAAAATTAGTACAAAAGAGGAGAAACACAACCTCTGTGTGTATACTCAACATTACCTTACAAAGACTTCCTAGGCATATTCAACAAAGTTTGGTTGTTTTTAACTGAAATTCCCTAACGAGCAGTAATATTCTTACCCCTTATACTGGTGCATTATACTTTAAATAATTAATTGTTAATCCTTTATCAATTTCGATACATAAATATCATATTACTAATATGAGTTGATAATTATATTATATGGGTAAAACCAAGAGTTACGAGGTCAAAATAATAAAAACTGTTTAGTGACTTTTTTGCAAAGATATTGTAAGCAATTACGCATTGTTACGCCAGTTCAAATGTATAATTCCTGATATTCCAAATTCAAATACCAGACGAAAAATGTATGGTCTCACCCCATGCTATATTTATCACTTTTATACACTCATATATCGATGTCTTATTTTATTATCACTTATCTTTGTCCCTTCATACAAATGTGTAAGTTTTTATGTAAATGTATATTGTGTTAGTAAATCTTGCGAACTAATTCAGGATTACACTTCATATGGCATTGAATAGAGAAAGGAATAAAGTTTCAATGTTGAATCTGAAATTTCCTGTTGATTTTCGTCACATTTTTTAAATAAAAAAAGTCCTAAGTCTATTGATATACGTGATTAGAGGTATTTGTAAAAAGACAGTAAATATTTAGTTAATGTAATAACATCCGTATCCTTAATTGTCAAGTAAGCTGCATAGTGTTTTACTGTCCTCATGTTATGCTAGTGTATGTTGAACTCAGAGTAAATGTTGAACACAAGTTTCGTTTTCGAACATCGTAGCCTCCTAATCTAAGTAATTTTAATTTATTAAGAATTAATTGCTGATGGGCACAAATAACAAATTATATCTGCGTTGTCTGAGTATGAAACGGTACATAGAATATAAGAAAACGTTGAGAAGAAATAAACATTGAATATATACTTTCATAAGATATGAAGATGAATATTGTACAGTAAGTTAGATAGATATATTTGTATCTGAAGTGTGGCCAGGCGAGGATGGCACCACAAGACAGGGCTAAGATTTCCCAGGAGGTGAGAGAGTTTAATAATATCATGGAATGTTATTGAATATCTCAAACCCTGTTATATAAAATAGGTTGTAATTGAATTCATTGGATACGTGTAATGTTTGATTTGATTTTATGTCTTATGATCGTATTCAGTTATTAAAAGTATAAATACCAGACACAAACATTATTATCAGAGAGGCATCAGTGTAGTTAAAGTTGCTTAGCTATTTTACATTGTATCATTGTATCATTTTAATTTTTTTTTATTATCTGAAAAAAATATATACGTCTAATAACGCTTGTAATAATATATTTACACGTATACTGTTAACTCACAAGACTGTAAATACATTAAAAGGTGGTAAGTGGTGATCGATTTTTATTGGACACTCCAATCACCATCACACCCAACAGGCGCAAGGCGCAAGGTTATCGTTACTTGTGAATTTAAGAGGTCAAATTTTAAAGTAAAATAATGATACTCCAATATTAGGTAATACCTTAGGTCACTCTAGGTTAACCAACTAAACAGTTGCTCGTCTACGAGAATTGCAAAGTTAAGCTTCTGACAAACTTGTCAATTTGAACTGTACGTCAGAATCTTTTACTGAAACAATGTAATTTGACGTATTGTTAAAGACGTTTGTCAGGTTGTTTTAAACATTTCTAAAGTAATGGAATTATTTACGCTAACCTCTTAGCTAATGAAATGAAACTTTTTCATTTTGCAGCAAAACATTTAATACACTGTTTATTATCGACGTAATACGAGGCGTTTCAAAATACAAATTCACTATTGCTAAAACCTTTTTATCAACCAGGTAGCCTACACATAATGCAGTATAGATTAGAGGAAAAATGAAGTGTCACTGTCCAATCAGTTTATTGCACATTCATTTTTCCACACTTTTTTTCTAAATTCATCACAGCATTTTCACACGATTTCTTTAGCTGAGGTCGCCCGATGACATTTTGAACAACCAGCTAGTTTCTGTAAACTTTTTATGGCTTTTGTTTTGCCGGAACTTAATTTATTGCTCTATCCAATGTCCTATAACATATAATAGATCAATATGTAGGTTTTGAGTAATAATCTGTTGAACCACTTCATTTTTAGACACTCTCCATCGTATCAATATAAAATGCAATATGTTGTAGCCAATAATTAAATATTTAAATTTTAAAGAATATTTTTTACTTTTTAAATACAATTAATGAAATAAAAAAATAGAAACATCAGATGTACGGTGAGTGTTCTTGCTGTAGATACAGTTTAAGACAGCGTTGTTTTAAAACATGTTTCTCGAGTTTTATGGTAAACCACGTATTAAAATGATAAAATCAAAGAAGCCTATACTATGTGACTCACATCATTGTTAAATTTTTGCATCAAATATGTATACAAGTCTATGTATTCTATTACAGCTGATATCTCTGTTTGATAGACTTCTAGCAGATTGTCACCTTACTTGTGAACGTTAAGCCTGACATTCACAAATGCGCTTTACTGTCAAACCGTATGATGTTGCAGCTTAAGAAATACTTTACAACTCTAGACGCCATGATACTCTCAACCGCATTAGTCCTGTATTTCTATTCGTGTTTAAGTCTCGTTCCCTTAGCAAAGTGGAAACTACATCAACAAAAGCAAACAAAGAAAAACAACAAACTGTTTTCCACACAAAAGATAATATGTTGTACTGTGATATCCATCCTGACACATGAATAATTTGATTCTTAATTTATTTAAATATTACACTAATTTGTTTTACAGTTGTGCTCTTTAGGAAACTTATGTCCCTACAACCCACTTGTAATTTATTACATTGTTACTATAATCAACTATGAATTTAAATTAAAACTTTAGGATATCACCCCTTTTAAAAACATCAGCTCTTCTCTAAACAAGCCTACTGTGTACTTTCATTTTTAAAGTTATTACCCAAAAAATATAAAAGATATTTAGATTGGTTGTGATGTTTACAAGGAGTTTCAATTAAAGCGTGCCCAGGTTTCATCTGCCATACTCTAGCGTACGAAGTATACACGATAAGTTAAGTACCTACTAACAAAGAAGTATTAGGGCAGAGTAAATAAATGATTTACGTAGTAGAATTGACTGTAATTTATCATCATGCTCTGCACATAATAGTAAAACTATATATCTCTATAATTCTAAAATTAACATTTCAAAGCAAAATGATATAAATTAATCAATACAAAGCAGCATACATTTTCCGATGTGTGTAATACAGCTTTTTAAGTGGGCACTACAAACTGGTTTTAAATATATTTGCTATAATTACCAATGTGCTCGCAAATAAAACTAGTTTTTTATGTTCTAACATAAAAAGTACTATTTCTCGTAAAACAGATAGGCTATTTTTATGAATTTTTTGTTCAATAGTAAGTTATGTAGTTTCAGTATCCCTTCTGGGATACAAAACATCACGGTGTTAGCACAATTTTTCTTTTTCGTTAAGTTTAAAAGAAGACACTCAAATTATAATGACTATACCGTGGTTATAGATATCCTTTCCTCGTATGAAGATCCTTTCAAGTAGAGTGAATTTTTTTAAATATAGGTAATTATTGATTTTAGCCCTATTTTATATATTTTGAAAACTCCTTTGAAAACCTAAACTTAAAACATTTTGATGATAAAAATTAGATAATTCAATTAACCGTTTTATCTCAGGTTTATAAGTTATTTCAATAAACTGAAAACACACAGCACAATTAAGTTAGTTTTGCAATATCCTCACTGTAATACTTTGCCTACGTTAACAGTTTGCTTGCGTGGCCAAAACAGTTACTTTGCAAACGGAAGTTGAATCAAGGCTCGACCCAAACCCGCTCTCTACCATTGTAATTAAACTTTGATTTAGAACTTTGCCTTTCTGTACCTCACTACTGCAATATTGCTACTGTAATAGAGATTAGCGTGTTCTATTTGTATTTGGTTTCGAATTAAACTAAGGTTTTTTATCGTTTACAAGCATATAAATTGTTCCATAAATAAAGTAAAAGGAAAATCCGGTTCGATAAGAGGCATGCAACGAGGGAAAGAGATGGACAAATGGTTTATGTCAGGGACAAGCAAGTAAAAGGAAGAATCATACGAAAGCACGAACAGCCCAGGTCCTACATAGTGGAAACGAAAAATGGGGAAAGATTAAGAAGAAACCGAGTTCATTTATCGAATCTTAAAGATGAATTTCACTAGACCTACCCCAGACGCTCGACTGTATTTGCATCATGTTTATTTTTAAGGTAAGGGTTATTATGTACTTTATAAGTGTTTCTAATAGTTTCAAATACATTCTATATGTAGCCTATGTTAAATAAGTTTTAAATTTAACAGCCTTTTCCCTTGGGGGTTGAATTAGATGAAGACCTACTGATGTAGTTGCCATATGAACAAAACGCATAACACAACCCGCATCGAGCGTGCTTGTCGGATATTTACAAACACAAAGAGGTAAATGTGTAGCGCTTTGTATTTGCCGGTATTTATAAGTATTGTAGCGTGGATCTATCAAGACCAGTTGACAATTATTGTAGGTCGACGAAGCCCATCGAAACTGTAGTACGCAGTACGTAGTAGTTAGTTAAGCTTGGTAAAAAGTCCAGGTAGAAATAATGGTGCCTAGCCCAAATATAATTAATAACTTTTGTCTATAATAAGCAAGTATAAATTTTGAAAAAAAGGTTCTGCTGACTGTTGATAAAATACTCCAAAATGAACAGTTGATTTAATCATAAAACCAAATTTGTTTGAGCTTTGTTTTTATCATTATCAAAGTAAAATTAGTTGTTCTACAAATACATAGGGACAATGACTGCTAACAGATATCTCTAGTTTTTATCCTCTTTTAATCTTAGATCCTGAAGGTTCGAATGTTAACAGCTTATGACTGTCCTAAATATTTATTACCCAGGAAACTTCGTTAATTCCCAGGATAGCAACTTAATCATGATGGCAGTGTGTCTTTTTCAAGTACTCAATTACATTGACTATATAATATGTTGCTATGTGTTGATATTGTATCAAAAAGATTTAAAAAATGGTCAGATAGTGAAATCAGATGAATTATTTTACGATTTTAGACGTATCCATTTTGTATTTAGGTAAATATTTGTGTTTTAAACAACGCTCAATATATTATGTGTTGTTCACATCATATATTCAAAGACAAAATAAACATAACGTTGAATTTCAAACGTGTTTTGGAAGAAGTATTACAACAATACTGACAACGATTTACACAATTTACGTTTACGTAAGGTTATATTTAGGTTACGAATAAGACAATGTAACATTTGCACCCCCTTCTTGTAGATATATTTTTTTACAAAGGGTTTTTTTCACATACGAAATTTAGTGAGGGATTCAAATTTGTCTGCTCTATGTAAATTGGTTATAACTTATTGGGTTCTTATTAGCAATCTCTTAGATAAAGGCAAATTATGGCCGATTTTAGAGGTTTCCTCATGTGACGAGCAAAACGATCCAAAACCCTTAATACGTTTTACCGTAGTTAACTGCTTGGCAAGAAAAAAACAACAAATAAATATGTGTAAATTTATTATAAGATTATTATAATCATTCAATAAAATAGGGAGGGTCCATTTATTTTTATTTGAGGTTATTTAACATCGGTATTCGAGTAACGGATTTTATAGCAAAAATAACGTACACTTTTAATGAAAAGGTAGATGTATTTAACCCATTGCAGCTTCAGCTAATAGATACATAAGTTAAGAAAACTTAGATAGTGCCTAAGCCATTGGACTAAAACGAACTGTATGATGACACGTCAGAGTTAGTAAATATCACCAGAACGCCCCAGAGGTGCTGATAAGGTTACTGGTCCCCGCTGACCAAGGCCTTTGTACATTACTGATACTAGGTTCTCAAACATTATGCACTCATCTCATACTGAAGCAAAAATATTTAAGTTTGCTTGCTATTTACAGAAGGAAATATATTAGCCAAAAACAATTAAAGGTTACTTAATTAGAAGAAATATCTTAATGTCAAGACACAGGAATGCTAAAGAAACATGATATTCATCTTAGTTCGTCCAAAGCTTTAAGTATAAAAAAATCATCATAATTTCCGTTTAATTTCCTTCTTTAATCACCCAAAGATCCAATCTCTCAGTAGCTGCGGTATCACGCTGTCTAGCGGATAAAGGTTAATAGATTTTTAGTGTTTAATAAGTCCCCACTGAGAATTATGTTTCAATTTGTACTCTCTCTCTGTATAAATGTAAAACTCTTCAATTAAAAATATAGAAATATGGTTCATTCAATCTAATGGGAAATAAATGTTAACTCATTATTGCCCAGTATAATTACTCGATGTAATACAGTACTAGTAAAAGTGATACAATTCATTATCATACGCTGCATATATTTTTACCGTGTAAAAAGTATGCTTCCATACTAATATTAATTTTAACTAGTTGGTTTGCCCGTGCTTCGCATCGGGGTGAAGATACAGAAGAGAAAAATGTGGTTTTTAAATCTGTTGTAACAGTTACACACCACCGTTGATTATAGAGGAAACCACTTATCGTAAGACTTTTTTATTTAAATATATATTTGGTTTCTGTAATTAAAAATGGTCTTGTGGCTAAATCGGAACTGATTTCCTTATCAAACTTTTAACATATAAAATACATCATAACAATCCAAAGCTCAGTCAATATTTCGAATGGGGTTAAATACAGTACAACTCTTTAACTACGGTTCGTGCCCGAACCATGTCAAACGGTTATTAGCAAACTAAGTTTCAAATTGAGATAATAGTCAATGCTTTTACTCCCTAAAAAACTGGCTTAAACCCACAACGTATGTCTTAAATACATCTTTTTTGCAGCAGTATTACGAAATAGTTATTTCTGCAACTAGTCTGCGAAACAGATTCTGTAAACATCACATAAAATAATAGGTTATGTTTTGATGGCTCAACCAATAAGTTTTAATCAAACAGCTATTCAACAATAAGTGTCAAAACTTCAAAGTAGTAAAAAAAATAAGGTATGACTCAAGAGAATCATTTTATAATTAGCAAATTGCTAAAGTCTTTTACAGAAAATATAAAGCTCAATTTTTTACAGACTGTTTTCAACACTTATCTTATAAATTGTATTAAGTTTTATTAGTTTCAGGCCATAAATAGGCAAGTGATTTAAAATCAAACGTCTAAACCTCTTCGAAGGACACTCTGTCTAAATATCACGTTTACAAAGTTACCTTTGTGTGTAATCTCGATTTAGAAAGAATCCATAAAGATTTATAAACAATGTGCAGTTTTCCGCATTAATAATTGAATTTAAGATTAATTAAGATGTTTCAATATTCGAAAGTGGACGTTTGGCCAGTGATGAATTTCAGGTTGGTTATTACAATTATATTAACTAAACAATTCCCTACTGTCCTTTGCGATAAATAGTTATTCATCAACTGTTGTTTAGTCATGAATAATTTCATGAATAAACTAATTATGTTTCAAAATACCAATGTCAGAGTAGCAAACGTATATTAATTATATAGACATTAAACAATATTACAGACAAATGATATTTATTCAGCATAGGTAGTTATTATTGCTAGTGATATTTGACGTTTGGCTATATCATCAATTACCCTTTTAGAAAACACGTTAACGCGTGCCTTCGCGAGAATTCATTTTCAGAAATGGTTATTGTATTCAGACCATAAACGTAAATTTCACCTTTCATAACGCACAGTTGGCAATACATATGTATCATGTTTATATGCTTGAATTTTGGATACAATGAGGACTTTTTATCCTATAAAAAAATCCGAATACTCTTTTGTATGCGTTTTATATCTTTTCGCGTATTTATTAATGTTTTTTATGTGGTCCAAAATGTATCTCTCCCTTATCTGATCAATTTAGATCTGTAAATATATTAGGCTATTTTTTTCGTTCATCAAAAGCATGTTGCCTTCAAATAAATACATTATGCGGTGTGTTTGACCAAGCCTACGTGAGTCCGTATGTTTTAGTCTATTGCACAACACGACTTCCAATAAATAACTTTTTAACAGTTATGGTTAATAGAACTAATATGAGAGATAGATAGAGAGTATTTGTCAGTTTTCCGATACATTATCCCATTGTAAAGCATTCGGGTACAATGCTTTAAGGCCAGATATTTCCCTGGGGCGGGAAGTAGTTGAGCGAGCACTTGGGCAATAAGAGGACCCCAGCTTTAATGTTCATAAACATAGTCGGAACTATACACAATATGAAACCAATACAGGTTTACACTAATGCTAAACCAAATCAAACATACAAATTACATTGTACTCTGGCAACTTAGCCGAAATCAATTTACTATCAAAGTACTCTAACGTTTCATTTTGTGGGAACACTTCGCATATTAAAACACTATATAATTGAGACATATGAAAGACGTTGCGGCCATGTACCTGACTCCAGGCTCTCGGAATGGATCTGGCTGCCTTCCAGTAGTGTGCTTGTTTGAACGGAAAAATGGAGCGAATGTGACTAGAATTATATTTGTATTATTAGGATGTAAAATGTTGTATTATGAATCTGCGTTTAAAAGTTTAATCTATTTTAAACAGAAAATCTATTTTCTGTTACTTTTGTAAAAGTTTTCAAGAGTTTGTGATAAGTTTCTATGATCTGCCTTTCAGCACATTACCTGTAATTAAGTCGCAATTACTATAGGAGATATTATGATTTTTCATATACGTAGTATATAAAAATATGTGTCAAAAATGAGAACTGCTCATTTTGTGTGTTATTCATGTCAATTGCATTTTTTTTTTTTACTTTTGGAAGTGAACGGTTCAAAAAAATGACATTCAATAAATTGATTTATTTAAACCTGCTGAGTATAAATCAATAAAAACAAAAGCAGAGTAATTTTAAATTACAATTCAGGTTAATTTCAAGTGTAATAATCATCATAAACACACTGTGCATATAACGTACACCGCTTAAAACAAGCGTTAAATCATAGCTCGTAAACCATTGAAGTGGTGGTAGGTCAAATTTTGCGTAAGAAATGGAAATTGTATAATCAAATTCATTGTAAGGCTATGCTATAGTAAATCTGTTTTAAGGACAACTTTTCCCCAAAAGCTTGAAATATAAGACTGCTGGAAAAAGTGCAAGATTTGTGGCCGGATGTAATAACCACTATCCTGTAATGTGTTTCTGTGTAGTTGTGATAGATCTTATTGAATCCACAATCTTTATCGTACTCATTTTGTTATGGAATCCATTGGGGTAGCAGTAACAGTAAAAAAATGGTAAAACCTTTCAAGTTTAATCATTGCTAATCGGTATAATATAAGTAATGGATACGGCATTTGCATAAAGTGGTTTTAAATAATAAATAATCAATAACTTATGTCTCTATCCTCAGACAAGGTTAATAAAGATAAAATAAATAAATAATAGAGCGCACATTTAAGACTTTTTTGTCATACGATTTAGTTAGTAATGGATGTACCTAAGTTGATTAAATACAGTACTTTTTGCGATTTTTGTAAATTGCAATAAGTGGTATAGTTATTTGTGTAACTAGTGGTGAAAGTGGCACTTTGCCGCACACGAGAGCAATGTTTACGCACGAGCCGCAAGCGAGTGCGGAATGATCTCGAGTGCAGCAAAGGCCTTTTTCACTCGTGTTACACATTATATTTTTCCTACAGTCACTATAAAGCATATAAATAATTAGTCTTTCAAACACTATACAACACGTTTTTAGGTTCAGCTGGCAACACAAATGGTGTCCTAGAGAAAGTAGTACCCGCGGTCCGTATCACTCCGCTATTTTTCCTCGGCAAGAAATGTGCGTACGTTTTGAGAATATAGTTCCGTATGTTTTTGTAATTTGAAGTGATTTCCCGCCTTTAAAAAAATGCTTTAAAGGTATTTTCTTGTTTATTATGATCGTAGGAATGTTTTAAAAACGTTTAAAAGAAAAGTCCAGAAAGTTCAGAAATACCGAAACTATAAACCCGAAATGACAGGTTAAATCGTAGTTATAATAGTCAATCAGCTGCTCATAGTACTATTATCTTTAAGTGTTGCCAACCTATTTCCAAGCGTACACGGATTACGTGTATTATAGAACCACGCTGTTTTGTGTTGTTTCGTTGGAATCCTGATGTGCGGCAAAGTATAAACCGTACGACAAAGTATAAACCGTACGGCAAAGTATAAATATGCAGCAATTAGCCGCTTTCTGTACTATAAACAGTACAAGGAAGCCAACTTTGTCGGGTGACTGTGGGAAAAATACTTTTAAAATAGCATTGCGGTCACGGTTTGTGGTACAAGTCATCGGATTTTAAGTATTTGTTTATGGATTTTACCATATCGATATAGATATTTCAATTACTCTTGAGGCAGATTAAATAAGTATAATATAATATAATTATGTTAAGTATTCAATCCATGGAAATACAAATGTACCTATTGATTACTGGGTCCTCTCTCCATTGCAGTGGATTACGAACTTAGTAAAAGGTTCGGCCTTAACTACTAACAAGACTAACAACACAACAAGACAAGATCGCGCCACTCATCCTACACTCACCTCCATCCTAATACATTCTGGTGATCGCACTTTCAGAATCAACCTATAGTATTAACATATAACCTTTAAAAGAGGATTACATGTTTAAACGTCTTCGTGGACACCCGAGTTTCGCAACCACTGTGAAAGGATTCTAAATTTGAATCACTCAAGGTAAAATATCCTTTGGGTCGCACTATTGTGATTTAGAGGGTCAGGGGACAATCAAAACTAACAATCTAGGTAAGTAAAAGAAAAAAATATATAGTGACACGCGTTATATTACAACAATTTAGAAAATATGGTTATAACTAGCAGAGTACCCGTCCTTCGTACGGGGTTGGCATATAAGTGTAAAATGCTTGTTGCAGTTGTTATACTCAAGCTTTCCGTTTGCAATGTGGGAGGACACAGTTTGATAAAATTCGGTGCTTAAAAATTAATGGTATGCTATAGTACACATCTACCGTAGCCGTAATGTTTTAACACTGCATGTAAATAATAGCAAAACATAAACTATCAAACATACGCACAATGTCACAAATGATTCATTAAATTAAAAACATAAAAAACTGTAAACAATCCTACTTTGACAGATTTTTGTTACTAAAGCTGTTGTCATAAATGCAAAAAATAACAGTGCTCCACCTTGTTAGTAAAGCTTGTTAATGATATTGCATATCATAGAAATAGATTGTTTAGTTGAAACAGCTGACAAAATGATTTAATTCCTTTTAAATATGAATACTCATAAGGTTAACATGAGGAACTACAGAGCCACTGCGGCGGAGCCCGAAAGGAGTTTTGAGATAAAAAATAGGCCTATATGTTAATCGGGAATGGGAACTATCATCGTGCCAAATTTCAGCTTAATCCGTCCAGTAGTTAACGCGTGATTGAACTTCAAACAAACAAATAAACAAACAAACAAACTTTCACATTAATAATATTAGTAAGATTATCACCGTGCATTGTCTTAAATTACCAAATTTGTTTAAATGGGAAATAGTATATTTCATAACAATTGTAGAAAGTGAGTCATTACCATATTGGAGACTATGTTTGAAGTGCGAGATTTTTCATGCACTTAAAATGGTCGAGAATTTGTAGACTCACTTTCACTCTTGTTTTCAATGTCACTTTTCGCAACACTAATTATTTTAGTAATTAAAACAGCCATTTGATATTGCTTTATTACAGTTGGAAACATCACAAAACTCATAGCATTTCTTAAATGTTATGCCTTCGATTTAAAGTTAATATTCACTTTGGTTGTACAGTTCCGGTTGTTGAAAATTGAAACAGTTGACAAACAACAACAAATCTTTGTTTGTTTACTACGGAAAATCCAAATAAGATATTAAATTTTACTTTCGCATAGTAAACATTCCTTTTCCGTAGTAAACAATGTGCTGACGTGAACAAACAAAGATTTGTCCACTATTTAAATTTTTAACTACCAAAACTATTATCTTTAAATTGAAGTTATAAGCTAAAAAATTCTATGAGTTTTGTAATGTTCTTAATAACTCCAATGTCTGTTTAGTTAATAAAGTAATTCGTCTTTGTAGTGTAGCGAAAACTACGGTAGCGTTCAAAACACGGGAGAGCTCGATAAATCTCGTGCTCCAATCATGGGCTCCAATGTGCAACTACTTACGTTCTATTCTTGTTATGAAATATACTATAACTGTTATTGCATTTTCATTTATTAATGTACATATAAGATTTGCAATAAACAATTTATTTGCTTGTCAAAGTAGAATATTTACTCAAAAACCAACCAATGCCCGTTGAACTGTTATAGTACTTTGAGCGGGAGGCAATTTGGGAAACAAGCTGGAAGGTAAATAAACAAACAGAAACGCAATGCGACAAGCCCAAGAAAATACGATTTGCTGATTTTGTCCCATCGTTGAACGTGTCACATTTGCATCAGTAGGAATGTTCTGTTCTACTTATTTTGGTCAATGCCGTTATCCTTGTTAGGCCACTTATGTATGTGGTATTGTATTGGGTTATTTAGCGATAAATCGACTCTATAAACTAAATGATACTGTAGGATTATTTTTGTATGATTAACATAATATTCTTAAAGGCTCGTAGCAACAACGTTGTTTGATTCAAATATATTCAATATTAAATCAATCTAACGATTACAAAACTAAGTATTGCTCAATTGTAGTACCTAAATATGATTTATATGAATTTTACTATTATCAATGTATCAATTTATTCTCCTGGCTTACATTTTTAGTCTGACATTGGACAAAGTTAGTTTGAAATCAACCTTTTCTTGAGTATGTTTCACGTAAATTCTCGGTTAAACAACATTTATCTAACAAACCATGTCGGTTCTTAGTATCGAAAATTCAGTTTTAACAGTTTTAACAAACTTGGTTAGAGATTGGATTAAGTTTGATGTCAGCTCAATTATAAGATGTTATTCTTTTATGTATTAAGCACAACATGAATAATTATGGTGAAATGCAAATCTTTCTGTCAAGTTGTTTGATTTTTTCATCAATATAGAAACCCTTTCTAAAATAAGAAGTTTTTTTGTATCCTAAGGAATAGGTACTTAATAGATTTAATTTTGTACTGTTGTTGTTTTTAATGGGAAAAACATTTAACGAAAATGACCAAGACATTCGCCCAAGACGCGGTCGAGTCGTTATTTGTAAGCAATCGCCACCTTTGGGCAGTGTGGTCAGCATCCCCCGTGAATTACATTTACTTCAAAGGAATTCATATTGACTCTACCCAGACTCTTATAGTTTTTCTTCTTTGCAATTTTTTCAAAATATCCTTGTACATTTTTTGTGTTATTTATGAATTGCTATCGGTAATTAGGAGAGTCAATCTTTTGAATTCGTATGCTGGAACAAATTTCCCCAACAAAACAAAAAAAATTAATTGTACTAGTCAAGTTATCATACTCTTGGTTACTTTTGTGTACCAATAAACATTTTAATTAATACATTATAACAATTGATTTCTGGTTGAATCTTTAAAATTTCAATGGTTTTGATCTTTCTCTCGGTTCTAACAAATTTGTGTATAACAACTACTATTTGTGTTTATAAGATCATAAAGTATATTTAAGAGTACTGTACTTGTATGCGCTTATTCTGTATACTAGGCTGGCCACTTGGCCACTATCAAGCTGCAGATTTTTGGAAACGAGAGGCGCTACTTATACTTGTACTTTCCGTAGTTTTATAGGTATTATTATCTTATTTGTAAAAACAGTTGCCAATTCCATTGCAATATTATTCAGTAATTAAAAATACTTTGAACGAAAATATGAGAATAATGTGTAACTTGAAATATACCCCAATAGGATATTTTTGGTGAAAAGTACATCTGTATCATCATCTATCTATAATATTAAAACGAAACAGTGTTTTTTTATTTCACGATTCTGAATCAACCACTCGACGGATTTTCATGATTTTTGTGTTGAAAGAAAGATAATTTTGAGAAGTAGGGAATGTCGAAGCCATAAATTTAGTTTATGGTCCCAGATTTTTAGAAATTAAGTTTTAATTTTTAAAAAGTCTAGCAGCCGACGCTAAGATTCTAAACTAGCTTTTTAATTTGCTTAACATAACAGCTGTAAACATTAGGCTTTTGTGTCACAAATTCAGCATTTGGATACAAATGTTAGGGTTGACTTATTTATACTATGTGTAATGCAAATCATTGATACGTTCAATTCTTCTGTAAGAGGATGACAGAGTAATTAAATATATATAGTAAAATACTAGGATGTTCAAATTATTTTTTTAAAGCAATCTTTGTAATCTTCGATTTGTTTTAGAGCAATATAATTTGTTTTAACTAACAGCTGGTTAAATATAATCTATGAAACTATGAGGTTATTTTATTTACTCTTATTCTATTTTACTACTTATTTTATTTTATTTTACTCTCTTTTTTATTTACTACTTATTTTGTCATTGATTATAGGAAATAAGTAAGATTAGTAGAGATAATGGTACTTACGTATTAAACGGAGGCCACCTAACCTACAGATTCGATTCGATTAGTAAACCTTCACCATCAGCAAGTTTGGTTGGTTAGGTTAGGTTAAGATAGTTTAATTTGATAAAAAAAAAACATATATTTATGATAACCCAACCTAACATAACCGCTGCAGCGCGCTGAAAAATATGTGGCCTCCGTATAATACGTAAGTACCGAGATAATTAGACCACAGTTTAAAATAGTTTAGACCAAAATTAATTAAACCACAGTACAAATCGAGGCTCTGTACACGAGTCTTAATAAAAAAGGATAAATGCAAATTATTTTACTATTCCACTTTTCGAGGAAAGAATAGAAAAATAACAATGTTTACATGTTTTAATTCTTCATGGTCGCTTTTTGTTTACAATTGATGTTTGTCTGCTTTAACTTTGTTTGGATTTGGCCCGGAAATATTGATGTCATAAAAAGAAGATCAAGAATAATCAGGAATCACGATTTTAAATTACCACCACAACCTCAGCCGAGTTTTATACAAAGATTGAACACAACGTCAACATTGACCTAGGATACTGCAATTAGACAAACCATCCTTTTATGAAATCGTGTTCAGTGTGGTTACTTTTGGGGGTGCCTATCAGCGCCCCCAAACGTGAAAATATCACTTTTATTTCAACTATGAATATATTGTAGTTTAAATTAACTAATATGGGAAATTACGATGTACACTTATTCAATGAGGGTGGGTAATTATTAAGGATAGAACTGATAACCGTATGGATAATAAACATTGACAATTACGTCATTTATTCCTGCTACATGTGACCAGTTCTTTTAGTAATCGTGGGTTCTTTTTTTCAAATGAATGTTATTTGAACCAAACAGCTGTTTCAAAACAAACTGTTGTTGTTTTTACTTTTCTTTGTTTACACTTATTTATTTAGCAATTTATGGAGTGAAATTGATATAAAGGATAGGTGTGACGATTTATGTGTACTGTGAATTTTATTGGATATTATCGTTTTATTTTAGGTCGTTTCTATTCAGACCTACTGGGAATTGTGTATAGTAGTTGTATTGTGGTGATAATAATTATGGAAGAGGCAGGTATGCTATGGAAGGTGGTATCGTTGACTAAGTCTATACACTTCTCAATTGACTATTACTCTCTCTACTGTGGGCTACTTATAGTCAGTGTGCGTCTGTGAGAATCGGGTGCAAATCTCACTTCAACGCTTTTCACAACGCAAAAATTGCAGAATTGCTGTTTTATTGTAAAATTATCGGATCTAAAATGCATATCGTATAGGCCTATGATAGAATAATAACATATTTGGTCACACAGCATTTGTTTACAAGATGATTTTTCACATTAAAACTTTGTCTTTATGTGTAAACTAGCTGATCTGAATTGTACACGGTTTTAATTGACTACTGAATTCCCGTACGTAGGACGGGCTAACACCTCGTGCTATATAATATAAAAATATAGACTACTCTAAGTAAACGTTTTAAATAGTATATCAAAACATCTCCCTAAGTTGAATAATGCTACTGAAAAACTGGAGTTTATGTCACCCCGCGGGTTATGATGTAAACTGACTCTGTGCCCCAGCCTGTCTCGGTTATTGGACATTTAAACCTCAGGGAAAACATATTCTAACGCTGACTCCTCAAATAGAAGAGTCTTAGCTTCGTAAATCGTAGTCATAAAGTATACTTTTCGAGAATAAAATTGTCATTTTCTTGTGTAAGTAGTTTTCAATTTATGTACTATTAAACCTGTACAGATATGTACTATTAACTCGAGTACAGATATGATCTCAAAGGAAAGAAAACGCAAAATCTATTAGATAGTTCTAAAAGTAATTTATTTTTGGGAAGTTTTGCACGCAAATTAAATACCACTTTAGCCTGATTATAACTAAAATATAACTAAATACCTTGTGACATACATTTTTCTTAGATGAAGATTAATAAAATATCTTTGCCTAAAATGTTTATGTGACAAGTTTTTTTAGTAGCAGTCATGATTCGTAGTAGTTTTTTATGTGCCGTCTTCACATTTTAAGAAGTTAGGTCCTAGCCCGAAACTGTTTTACACATTAGTTCAGGCTAGTCCTAGAGGGTTGCAGCTTTATTACATGGACAAAGTCCATTGCCGATTGGCTGTATTTGAGCCCGATACTGACCTCTCTACCCTTATACTAGTCCCTCCCAATTATGTGTATAAGTAGCAATGAAATTTATAACTTAATCTTATTGTTATGCAAAAGACAATAATTATTTAGATATTATAAATGATGCTCTTAAACTTCTAAGATTTTTGTTTAATTAAACTAGGATTAGACTAGGCTAACTAGTGGGTAGACCTTTGGCCTGGAAGTCCTGGTTAGAATCCCTCGAATTAGTTATAGTAATTTTCTCCGGTCTAATGCCGCGACTAAGATCTGGAGGTCTATCATTGTGGGTCTAACATCTTGTAGAAAAAAAACATTTTTGCTTGATTGGAAATAGTAATAGATAGTAAATGGGCTTATTTCTTTTTTGTATGGTATGAAACTACTAGCTTCTACTATCTTTACAATTTGTTTATTTTAATTACATACTGTCCCAAAAGTACAGAAATAATTGGAAATATAAAATAATTTGTCATATCAATTGCCAAAGGTGTGGCAGTTAAAAATATGTATTTTGTAGTAGGTAGTTTTTTTTAACTTTTATTCGTTATTTCGATATTACATCTAAATTAACAAAAATGTTTCCATATTTAAAATCCATGTAAAATTTCGCTCGTATTATGTTAATATGTAATTTAACAATAACAGCTCAAATAACATGTAAGATTAATTACGCTTCGACTGTAAAGTGCCTTGCCAGGAAACGGTTATTTCTTCCGGTCGTAGCGTTTTACTTTTTTGCAATATATAACGAACTTTCAAGGTGGAATGTATTTTTATACTGTAGTGATTTCATTTCTTTTGCTATAAGTTTGTTTGAATTAAACTGGAAAGAATCTTATAAATTTGTATTTGTTTATGATACTTTTGTACATATTTGTACTAATGAAAACGTTATAAAATAGCTGTAAACTTTAAAATTTCATTTCATTTTTTAAGGAATTAGTTAATTCTTTTTTACATATCACTTTGAGATGTTTGAGCGCTTTTTGAATCTGTTATTTCATGTGGTTCGAAATCTTCAACATCGTAGTTACTTGGATTTGCCCTATTAAAATAAGTTTTATGTCTTACAAGTAAATAAATTTCAATATGAGAACATTTTTCAAATGTTAAATAATATGGGTTTCAATATTTATAGATTTCTAGTAGATTTTATTATTTAGATTGTCTAGAAATAACTTCAAATCATTGATTGACTTATATATTGAAATATATTTTGAAACCTCTTTGTTTCGCATTCCTTAAGCCTACACGAATTATGATTAAACAATCCATGGTAACAGCAAACCTGCAGATTAAGTATTTTTTAACAGGAATATTTAAAAGACTTAGATCCATGTCCTTTATAAAAATAATACACTGTCCATGGAATACATTAGGTTCGTTAGTTCTAAGTTCTCCTTCTTGACTGACCTGTGTTTTTTTTTTTTTTTAAGCCCACGTTGGGATGATTTAAAAGAAAAAAAGGCAAACAATCACCGAAGGGTTCAATAAAAAACAATACCTTTGCAGTATTTTCCTTGTCCTCTTTAAAGAGATAAAAATTACATTGAAATTCTGTGATTTTTTAAAAGGTTTGGGAATTAGGGCAATGTGTTAATTTTTGCGCTACACTAATGTGAAATCACCCGTTCCCTTCGTACTTTTATGGCCTGCAAAAGTTAACCATTGCATTGTTGTAAATAGTAATGTTTACTATTTTTTTGGACGAGTGAAAGTGTGGTAGATTATATAGGCTTATCTGGAACATATTTAATGTAGGCCTAATCGATAAATCTCACACTTTATACATATGGTCCCAACTTGTAATAGCTTTCTTTATACTCTTGCTATGAAATATAGCATATTATTGTTAACCATTTAAATTTTACAAGTACCAAAATAAAACTCATAGAAAATACCCCTGCTCCACATAGGCAGGTGCAGCTGGTTTATTCAAACAATGTTCCTTATAAGGTTTGTTCAAATTATCTTCATACTTGTCCATTTTTTATTGCATGGAAAAGTTGCTAGAACATATTATAGGAAAGTGTAATGGTTGTTAGGTTTTAAGAACTTACGAATACTGTAGTAGGTTGATTGTGGATCCAAGAGTAATCTAAGTAATTTGGTATAGTATGAGTAATTGTATTGTGGTGATATTGATTATGGAAGAGGCAGGTATGCGATGGAAGGTGATATCATTGACTAGGCCTATACACTTCTCAATTGATAATTACTCTTTCTACTGTAGGCTGCAATAAAATTTGTCTTTATACGTTTAAACTAGCTGTTCTTAATTATAGGCCTACACAGTTTTAACTGACTACTCCCGTACGTAGGACGGGCTAACACCTCGTTTGGATTACAGTAGAACCTTGATAACAAGACTCTAATGGGGATTATAAAATAAGACTTGTTATCAAGGTTGTCTTCTTATCGAGGTTTGCAATAACATGTGATTAGGGGTAAAATAAATTCTAGGGGATTTAAAAATGACACTTGTTATCAGGGGTGACTTATTACCGAGGGTCAGGTTATCGAGGTTCCACTGTATTATAATTTCTTATTCATGTTTTTTATCGCCTAATGTTTAATAGAGCAATTCTGTGCAGGCATGTTATAAATATACATTCTAGGGAACGCTTTTGTTATTCTTCTATTTATCATTGTGTGTATTGATAGCCTAGTAGGAACGCATTATATGGAGCCCACTATAAGATGTACAGGATATGTGCCAAGTGTGTGGGCATCGTAAACATAAAACTCATAATACGATATGTTACACAACTTACGTGATGTTGCTTTAGGAGCGGTTCAAGTGTTTGAAGCAGGTTTCTTTTACACAATCAAGATACTAAGTAGGCTATTAAGTACATGGATTTTATTTCTGACCACAAAGCAATTACAGAAATTAGTAATCAAGACATACCATATTAGTTAATAAATCAAATACATTCTAAATTTGCAAGTAAGCTGGATAATATTTGTGATAGTGCACGATGAAGATATATACAAGTGTGAAAATTAGTTATGTTTTAAATAGTTACTAAAATAATAACTAGTGTAATTATAATTTTATAAGAAATACTGATAAATAAGATCGAACAAATTAAATCTGTCTTTACTGAGTATATAACATCACCTAGAATATAAGAACAACGTTGAAAATTAAATAAATAATTACTATGATATGACTTTCATAAGATATGAAGATGAATTGTGTTATACAGTAAGTTAGGTAATTTGGGCTGTATCTTAAGTGTGGCCAGGCGAAGTTGGCACCACAAGACAGGGTTTAGATTTCCCAGGAGGTGAGAGAGTTTAATAATATCATGGAATGTTATTGAAGATCTCGTCCCCTGTTTTATACAATAGGTCATATTTGAATTTATTGGATGGTTATAATGTTTTATTTAATTTTATGTCTTGCAGTATTATTAAAAGATCAAGGTCACAAGTATTATATGGAGATTCATAAATTGTTTTAATTGTGTTTAGCTCTGGATCACGGTCTTTTACAAATAATATACATTTTTTGTTTTAATGATTCCTTGTATTTTACAGCAGCCATTAACATAAAATATATAACAATGAACATAGCTGTAATTGAAAATTATGTATTAGATGAAAAAAAAAAATAATAATAATAATGCATAATTTATATATTGGTTGTGATTGGGTAGGTTATATTTATTTGTATTTAATGCTATGTGCAATCTTTTAGGTAAACTTAATTTGTAGCCTATTTTTGTCTCTAGGGCCAAAATTAGCATATTTCAGCTGTGACGAGAAAAACTTTACATGTGGTCTTACATTGACTGATGTTTCAAACAATCTGAAAACTTACTTCTGCAGGGATGAAATATTAGGTTAACCGTTTTGCATTGACAAATAATCAACTAGTACCAGGAGGCCATGCTTTGCTCGGATTGAATTAAACATTAAATATATAAGTTAAAAGATATTCTTATTTACGGTAATCATCAATATGAGTACATTTTAGATTATACAAAATACACCTTTATAAATATATAGATTGCAATAAAAATAAACTGTATTAGCTGTTTTTATTAACTACAGCTACAAAACGTATTGACGATAACATGGACACTTTAAAGGGATGTAGGGCGAAAAGTGGATTTTTCCCAGCATTGTGACCATATCCAGTCGATTGCTCGTGGCCAAATAGGCCTACCCCATGATGAACAAAAAATTTAAAATCCTCGGACGAAAATAAAAGTTTGTTCGTACACGAGCTTGTTTTAGAGTATAGGATTTAATAGGATTTAAATTGTTTATGCCACACTTTTAACAAATATATAAATACCATTGGATTAAATAGAGTGGGTCCTTTCAGTTGTATCTGGTGTTTTGTGACATCGGTGTAGGAGTACGGTATTTTACAGTGATAATAGCCAACACTAAAGAGTCAAATAGCCAAAAGAGTCAAAATAATTGTATGATGATGCGTCAGAAGTATTAAATATCATCAGAACGCCCCAGAGATTCTAGTATGGTTACTAGAATTAAAGGAAATTAAGTAAATATTATATTATTTTTTTACTTTTTCCGATCAAGGCTTAGGTAATTAAAACTCAAAATACGTAATTATAATGTCCGTTTAACTTAATTCTTTAATCACCAGATGATCCAATCACACAGCTCGGTAACTGCGGTATCACGCTGTCTGGCGGATAAAGGTTAATGGAGTTTAGGGTTTAATGAGACATCACTGAGAAACTTGTTTTTATCTTAATTTATACAAATTAAACTCTTCGATAAACTAAGATCAAACATAAAATACTTAAATCCGCCCAATGGAATATTAATAATTTAAAGTTTTTCCAAGCATTCCTATTTAGTGTAGTGCTGTCAGTAAAAAGTTTATAATCAAATGTCATAGGTTAAGCCTCAAGCTTACATACTTCTACCTTTGCTAGTTGTTTTTCCCGTAGGGTAAGGATGCAGGAAAAAAATATTTGTAGCCCCCATTGACTGTAAAGGCAAGACTCAATTGTACCACTTGTTATGATGAATATCTCTTCGGTCCATTTATTGTCAAACAATTGTGTGTCAAAATAAAAATTATTTATCCATCGAAATGTAAATATAAAACACGATGATAAAAATCGAAATTTAAACTCTGTCAATATTTAATATGTTTATTAATACAACCTACTGTATTAATAACACGCTATGCCCTGAAGATTGGATTTACCGACACACTAAAGGTCCATTTCCTATCCTGCGACTGTTACGATGAGCCGCGCGGCTGAAGAAATTGACTGCTTTAATGCAAAGTAAATGCAACCTATCGAGCGTCTACAGCCGCGCGACTGAAGTGACTTGAGCCGCGCGGCTCGAGCCGTCGCGACTGGACTGCTCCGTGAGCAGTTCAGTCGCTCAGTCGCGCGGCTGTAACGAAATAGTTCATACATACGGAGTTGAGGTGCGAATTGATAGTATACTGAGTTGTTTGATTGTGTGGTTTTTGATGGTTAAATACTGAGTTTCAAGTGTGTGCCTTCAAAATCATGGATGATTCAAGGTTAATTGAACTTGTTGGTCAACACCCATCTGTTTTTAACCCCAAACACTCCCAATACAAGGATGCATATGTGCGAGAAAACGTCTGGAGACAGATTTCTAAAGAAACTGATGTACCAAGTAAGTTTATTAAGTATATGTACCTTCTAAATTACTTCCGATTAACGATAAAATGTAATTAAACTGACATATATTGACACGAAAAAACTTCCTAAACATACTTTCATCTTGAAGAAGATGTCTCTGAATAAGAATTCTTTGGAATCCCTCATTTTGTCGTGCAACGAACAATGGGTTAGTTTGCTGTTGCTCACTGTTTTTAACAAGGCACGTTAATAGTTCTTCTTCTTCCTCTTCTTCCATTAAAATGTATGCTGCCAAAGCTTCTTCCATGACGGTCAAAGTGCAACTGCACTAGTCACACTAGACGTGGGAGTCGCAGGAGTCGCGGCATAGGAAATAAGACAAGCGTCTCCAGCCGTACGGCTCTAGACGCGCGGCTAGAGTCGTAACAGTCGCAGGATAGGAAATGGACCTTAACATTTTACCAAGGAACTTCCTAGACCTAGCATTCAAGAATGGGTTTGATAGGAGTCAGGCTTATTTTACGGATTTCTGAGCGTTCCTTATCAACGTTCTAATCTTAATATCTTGCATGGTCAATCAATGGTAACATATACAAATTTTAACAGCATACCCTATCTGTATTATTTCAATAAGAAAGAAAAACGCTGTGTACTGTTTCTCATAGATTGTCATAAATCAAATATTTGTAGAATATCTTCTAGATAAAGAGATAAAAAATTGTATGGTCAAACAAATGATTTACTATAGTATATTTCATCACTATGGAGTAAAGTGGCTCTTTTTGAAAAAAACTAATGTTAAAAATACACTTTTTGCCCGTGAGATGAACTATACTTTTCGTCATAATGCAACATTAATTACCAAACTAAGCCAAAAAACATGACTACTTTTCATGTAAATACGACCTTTTAAAACGACTTCCAACTTGATTTTAAATTTGCTAATGCAAATGATCAGTTATTTAGTAAGTGATTCGGTCATTTGTTTATTACGATAGTGTTACCATATATAGATTACTAGCAGAGTACCCGTCCTTCGTACGGGGTTGGAATATAAGTAAAGAATGCTTGTTGCAGTTATGGTAGAGTACACGGTTTAAGATCATTTGGTTCTTTTAATTTATACGATATGCTATAGTATAGCATACCTACTATAGCCATAATCTTCTACCACTGCACCTAAACCATAGAAAAAAGTAAAGTTCTCATTGTGTACCACAGCTTTTTGTTGCTAGTTGGTTCAAATTAGCTGTTGTCATAAATGGAAAAAATAATAGTGTTGCACACTGTTGGTAAACCTTATAGCTTTTTAATGGCATTTAATATCATAGAGCCAAATTGTTCAGTTGAAACAACTGACAAAATTCTTTAATTTCTTTTAAACATGAATACTCATAAGGTTAAGATGGGACACTCCAGAGCTACTGGGGCGGAGCCCGAAAGGATTTTTGAGATAAGAATATGTCTATATGTTAATTGGGAATGTGAACTATCATCATACCAGATTTCAACCCGTTCGGTTTAGTATGTTTTGCGTTTACTTGTCTGAAACATCCATCCATCCATACATTCAAACTTTTAATATTATAATATTAGTTATAATACTTACTATTAGTACTCATATTAGTGGGACTATATACTATCATAATATCGATATTCCAAACTATTAAAAAAAAATGCAAAAATAAGCTACAATAGATTAAATCAATCTGTAAATAACTTCATCGCGATGTTAGGCTCTGGATTGCCAAATAATAATAATAAGGTTTAAATACCTGCTATAAGGCAATCCATTCTATTACAGTCTCAACTAGTTTCGGATCATTATTGATCCATAATCAGGAGGTACGAGGACTTCCTTTCATATGAAGAGCGTCACATTTAATACATGAATTTAATACCCTTTGTACTAAAATTTTACCATTAAAATCTGACAAACAGCCAGCTCATTTACCTAAAACATATGGGATATAGCAATGAATTTATCGATGAATCTATCCACTAGTGTGACGTGATGGATCCTGCAGTATGGCCTGATTTTCTAGTGGGGCCTTGTTAAAACTCAGCTCGGATTTAGTAAAGGGAAATACTATCCAAAATAAAGAGTTGTATCCTTTATATTTATAAAAAGTATGTCAACCTTCAAATTATCTAATGCTTTGTGTTTAACCAAGCCCACGTATTCAATGTATTTTAGTCTACTGTACAATAATGCTTTCTTAAACTAAATTAATAACACTTGGACGGTGGTGTTGTCCTGTAATCCAGCTACTAGGAGGTCACGAATTGTGGATATTTATAGGCATGCACTGTGGATGCGATACTCCCTGGTGTGGATTAACCTCCACTCTAGTGAGTACTACTACTATCCACTGTACTATCCTGATAATTATATCAATTAGTTAATACCAAGGCAAAAATGTGGTTCGGATTTTACTATAAACTGTAGGTCTCTTAGTTGCCCTTAGCTGTATGGGCTATTAATTAACAGCTGTGTCTAAGGAATATGTCGGCCTTAGTCAATTACAAAACCACAAGATCACGCCACTCATCCTACACTCATCTCCTTTCATACTTGGCTTTAAAATGCCTACTTTGTATGGTTGCCATTTCAATGAAAAGGTATTAAATTATTAAACGAAAGAGTGTATTTATTTGTCAGTTTCCCCCGGCCATGCAATAGTTTGCATTGTTTGTGGCTCCATGTTGGATATTCCCCTGAGGGTAGGAAGTAGCTAACCTATAACAATTTAAACTCAAACCAAATGAAGTCAAACGTAATATGAATTGCATTATTATGACTCTAGCGAAATAAACAGAATTTACTACAAAAACTGTTTTTTCATCTTTTGACAAAATGATGGTGGTATTTTTTAGTATGAAGCGTATATTAATAACATATATTCATACTCAACACGAAATATATGAGATATGGCTGAAAGGCGTTGTGGCCATGTACCTGACTCCAGGCTTTTGACTATGAATGGATCTGGCTGCCTTCCAGTTGTGTGCTCGTTTAATAAACGGGAATATGGAGCGAATACGACACTATTTTTATTATTAAGATGTGAAATGTTTTCTTATCTTATGGCACCTACTTTTAAAGGTATCTATTTTAAGTTATTTTTTCAAGTGTTCAAGAAGTTGTGTTTATTTTGGGCAATATGCCTTTCAGCTCATTTACTTTAGGACAATTGAATACTTGAGTAGTAAAATTAAATGATTGGAAATGTATCATTCGTCGTTGATTCGGTTGAAATTCATATATGGGTGTCTAAGAGTAATTGCAATAAATAAAATAACTAAACATCCAATAACCCGATTTAATTTGGTCTTATTTTAAACTTCTGAATATGAATTTAAATACAAAATCAATGCAATTTTAACATAAAATTTTAGTTCATTTCAGTTTCAATAAACTGCATGAACACTATTCAAAGATACTGTTTACCAACAGAAACCAGGTTGAATCTTGTCTCAATAAGAAAACCCAGAAGTGATGTAAGTAATTATTGAAATTGGAATTTTATACACAGAACGTTGTTAGGGATATGCCATGGTAACAGGCTTGTAAGCACAACTTTTCTCCAAAAGCTCGAAAAGTAAGGCTGCTGTAAAACGTAGATAACATCACATTGTGTAAGACTTGTGGCCGGATGAAATAACCATATCCTGTAATGTGTTTCTGTGTAGTTTGTAGTAGGTGTTATTGAACCCACAATCTTTTTCTTATTAATTTGTATTGTATGAAAAGTTACCAAAAAGTTTTAACTTAGCAGTTAAAATGACAGTCAATCGATAATGGATAATGGATACTACATTTGCTTTAAATGATTTAGACAATTGTCAATTATAATATATCTATCATCAGACAAGGGCAGCAAAGACAAACATGATAGAGCACAAATTTAAAAGCTTTATTGCTATACGATTGAATTAATCATGGATTTGCTTAAAGTCTAGTCAGTTAAATACGACACTTTATTATGAATTGCAAATTAGAATCAGTAGTGAGAAAAGTGCTTCTAATAGCATTGCAATCACCAACAGCGGATTGTGGTACGAGTGATCGGATTATAAGTGCGGTTTGCATTATCATCAATATAGGGAATATTTCAATTGCTCTTAGGGCTGATAAAATAAGGATTTTTCAAACCATGAAATAACAAATGTACCTATTGATCGCCAATGCTATTGTTTATATTTAAAATTAAAAAAAAAAACAATTAGTAGTCAATAGAGTAGATTATGAACTACGTAATAGTACAGTCAAAGATAGTACCTTAAGGGGATTAAATGTGCTTAATGTTTTCGTGGACTTGAATAAGGACATCCTGAGCTCCGAAACCATGGTAGTTGAACTGGAAATTTGAATAAACTTAGAAATACTCAAGTTAACATGTTGTGCCGTATCATAGTGACTCAGAAGCTACACCACGCTAAAATTAAGAACTTTAGGTACGCAAAAGAAATAAATATAGCTAGAATAATAATTATAGGCATTATAATACAACAATGTATAATGCACGGTTAAAGCTATTACAATACCTTGACTTAAATAAAGTGCCCTTTATATAGATTTTTCAAGGTTTCTATGTGCGTCAAAGCAGAATATTTACTCAAAAACCAACCAATTGAGTGGATCTGACGCAGTACTTTGAGCGGGAGGCAATTTGGGAAACAAGCTGGAAGGTAAATAAACAAACAGAAACGCAATACGACAAGCCCAAGAAAATACGATTTGCTGATTTTGTCCCATCGTTAAACATGTCAAATTTCCATCATTCAGAATGTTCTGTTCTACTCACTTTCCTACTCTTTTATCCGTTTATTTATGCATTTTTTTATTAGTGATCCATTAACTGTAAATCAACTGATTAACTGTAGGAAATGGATAAAAATTGGATTTAATATTTATTTTTGCATTACTTTTACCATCAACACTTTTCTCTTGGTTAAAACATTTAAGTCCGTCAACATGGACAGTATGCTTAAAATCTCCCCTTTTTAAATACTATTTAATGCATCTTGAATGGGTTTCACTAAATTCTCTGTGGAACAAAATATTTGTAATCAAGCATGTTGGTTCAACATGGCCATGTTTCCATTCTAAAAGACCATTTTAACTACTCTCCATGGCCGTATATTTGAAAATTCAATCAATGTTGATTTTGGAAGTTTTCTATTACACAAGATAATTCTGAAGTGTTATAAATAGAGACTATAACATATAATTTAAAGTAGTTAACCATGCCCTTAGCACCAATGAATATTTTTTTAATCGCATTTGTTATACAGATATGGCCATCTTGATTTTAATATTATTCACTAAAAAAGATAAAAGCACGACAAAAATAAAATGGCTAAAAAAACGTTTACTCTAAGGTTGTTTAAAATTAATCCTTTAAAATAATACAATTTCTCAAATTAGTAGTTGTTTTTATTTTTATTTAGAGGAATAGGTACTCAATAGTTTTGATCTGTATACAAGCATCCTATGATAGAAAACTTAGCGTTGGGTAAAAAATACCATTGACCAAGGCATTTGCCCAAGACGAGGTTATTTCACAGGGCATTAAGCGGTCGAGTCGTTATTTGTAAGCAATAGCCACCTTTGGGCAACGTGGTGATCATCCGCCACGAATTACATTCACCACAAACGAATTCATATTGGCTTTAAAATAATTGTATATGGTATAGAAGTTATTTTTATTCCATTCAATTTACTGTTTTATTTATGGATTACTAACATTTATTATATTAATTTTCGTATGCTAAAATATATTTTACATATACAACCTAAAGCAAGTAGTAAAAAAAACACTAGCTAACTTGTGCTATTTATTTATTTATTACTAAGTATTTGTAAATTGTTATTGGTCAAATTCACTTATTGTCATTTTTGTATATCAATAAACATTTATATAAAAATTCATTTCGGGTTCAAAAATTTAAAATTGCACTGATTATATTATTGTTTTACCTCAAACGAATTTGTGTGAAAAAGTACTTTGATTTATAAGATAATCAAGTCCACCTTTTAGATTAGTGATTTTGTATACTATATTTTCACACTCATTTAAAGTGGTGTAAGATTAATTGGACTCGTTATATTTAAAATAAATATTGTTTCACAAACCCTTAAGTTTTTTGTTCAATCCTTGCGTGTGGGACTCATTCAAAAACAGCCATTCGTCATAATGATCCTTGAGTGGCCCTGAAACATAAACTACGAACTAGTAAAGTTAGTTTATGTGTAAATTTGACTATAACCTATTCGTTTTATCGAGTAGTCTCCTTATCAATGGTGTCACTGGTGTCTGACATTACAGTGAATTTCCCATATGAGGAATAACCTATTACCATAGGTCTCATGTAAAGACTCAGGATCGATTTACTTTTTTTGTTCGGATCTCAGAACGTATATTTATATACAGTATAGGTGTGTGAGTGTATGTTTGTGTTCGGTAGAATTCTATATGAAATCGTAAAAAAAGAATACCAAGCTATTCATATTTTAGTAAAAACATATTTTTCGGGACTTTTCAATCACACTGTATATTTTTTCCCTACAGTTACCTGACACAGTTGGCTTCCTTGCACTGATTATAGCACGCCAAGTAACTAATTGGTGCATTTACTTACTTTTTCCCCACTCCAGTATTTCAAGCAAACAATAATAAACTGTGTCCTAATTAGACAAAGAACCAGTTTTCTGAAAAATGTAACCGGATTAAATGTGTTTCGTAATGAATGTTCTTCATCATTAAATCATGTCAATCAATTCAATTCATCATCATCAATTCATTAAATGAAAGTCAGATCCAGTTTATTGTGCTACCTTATGGTACCTATTTTAAATATGAAGTCGAATAACAGATCTGTATTGTAGTAGTCGTTCCTCACTAAGCCATTACATAGTTATTTTAAATATTAGTCTGGATATTATTTCTTATAAATCCTATACAACAACAAGCGCGTGCATTGAATATGGTTTTTTGGCCACGCGAAATCTATTAGAGTTGGTCACAATGTTGGGAAATATCCAGTTTCTGTCCTACAGCCCTTGAAAGTGCTCATGCTATCGGCAACCCCTTTTCGTAGCGGCAGTTAATAAAAACAGCTGTTATTTTAGGGTTATGTTTATTGTCATCATTTGATTTTACGTGTAAACAAAAATAACTCCATTGGTCGGTTTGGACTAAACATTTTAAATAATAGTTGTATTTAGTTTAGTTGATTGGGTATGTATCAGTGTTAAATGATTTCAAGGTTAATTTTCAAGATTAACAATGAAATGTGGAAGACTTCCGAAGCAAAAATATGTACAGAATCTGCAAGGGAGAGATGCCCCTAACGACTACGACAAACAAAGTTTACCTCTTCGTCTACAACCGAGCCAGATCCAACCAACTCATACATCAAATGTCTCAGAACCTCGGCCATGTCACGCATCGAAGAATGAAAGTAGTGAAATAAATTTCAGATCTTATAGTCGAGCAATATGATGAACATCAGGCTGATCATTTTTAAGAACGTCAGTAAACTGAAGTCTGAAATTTCTCAAACCAATAAAGTTACCATGTCGGTGGATAAGAGATATTATTGAATAACCATCATGCGCCGACATTGCAAGTGGACAATATTAGAAAATTTAAATACCGAGCCATCCTTGCTCTAATCAATTAATCAGTTAAATCAATCAATGGGCTAAATAAAATCAAAATCATTGATCTAATTTTGATCAAATTTTTATTCAAAATATATGCACAAACAAGCAAACTGCAATAGTTTACTTTTTCTCCGTAAGAAAAACTTTGGGAATTTTACTATAAAGACATTTTTGTTATTTCTCCGTGGCCTTTAATAATTCTTCAGCAACGCTTTAGAGTGCAAACTCTCTTTTTTAAGCTCGACACAATGATTGCGATAAAAATTTGTAATTTTATGTTTTTAAGAAGAATTTGAAAATCTCATTTACTCTAGTTCAAAGCCCCTTTACACTACGTTCCCATAATCAAATCATGCTGGTTCGAGAACTCATCCAAGTTTATACAGCCCTGCCAAATTTCATCAAAACTGAACCTAAATTACTCGAGCTATCACGTTGAGGGCACACACACATCACTTATTTTTTTCTCAATTTCTCTTAAATTATAGCTATATTATTAAGTAGACAATGCTCTACTGCAAAAATAAATTCTTATTTTTAGAGATATTGAGTTAACATTTTAGAATTCAAATAGTACATGGTTGTAACGGGATGGTTTAGTTTTAAACTTGAGATCATGCATAAAAATAATTTATTTTATCTAAATTAAGGAAAAGATTTATAACAGTTTTTATCGACATTTCCATTGTGCAAGAATAGTTATTTGTGCAACTAGTGAGAAAAGTGAGCAATTGACTCACTCGAGAGAAATCCTTACTCACGAGCCGTAGGCGAGTGAGGAATGGTTTCTCGAGTGAGGCAATTGTACTTTGAACTCGAGTAGCACATTATACTTTTCCTACAGTTACCATAAAACAAATAAATTGGTGAAGAAACATAACCTATTTTTACACAGAAGTGAACTTTTAATATAACATTTAATTTGCACTGACAAATACAACAGTACAATAGCTGACCAGCTGATTTACAGCCAGTGCTGCCAACGTATTTCACGCGCATACTACGTTGCCTGCATGTTACGGGCTCACTATTTCGTGCCTTCACGTTGCAAATCTGGAGTGAGATAAAGTAATTAGAGTGAGACAATGTTAACATTGTCTCACTGATGAGCGAATTGGCCACTTAGCTTTCTCAAATCAGTGAGAGAACATGAACATTGTTAGGTAACTGTAGGAAAACCTTTATTTTCTAATTTTAAATACTGTTATAGTTTTACCTGTATCATAATGAGTTGTGGCGCTAATATAAGTAAAATTACAGATATCCCAAAGAGGTCCAACCTTAATTTGACCTTAATTTAGTTATATTACGTGTCATAATAACAAATGGTTTAATAAATTACTGTAATTGTGCAACTAAATGTGTTTTATACTTTAAATATCTTAACAATAAAAAATAAAATTTGCATACTAAGGTACATCTTCTATCGGAATAGCTTTTTTTACAATGGAACGAAATTATAATGAATAATATGGTAGGAATTCATTTGAAAAACTCTCTTTATTTGTAACTTTTTGTTAATTATCTATTATTATCTATTATATTATTATTATATATTATTACCATATAATTCTATTATATTATTATTAAGTCCGAAATCCTTTTAGAGATAGGTTGCTATAGTAATCAATAAATGTGTAAAGAGAAGAGAATTGGCGTAAGGTTTTCAATCCCTTACTATAGTTTTTTGTCGCTGGTGTGTAGATTTATGAAACATATATCTGGAAGATCCAACACTGTACAATATTCGGGTAATTTATTATAGAACATGATTAGAAACAGTGTCAATATTTTGCAAATCTCTTACATTTTGTTGTAATTGGAGGTATTTTCCAAACTTTTGCACTATTACTAGGGTGTATCAACACTTTAATCCGTACGTAAATAAGAATAAAGCTATTTTTTTTAGAAATATCTATTTTAGATCATGTAGATGTTAGATTGCCTCGCTCACATTCCCGTCAATAATTTATAAAAAAGGGAAATAGATAGTTCACTGATATCATATCAAACACATTATATACCTTACTAGCCTATGTATTTTTCAACAGATTTGTTTTCTAAGAAAAAAAAACAAACGTTCAAAGCAGGAAGCTTATCATTTAGAAATTAAGCTATGGAAGTTCAAGTGGAAGTGGAAGTAAGTTTCCGTCAAACTCAAAGGTCACCGGTTTGATCCTGATAAAAGTCTGGAGTTCTTTTTTAATATTCCAAACCGATCTTCGCCCTTCTTGATCACTGGGCTTTCAATAAATTGATCAACGTTCTTTCTATAAACAGCCTTGTTAAGAAATATCTTATTTTATTCGTTAAAAGCAATGACATCATTCATGCTAAAAAATTAACATTCAGTCATAGTTTTCTGAAACAGTATACCTCCGTGTGTTGGCTTCGTAAATGATGGTAATATAAAAAATGTCCTTTAATAATAATCCATAACTGTTTTGGAACTACTGTATCAGCCATGGAGGTTATACCATGTAGTTGTACCATGTTGTTTTGTTGGCTATACCTGCGTTAAGAATGGAAAATTTGCCTACATTACGAAAAATTGTGATAATATGAATGGTTAATGATATTATTTTTTACCATTCTCTAGCTGCTAAATTACAAAAATGTGTATCCAACATAAAAACAAATCAAAATGAGCTAATATTTATGAGTTCATAACATTATACCAAAGGATACAAGTTTTTATTTGTTTTATTTTACTATTAAATGTGATTATATCTACCCAGTAATGCTTGTTAACAATGTAAAGCGAGGAGATTAGCTAGGCAATATAGATGGAAAAATATTTTCCTACACTCACCTGACAAAGTGGGCTTTCTAGCACTAGTTAATTATAGCACGCAAAGTAGCTAATTACTGCATTTACTTATTTTCCCGGACTCACATTTTCGCATTCATTTTTCTTCCCCGCTCCCCAGTATTTCAACCAAACAACACAAAATAGTGAGCTCGAATTAGGCACGTAATACTGGTATGATTGAAAACGAGTTGGCAACACTGCAAAATGATCAGCTGGTGCAGTGTTTATTTGTCATCCCATTGAACCATTGCTACAATAGATTAACTTAACCTGAAACCGACAGTATTATGTTCAGGTTTTGATTCATTATGCTTGCAAAATTCCATTCAGATATCGTTTGGTAATTTTTGAAACAATTTTATTTAGGTTTTGATTTGTTAGTGAGGCAATTTCATTTAGGGTTGAATTTGTAAAGTTATGCAACTGCATGGTAAAAGCATAAATAGAACATACTCCCTTAGTAGATTTCTCATTCTTATGTAACCGTTGTAGCCTATTGTGTACAATTTGTTTCTGGTTATTTCAGTAATTTAAAATACAGTTTAAACATATAAAACTATATAATCATTCTAACCATAAACAATAATTCGTCTTCTAGTTATACAAGGTGATAGACTCAAGAAGGCCACCATTGGAATTTCGGAAACGGTAAGAATCAGAGAAAACTTTAAATGGGAGAGATTCCTTTAATTTTGTGGCATATAGAAATTAAATCAATCTTTATTCATAGCTCAAAGGTTTCTGTGGGACGCATAGTTTCTTTCTTATGACGTATCCCAAGGCTGGTTTTACATACGTAGAAGTGTCTAAGCAAATGGACTTGCATTCTACGAATTGATATAAAGACTAACATATTCGTCCTTCTTCACCAACTGTTTGAAATGTAAATGCTTTCCATTACTCAATAAATCTTACCTCTATGTTGCAGATGCTATTTACGACAGAAAATATTTAGGAATAATGTTATTCCAGGTGAAAAAGATAAATCTCTTTTAACTCGAAAAATGGGTGTCAGATAAATTCCACGCGAGGTTTAAACGTCGGTTCGCCGTGACAGGCTGAGGCTGGATTACGTAGTCAGTTTACGCCATACTCCAAGGAGTGGCATTAATTAAAACTCAGGTTTCTAGATAATGTCAGCATTAGCTCAGGTCATTGTAATCACTCAATTTATATAGTATAATGCAATGATATTCTTAGCTATAACTACAGTGTTTAGTTCCTCGACAGGCCATAGTACAATGCTCCAGTTCTCTTAAGGTTTAAACAGTGGCTATTTGTCTAGGTAGAATTATTTATCAAATACACTCATTTATAAAAGAGCAAAGAGATATTTATCTTATTTCCTTTATGTTCCTCCCTAATCTCTGCGAAACGGAGACAAAAAATTAAAACCTAATTAAAAACATTTGAACATTTGAAAAAGAAATTCTGTACAGTCAATTCCAAATCGTTTTAGAGTTTTATTATTGCGGATTGTAATTGTTTTCTAGAATTTTCTGGTGTGTCTATTGTTTATAATACAAGCGTCTTCACTTAAGGAGATGTATTCCTCTGCTCTAATACGAGGTGTGTTATTAGGCTTGTTAATAATGTTAAGAAAATACCGGAAAGCTTAAATGTGTTTAGTACAATTTAGACGAATAAATAGCAATTAAAATTAACTGCCACAAAAAATAAAGGAATGTCCCCCTTTATAAATGTTCTCCAATTCGTGTGTTTTCTCCAATTCTAATTTTTGTGTTCGTTTAGGAATAAAGCACAAAACTAAACCTAGAGTACAAGCAAAGATACATGGAAATAAGGGGAGTCCGAGGTCCTATCTTTAGTAATGTTAACTAAATGTCACTTTTCTCAGGAGTTAGAACAGGTAGGATAGTGAAACTGGGTATACTTTTTATGAACTAATTAACTAGTGACAGACACAAGATTTTTCATTTAAAATTTAAAATAACTATATGATGGGTTTTTATACATTTAAAAAAAATGTGTTTCAAAAATAAAATTTATCATTTTTTTACATGCTTCTACTAAAGATATGATGAATTCCTTATGTCTGTGTTTAGATTAAGTCACTAAGACTACATTGTAAAAATTTCACAGCTGTATGTATTACCAGTCCTGAAAAAATGACATTTAAGTTTAAAAAAGTTAAGTTGCTGAAATCGGCAAGAAAAGCCTCCAAGGGTCAACCAAGGGTCTACTAATTTTACCTTTAAAACGTCACTGCAATGTTATGGAAAATAAATTTGTTTATACATTTCTAGGTTAGTAATCAAAAATGTAAGTATACCAATTTTAATAAGAAATTCTGTGCTATAAAAAGAACATAAAGAGTAAAAATTGAAAAAAATTAAAAAATTTCGACTTTGACTCCCCATCAAAACAATTTCCTTCGTACTTTATGTTGTAAATCAGTAAATTGCCTATATCATGTAATATTGTTATAAAGTATATATGTTATCAATGGAATACATCCACACCTGATCCTAGGATAGAGGAAATATTTTTCAGAGAGGACCGAATGATCATGTAACTTAGCTCTTAAGCAAATGTATTTCCTCAAATTAAAACTCTTTAACCAGCAAAGTTTGTAAACACGTACATAAATATTTCTGTCAGTTTTTTTTAATACACAGTGTGTACTTTTAAATTAATTAAATATAATTATAATAATTAACTTTATCTATTCACAAACCCAAATAATGAGACTCTTAATACTCTTCGATTTTCAGACAAGTGCTCTTTAAAGTATCTAGGAATTTGCTAATACATTGGGTGCTCCAATAGAAAACCTTGAAAATGAGTTGACGTTTGTAACAAGTGTTAGTTTATCCACCCAGGTGGGGATTCGTTTCGTCGAGAGCCTTTATGATCTTACTTCACATTTAAACGTAGTATGTTCTGATTTTCTATGTTCTATCTATAATGATTTTTCCGTAAAAAAATGTTAATAAAATTTCTTAGTGATTTTTTAAAGTAACTTTTATGTTAACCTACCAAGCACTTTGTCAATGTGAGTGCACAGCCTCAATTTAAAATAACTTTGATCACGTCTTTTATGCTTCATTTCCAGCTTTGAAACGATTACTAAATGTTTCAAGTATCAATAATGTTTTTGAACATAATAGGATGTCTTTTACTATTAATTTTTCTGTTACAAGTCACAGCATAATAAACTAATCATGTAAGTATACCATTGATTAATTTAGCTATTCATCAATTCATACTTAACTATAAGCTAGTACGTAAGTAATTTAATAATCCATTTGATACTAATGGTAAACAGTCCACAAGGTTTCGTTAACCCTTCCTATTGCAATTTTTTTTAAATCAGATAAACGCATCTGATTACCAGTCCACACCAAACATAAATATTGAACATATTTAACCATATAGACCGTGCTTCATTAAAAGCTTATTTATGGGCACTATAATCATAAATCGAGATATTGGTGGTTATGAATTTAGCTTGTAACATCAGATTTCATGCTTATGACTCCATAACAGTTTTAGAGCACTTAAGGCTAACAATAACAACCTTAGGTTAAATATAAAACGATGACTCATGTACTACAAAATAATTTCTGAAGACACTCCCATTTACATACCGTAATATCTCTCGAATAATCGTTTCCATGGTAACTGTACTAACCATATGTAATTTCTTATTAAAATCTCATTTAAGAATTACTTTACCATTACGTTAGGCCTATTGCTTAAAATTCCGCTCACTCAATGTGTCTTGTTTTAATTGGTTGATATGAATAATACATTTAACTTTAATTAACATAAATGGCTCATTACTAGTTTATTTCTCTAATTAGTGATTCGAATCACAACTTCAGTTGGTTTTGTCAACACTGTTAATGAACATTGGACGCTTCTTTATAATTTAACGTTTAGCGACGACCACGGCATCCATGATAACACTAATTTGTTTTGAATTTTTCTTTGTAATTTAAATATTCTACTACACATGCATAATTGGCAACAATCATTTTTCCAGTTACTCGTTGGACTACAGTAATAATAATAGCTTCTGGCGCAACGCTGTTCGCCATTGCTGGTAATCAACTGCTGCGTCGCTTTTACAATATTGCTTTGTAAATTAATTGTAGAATGGACAAAGAACTAAACATACAAAATCCACCATTAATGTGGAACGTTTTTCTAAAAGATTTGTTTATATTGATTTTTAACCATTTCATTTTACCAAGTACAGTATTTGTCATTTGTTTTATCTAGGTTTAAGGCCAGAAAATATGATAACTAACTATAGTCTAAATTTAAAATATTTATTCCAAAACTAATTTGAGAACACGTTTGCAATTTTAGTTATAAGTTGTGTTAGATGAGTGTACATAATTAAATTTCATATTTATTTAAATTATTTTGTTGCTTGTTCATGTCATATAAAATATTTCAATTGTTTTCATTTGACAAGTGGAAAATGCAACTAAAACTCGTTCAGTTATTTAATCCATCTTATCATATGAACGTGAATCTAAAATCAATAATATAACACTTAACATTAAAATGTAAGATGCTCAAATACAGAGTACTGTATACAATCAAATATTTTTTGCAAAGCAAATACACTTTCAAACGGTGTGTCCATAAGGTCTTGATGCTCATTCTTATTAGGTACATATAGGAACCTTGTCCCTTGTCACGGTTGTTCCTAATAGTGTGGTGGATGTAACATCTATCTTTACTATGCGTACAATTGAAACAGGGTTGATCATATTAAAATACCTCCTCTTAAAATATTTCTCTTCTACTAAATATTCTATAAGGGTCGTCCAAACAAGTTTGTCTTCAAAGTGAAGCGGTGATTAGATGTCTATATCGCAAGTATAGGATTTATACTGTTATTTTGTGAAAGATTTGTAAGTACACTTATAGGATACTAGAGGCAATTTATTGAGCTTTCCATATTTTACTTAGTGTAAAATCATTAATATAAAATATATATATATACTTTTAAATCCAAACAGGTCTTTAAACCTTTTGAATACTCTGTTTTTAAGACCATTATATTTTCTTTAAGTTTTTTTTCATGAAGATTAGGGCATTTGTTTTCTTTTAACATATTTCAATTCAGTTATTTTGTTTTGGAAGTTGTATACTTACCAATGACGGAGAACCGTGTCGGACAGTGTCGCGGGCACGACTGTTCTGGACTGATAGTGATGATATCAACAGGTGGGTGGGGGAGGGTTGGTTGGTAGGTAGGGGGAGAATGGTTTGTGGTATTGTCGCTTAGCAACCAACGCCAGACCGGGCCTAACCCGATAACCTGGTGCTAAAAATATGTACTCTGCCGTCACTTGGCAACAGCTTTCCTGCCACAGATATATTTTTACCAGATGGTAACAGGAAAATATGCAAGTTGTAATTAATTGTTTTATATTTTAAAAGTAAAACTATGAAAATGCAACCGTTCATGTATAGTAATACTGTAGCGTATTATTTAAATGATTATATACATATTTACTTATAAACGTTCACCTTTATATGACCGTTGTTATGGGAGTATGTATGGAATATTTTATCATACCTAATATTATAAAGCTGATACATTCAAAACTGGGAAATTAAGACAACTCTTTTGAACAGTGGGTGAAATAAAACTTCACACATTCGTTCTGTACAAAACGATGCGGTTTGAATCAATAGTAGTTATGATTATCTACTCGTGTAAGTGTTTATTGTGGTATTTTAACTTGGTTATCAGTGGTAGGAAATTGATAAACTGATCTGTGAGCGTGGAGTCGCTAAATACTGCATCTGTATTTTAGCATTAAAATATGTCATACTCAACTGCAATGCTTGGAGTAGGACAAAATAGGCGATTATGCCCTAGTATACCTAACATATTTTTTAATTAAAAGAACTTCATTCTCAGTACAAAAATAAATAGCCTATTTCACTTAGGGAAATTCTCTAATATTTTATGTTTATCTGAGTACATTGTGAACAAGTGGATTTGATAGAAACTTATTACCTCAGCAACTTCAAATGCATACTGAGGAAAGATTATGAGTCATTTAGGAATTGCCCTTTCCCAAGCGACAAAGGTTTCTTATACAATTACATTTAAATTTTACGATAAAATTTAACTGTACGATAAACATTAAAAAATTACATGATGTAAACAAACATTTTTCTTGTGTAAAGTGCATATTAGAAGTACAAATAAATTATATTTTTTCTACAGCTGTGAATTTAAAACTTAAATAAAATGGCTCATGTATTTTTACGAATGGAGTTTATATGACTGACATTTAAAAAACAGAAAAGCATTGCTACTTCGACACAGGAAAAGCGATGGATTTAATTAACGTTTGAAACCAGCCCTGGTTGAGATACATAGCCTATGTTACAGCCCAATTCACCAGTGTAGTTGGTTATTTATAAACAAATGTAAAAATTTAGGGATTTTGAATCATTTATCTTTATAGAATAACTGCTTTTACCACTATATTTATTCTTAGATCTGTACTGTCTAATAGATGCTTCTTTATTTTACTTATTATAATTTAATAATTTAAAAAAAAATACTTCTGTATTTACTAAAGGGTTACGCCAGTTCAACTTGGATTTTTACAATTTTTAGTTTTTGTACAGCTTTTTAGTTGGCGTATATATTCAAAATTTAAATGTTATCTAATATAAAACTAGGCCTAACAGCTTATTATATTCTATAAAACAGTATATACATGGTTTTAAAATATATTTAATCGAAAAATGAAAATATTTTATTGTTATTATAGTATACATTAATAAAAAATATTTTTGTGTGATTTGATTTATTATAGGCTACATTATTATTAACTTATAATAAGTATAATAAATGTCAGTCATGTAAAAATGAGCGGTTTAATATGCAATACATTTGATGTATTTATATTTTAAATCTTTAAATCGACCAAAAGAATATGAAACTTGTGTCAACCGATCACAAGAGTATAATACCCCCGCCGCAGCAAACCTGCAGACTAAGCGAATTTCAACTTGTCTGATTACATTTTTACTAAAATATTTCCATAAATAAGACATATTTATTCCCTATTTAAATAACATTATATTTAACGAGTGCTTAGGTTTGCTGCTACGGGGAAGGTAAAAAGTGTTGTTTGACTATACGTCAATAGTATAGGATGAAATAAATAAATTTGCCAAATTTTATCAATATATATCCATAAACAAGTAAACTACAACGATTTTCATTTTCTCCATAAGAATGACATGGGAATTTTAAATTACACTATTTTTGAATTTTCTCCGTGACCATTAGGCGTACAACAGCGCTTCAATATACTAAATTATTTCTTTTTTAAGCTCTACAAAACGGTTTAGGAAGAAATTGTAAAATGTTTTGTTTTTAGGGTCAAAAATGGGAAAAACCCATTTTTACCCCATAAAACCCCCCATAAACCCCCGTTCCCATGGTCCGATTATGCTGGATCGCGAACTCGTTCGAATAAACGTAGGATTACACGTTTGTACCAAATTTCATCAAAATCGGATCATTTTTGTTCGAGTTATCGCGCTAACGGACACATATATAAATATATATATATGTATATATAAATATATATATATATATAAATATATATATATATATGAATTTAAACGGATGGTGTTTTTGGTCTCTAGGAACCTCAAAACGAAAAAGTAAATCGGTCCCGGGTCCAGGTCTTACCATGAGTACTACGGTAATAGCTTATTCCCTATATGGGAAATTCGCTAAAGTTAGATAAAAAATGTACTTTTATTAAATTCATCTTTACATTTTGAGGCTCAGCAGAAATTCTCTAGAAAGAGGTTAAAGTTGTTTTACTACTATTCTGAGAAAGACTCAAAATGTAATAATTGTTTCACGAGTTCTGTATTTTGTCGTGGAACTGTTAATATTCGTTGTGCAGTAATAGCCCATTTTAATACTATTGCTAAATGTGTTGAATATCGTTAAATACATTACTGTTAACAGTAAATTTTGCAATCACTATTTTAATTCAATTTCCTCCAATAATTGCAAATGTTACCGTTTTTACTGGGGAGGAAATACGCCATTACCTTACAACAAATTCAAATACTGTCACAGAGACAAGGTCCTGTCAATAATAACACGGCTGACGTTTGGTGATTTAAAATTTAACCACACATTTTTGTTTTTCTACCCCTATTAATCAAATATTCAAATATTTTTTATTTAATGAGGGATTCAAAGGTTTATTCTATTTTCTGTGATTGAACAGTATAAAACGACTTCAGAGGGATCACCTGACCTGTAAATGGGGACAACAGTGGCTACTTTAAGCCTATCAGGAAAAAACCATGTGTAAATGAAACAGGAGAGTGGCAAATCCAAGTTTTCCTTAGTTACAAAAATACTTATTCCATCAATACCTACACTAAACTTTTTTTCATACGTTTAATACTGTAAATATTTTTTTAACACCGTTCAATTAAATGGCGACCATACAAAGTAGGTATTTTAATAGTAACAACCGCCTCCTCATATCTAAAAGTAAAACAAACTACACCTCACTTATTCTCACTTACATCTTCCATAAAAATATCATCCACAAAGTATTGCTTTAACTGAGGGACAAATTTACAAAAATATTTGGTAAACGCTTTTGCAATATCAACCTAATTTCTTTTACGCTGGGACAGCACCTTGTATACGTTTATGTTGTTAAAAGACCTTTTGCTTTTTTAGATACTTTTCCCCTCAATACTCTCTTGAGTCACCATAAGATCTCTGATGGGACTCAAGAGTGATGTGACTCTGAGTAAGATTTGAATAGTAATTCAATTAGCTTGTTTGATACATTTTGTTACATATTCATATTTCATTCGTATACATATTTCGTTAGCATTATATAGCGTTATATTTTAACTTTAACTGACCAGTGCTTTAATTTTGAGTATTGTTAATGCAGACTATCTTTACGGTTAATCAAACAAACTATTTGCAAACCATTTAATTCTTATCTATTTGCTTTTTTGCTATCCTTACTGGTGTATTATTTAATAGCAAGAGCTATCATAACATGCATGGTGTATTTTATCAAATGTATCTAAGCAACTAACTATTGACGTCACTAAAACTAATAACAGGTTTCCAAAACAAGGCTGGACAAAACAAGGTGCCTACTAAATAAATCCTTATCTGCAGCCCTACAAAATGAACTTTCCCTGTTTGCTTTAACTATATTACAGACACCGAGTTAGCGTAGTGAGCAGTTAATACTTATTTTTTCCAAGCAATGCTTAAAGTCTAAATGACTATAATTTATAATAAATAATATAAACTCTAAATTATGAAGATCTGACGACGACGACGACGAATTATCTATTACCGTTGGTCCCTTTATTTAAAAACTTAATGTTAAATTAAAATACTCTATTTTTGTATTATTATTATTTTTAACCAAAAAAGGTTTGATCTTAAGTTTCCAGGTGTGATTTCAGCACATAGGCCTAAAAAATGCCATGTTGAACCGTCTTTAAAATAAATTCCCCTCCCAACAACAATAAGCCTCATGGATATTTATGCAACAATGCATATCAGCTGATCGGCAATGAAGAAAATTAAACTGGATAAACAAACCTTGTAAGCTTGTTTCATCGTCATACAGTGCCTCACAGTAGGCCTACTTGTTTTTTGTTGCTGAACAAAAACCACTGTATATTACAGTACCAATATTACATCTATACTTATTTAATACGCAAGCAGGTTTTTTGTGACAATTACTCCTCCGAAACTACTGAACCGATTGACATGTTTTTGGTGTCATTGGAAAGAGGGTAACGTGAAGTTGTGCAGGAAACTTTCATTTTAGGGAAATAATGAGAGATTGAGGCCCTGGAGCCCTTTAAAGTTTCGTATTTATCCTTAAGGATAACATGGGAGATAATTTTTATTTACAGAAACATATGTTTGTTACTTAAAAATAGTCAAAGTCTACTACATAATAATTTCTAGGTATTATGACTCTTAATGTATACCTACTACATTTCAATCAAGGATTGTGTACCTTAAAGTTTACCCATAATGGATCTTACTACTTTATTTTAATGCTGGGAATAGTAAAATTTAGTGGAGAATAAGTTACCATGATTTAGAAAACTTTACTATAATAATTTATGTATTCAAATCACAAATCTTTGACATTATTAATTCATTTGAAACTAAACAGCTGATCAACAAATCAAACAAATCATCTACTTCATGTGAATAATGTTATTACACAAACATATTTTTTTAACCGATATATTGATTCTTTTTTACTTGTGGGTGTATTTTGAGTTTGCAGTTATGAAAGCACCAAGCCAAGTAACTTTTATCTAATTTTCTTTATAGACTAACAGTATAATGAATTACTACATGAACTTGACAAGTCAGGTAATTAATTGTCAGTATACCAAGAAGAGTGGGTCCTTGAAAACAGACGAAGGCGGAGACACCCATCTAGAAAATCCAACTGAGTGTTTAAATATAGAGGTCAGTGGATTGCCAAGACACAGATTAGACTAATAAAAGGGGGCAGTGGTGGTTATTGATGAGGAATATTGATACATAAAAAAGGGCCTCATTAATGACACAAGGCTTCATGTGATCAGAATGGTTAACAACTTAATAGAATGTAAAGTCTTAACTGGAACAAGTGAGTGGGGACATATTTTGATTTCGAGGATAAAAATTAACCGTCTGAAACAAACTTACCTTTTAAAATGGAAAGATGCTAATTTCTGTTACCTTTGGCATTTGCAGCGCTGTTCTTACCCGGACCAATTTCAGTCTAGAGCAACTATATTATACGTTGTATTAAGTAAGGCTACATCTTTTAATAGGATACGCATATTCGTTACGGAAAACTCTGACCAGGGTAATCTTCCTGAAGGTAACTTTAAGGCTAAAATCGTAGTATTCATGGAAGTGATTTTGTGATAAAAATATTGTTTTTTTAGTGTTTATTATTAAAAGTGTATTTTCTTCAAGCAGCATTTTTATGACCCTCAAAATATGCTACATAGGCCTATTGGTTTGATATGATAAAATGTTTTGTTAAATTTGTTTTAAAAATCTTTAAAAAATAACTGCCTTACAACCTTGCTCGCTTTCTATAACATACTTGAACTTGAACACTTATTAATTTACTAAATATAATACACACACAGCTAGAAAATGACTGGACTGCTTCCCTTTTAAGGCGTTATTATTACCGTATTTAATTTTCGACGTCGAGTACGATGAATTTGTTTTCTAAATTCATATGTTATTTTGCGGGGCATTGAGCCGCACAGGTTCACTAGTATACATTATTGTAGAATTAAAGATCTTATGTAAAAATATATTTGACAAAGGTAAGCAAAGAGTTTCAGGATTGCGAGGATTATCTGAAAACATTGCTGATCTTCTAATCATTCGCGGCCAGGAGCATTTCCTTTTGTTGTGTAGCCAAACCCGGGCCAGTTTTATTTGAACGAGTTGAAACAACAAAACTGTAAAAGTCAAACTAGTATAATTAGCTAGTATTTTATTCAACAACATTTTAATTTTATATATTTACTTTATACGTAATATTTTAATACTTTTCAATGAAATGGCGAACATACAAAGTAGGTATTTTAAGCCAAGTATTTGTCTAGCTCATAAAATAATACAAATAAATCTATTTATAATCTGTGTTTTAACATGTGTTACAGTTTTTAATCAAGCTGAATTGTATATATGGTGAAAAAAGACGAACACTCTGTTGTGGAATTAATTTTTAAAAACTTCAACGTGATTTGGAATTTTAACCTTATTTACAAAAGTAGAAATAAAATACAAAAGTAGGTTATTTTCTTTCATTTTACTAATGGCATTGACTATACACCGAATGGACAGTCGAAAAAAACCATGAGTAAGCATTATCAACTAATTTCGAGTAGGGGATGACAGTAGAATAGAGCGAAATGTTGGTCTATACTTCTTTCCTATCTTCTTAAGAAAGAACTATAAGTATTATCTAATAATTGTTAGATGATAATGACCAAACAATTAGCTAGTGCTAAAGATAATTACTCATTCTACTTATTAATTGAACTGCTGTTATTTTGAGCCCATTGATTGGCGGATACCAAACAAATAATTTAGACTGTCATGTTATTAGTTCACTGGCAACAGGGACTGACAGATATTATTCTTTAAGGCTGAACAGCGAATTGAAAGTATTATTGCACGCATTCTACGTAAATCTCAATAACTACATCCCAACAAATGATTATGTAAACAGGTAATACATAATTTACGATTATCATATTTGTTTGGCTTGGTGTTTTCTTTCTGTAGTAACGATGTTTCCAGGTTCCTTGTGAGTCTTGCCACATAAACACTTTTCTCTCGACGACAGTAAACTCTTGACACCGGTGTGTACCGCACTTCTCTCCTGCATACATTAGTTTACTCTGTTTACTTCTAACTCTACTCTCCTCACTTCCACCATATTTTAATCTTTGAAGTATCATGCTGAGAAAAGCTTAAGTTTCGCCGTGCTGAGGAAATCCTAAGGTGTTCGCTTGGTCAGTGTGATGGTATTGTTTGAAAACCGTAGCTTGCTGAGGAATACCAAATGCGCCGTAAACTTTGCTTTACTAAACACGCTACGTGCATTAAATAAATAAAATAAATAAAAATGCCTTTATTTATTAAGCGTTTCTCAGTACAAATACTGCTTCTCAGAACAACTTTCGTCAAAAACAATATAAAACTAACAACAAATAAATAGAGCAATAACAAAACAGAAACAAGACAATATGAGTAACAATAATTAACCATCAGTGCACAATTCTTTGATCTTAACTCTAAATGATGATAAAGAATACTTTTTGAGGCCAGAGGGGAGGTCGTTGTACAGTTTTGGACCGAAGTACGAGAAGCTTCGTCTCCCAAACTCAAGCCTCACTCTTGGAAAGTGAAGCTGGAGACCACCATGGCGGGTACTGCGCTGAGAGACCTCCTCCCGGAAAGAGAGCCTCTCAAGAAGGTACTGTGGCTCCTGTAAGACAAGAGCCTTGTGCACCATGCAGCACGTCATGATCCTGCAAACAGTGTCTACTGTTGTCATCCCCGCTACAGCTCTATAGGGAGAGACATGTTCAAATTTTTTGAGGCAAAAAATGAAGCGAATAGCTGAATTTTGCAGTTTCTGCATTCGGGTCATGTCTACTCCAGAGATGCTGTTTCCATAAGCAGGGAGACAATATGTAAACACCGACAGGACTAGTGACTGCATGAGGCGCAGCTTCGCAGATTCTGGCAGCAGACTTCTAAACCTGTACAGCCCTCTCAGCCTTCCTAACGCGCGCTGCGAAGCATGTGTGACATGGTCAGAGAAGGTGAGGCTGCTATCAAGCACAACGCCAAGAGTCTTTGACTTGTCACACAAAGTCAAAGATTCCCCGTTGAGCACAACACTCACTCCTCTCTCGCTGAGGGACTGCACCAAGTCTTGTGGCGCCGTATGCATCACAGTACACTTGCCAGTATTGAGTTTCAACCCATTTGCTTCTGACCACAAAAGGATTTTTCTCAGATCAGAGTTAATGAGATCGAGTGAAGCTCTAATCTGGGATGGCTCATAAGACAAGTGCAGCTGTGAGTCATCGGCATACAAATGAACTGTACAATGTTGCACACAGCTAGGAAGGTCTGCCGTGTACAAATTGAACAGAACAGGCCCAAGACAGCTGCCTTGGGGAATTCCTTGGGTTTTGACAAGCGGGGTTGATGTTTCACTCTCTAACTGCGTCACTTGCAGCCTGGAGTCTAAGTATGACCTTATCCATTTCAAAATATTTTCGTCAAAGCCATAATATTTCATTTTGGCCAATAGCATCTCATGGTTCATTGAATCAAATGCCTTTGAATAGTCCAGCATAACTAGAGAACTATATTTACCCTTGTCTTTGGCGTCAATCATATCACTAAATAAGTTCGTCAGGGCTGTACACGTGCTATGGTTAGGTCTAAATCCAGACTGAAGTTTGGGTAATATATTTTGTGTGTTTATGTAGCTGACTATTTGGCGAATAGCTATCTTCTCTAATATCTTTGACATAGCTGGTAATATTGAGATTGGCCTTAGGTCTTCGACTTTTCTTGGGGCTGTAAGTTTGGGTAATGGTCGGATAATACTAATTTTCCAGGACTTAGGAAATTGTCCCTTGTCTAGTGATAGATTTATCAGATGGGTAATTGATTTTATCGCATACGGACTGACAGTTTTAATCATTTCAATTGAAATTTCATCGCTACCCACTGCTTTAGATTTGATCTCATTCATTACATCCATAACCTCTTTTTCACTGACATATTGAAAATTGAAGGTATTTATAATGCCATCTCGTTTATTATCCATAAAATATTCCCAAAGCTGTTTATCAATATCGGTCTCAGCTCCCATGTTTACAAAATATTCGTTAATCTCATTAGCTTGCAGATCATGTGGAATGCTTGAGTTACTCTTAGAGCCAATTATATCATTCCTTTTGAGGCACGTCCAAAATTCTTTTGGGTCTTTTGAGGACGATAGTTTATCAGAAAAATATGTCTTTTTCGCACTCCAGATCATATTATTTAACCTATTTCTAACGCCCTTATACCTTTCCCAATTCTCATCACATCTATCTTTCCAATAACGATTTCGCAGTCTATTTTTCTCTTTTGTCAACCGTTTAATATTTTCATTACGCCAAGGAGCCTTCCTCTTTGTAATTTTTTTGCACACTATTGGTGCATTGTCATCAAATATCTTTCTAATATTAGACGTAATCAATGTTTCCACAATATCTATTTCCTGTTCGTTCCTAATACTGTTCCAGTCCATTGCGGCAATCTCAGTTACAACTTGATTAATGTCGAAATTTCTATAATCTCTATATTTTATTAACTTGGCTTCAGGTTTGTTCCTACTTGTACATAGTATGCAATAAATTAACTTATGATCTGTTATCTTAATGCCTCTGTGATCTGTTATACTCGAAGCATCCACTATGCCGGTCCTCTTGACTTCAGTCAACCTGTCCACAATGATATGGTCTAACAAGGTGGCTGAAGTTGCTGTTACTCTCGTTGGCTCATTAATTAGTTGTACAGCACATGCTTCTTTCAAGAGTCGGCTGTAATATTGATATTCGTTACTATTTTTCGACATGAGATCAACGTTCAAGTCCCCTAAACAAATGACATTGTTCACTTCGACTGCAAGATCCACAAACAAAGAGTGAAACAAGGAAGCAAGGCAAGACTGCCTCACATTGGGCGGTCGATAGGCCACACATAGCCCGAGTCTCTCACCACTCATTTTCAAAATGATACAAAGTGCCTCTATGCCAGGACTCAAACTATCTTCAAAGCTGTGACTTTCAAAGTGTATACCATCTTTGATATAGATGGCAACACCCCCACCTCCTTGATCTTCTTCACATTCTACATTTGTGTTACGATCAGCTCGCAACAACTGATACCCAGGCATAGAGAAGTCTTCTGATGGTGTTCCAGGGCACAGCCACGTCTCTGACACTCCAAAAACATCGAAGTCAAAGTCACGCACCAGTGAGCACATCTCTGAAAACCCCGTATTCAGAGAGCGCATGTTTAAATGAGCGACTTTGAGTTCTCTGGTGCCCCCCCTCCTAGCAAGTTTCCCGAAAGCCTCGGCGAGGGCGGGTCTCCATGTTGGCTGGAACCACCATGATGACCGCCAACAGCCTCGACCCCAGTCACCTCACCAGGAGCAGGAGCAGGAGCAACAGACGCGACTCTACCATGGTCATGCGAGAGAGACTGCGGAGCTGGCTGATCCAGATACCGCGAAGCCACTTCTAAAATCAGTGATCCGAGTCGTGAGGTGCCTCTACGGTTCAAATGAGTACCGTCTCGGGCGAGGTCTCTCCTGCCAACACAAGTATTAACTTCCACGAATTCAACGTCAAAGTTATTGCACATTAGCTCCAACTGATAGTTGAAGTCGTGGAGAGCTCTATAGCCAATGTCTTGCCTAATTAGGACGCTGTTCAAAACAATTTTAGAATTTTGAAAATTTGTCTTGGCAGTATACAACAGATCCGCCATGCTGTGAAGGACTTCTCGCTTTCCGTGCCCTCCATTGTACCCTGGACCTCCCCTGTAGCCTCTCCTAAGGTTGTTACATCCTACATGAATATAAACTACGCTTAAGTCTAAGTTTACAAAGGTCAACAATTTTTCCTTGATGTGTCCAATTTTTGCACCAGGCCAACACTCTAAGATTGCACCTCGGTCAACACATTTCTTACTGGCATGACGAAGATGTGAGTCGCCTATAAGCAGTACCCTCTTGAGCTTCTTGTTACTGTCATTCGAACACTGAGGCCTCGTGGGGGTGGATGAAGGTATTACTGTTGGAGGGTCAATAGTAGAGGTAGTTGTTGGATGTGACTCGACAGTGTCTATGGCAGCTAGGGACAGTTCGGTATAGAGATCGGCGGCAGCTTGGCTCTCCTTCTCTCGCGCCGACATCGTCCTCACCTCAGACCGCAGAGCCTGCAAGTCAGCCTCCAGCACCTCGATGGTCGTCAGCAGACATCTACGCTCAGCATACAGCGCTTCCACCTTCTCCTCGTGCTCTAGTTTAAGCCTCTCGACATCAATCTCTTCTAATTGGTTGCGACTCGCCTTGATTTGTCGGTTTTCCTCCTTTACTTTCTTTAACTGTTCTGTCAAACGTGAAATTTTCTCGCTACAGTCATCTTCAAGCTCATTGTACTCTTGTGCTTTTTCTTTGATACTATTATTTAGTCCAGAAAACTTATTTTCGATAGTAGACACTTCTTCACGAAGAATATTTAGGTCTTGGACAAGTTCTTTGTTTTCCTTACTAATGTCATTAAGTTTTGATAAAAGTTTGGACACATGCGGGACAAGTTTTTCAATCGAATCCACACCAAATGTGGCCGAGGTGCAACGTAACTCACTGTAAAACTTAGATACAAGTTCAATTACATCATCTTCAATATAAAAAAGACCGTCAATAATATCCAGAAGTTCTGAAGATCTAGTTACAGGCATTTTAGTCAAAAATTAAAAACTAGTATAGTAAATAAATTTACTATACTAGCATTGAGCTAGTAGCTGATATAGCTTGTTGCTGGTAGCTGATATAGCTTGTTGCTGGTTGCTGATGACTAGAGTGTTTCATACGCATATAATAGGCGTATACTTGAAAAATACGTAGGAGAAGTGTAATTAGTTATATGTATAAATGTAATCTTGTAAATTTGTAGTGTATTGATTGGCATCAAAATAAATTTTAGTATGGAACGATGGAATAACTTTGCAGGAAGAATTCTGAGTTTAAATTAAGTTAGTTGTTAAAAGACTGAATTAATAAAAATATTTTATAAGTTGGTTAACAAGAATTGAACAAGGATTAGCTGATGGATAGTTGAATAGCCTATTCGTGTCAATATCAGATTTCTGACATCACTCGCAACTATTTTAATGGAAAGTAAAAAAACTTGATTCAAAACTATACTTTCAAGATTAACGAAAACCCTTATACTGTCTTGCATATTAAATCACGAACTCCTTATTATGCAAACGCTTTTAGGGATCAAATTTCATAACCTCTCCGTATAATTTTAATGAACTTTGTACAAGTTAATGAATCGTACAAGTTGATAACTACACACATTGACTATATGTAATCAATGTTGAACAGGTGACAACTGCACAAATGTGTAGCCTAATGATGAGTTAATACATGTGACACAGGTACTATTATCCGTTATATAAGATTTTACCAATTACAGTAAAATAATGTTGGAAAAATGAGATTCTATGAAACACTATGATGTGTTTTTTTGCCCCATCTATTATTTCACGATTATCACTGTGAGTGAAAAATCTCAGTCCAAAGTATACAGTATTCTCAGAGCAATCAAATGTACTGCAACTCAATTCTAAGAATTCACCAATTATTCACCAAAAACGTATATAACGAAAATGCCGGTTGTTTGTGTGATATGATTCAGGATAACAGCTGTGAAACTAGTTGACTCAACGTGCATGTGCGTGTGTGTGGGTGTTTAGTGTAAACCAATCCTAGGTACAACGTCACCTCGTCAGTTGCGGTATTGGCACCGTAGGACAATATTTGCTTGGTAGTCAATTGGTAAGCTGAACTGTAGGCATATCCCACACTGTAGCCTACCCACACTGTCTATTACGGTAATCAAAATGTACTGCATCTATATATTTATCTTTTCGATAAATATTAACATTATATTTTAGTTCAAGTTTCATTAATATTTAGTTTTATACATTTTCATGCAGTTTAGTTTTAGTTATACTGTATAGTTTAAATCACTATACCAACTACGTCTTAACAGAACACAATAGTTGACAAGAGAGTCTTATTCTCTTTTAAAGTTTTACTATTACTCTATTTTGATTTATCGGGCCGTTGTATTATGATCTTACTATCTTACTAATATTATAAATGTGAATATTTGTGTGTTTGATTGTCTGATTGTTTGTTTTTTTGTTTGTATGTTTGTTTGAAGTTCAATCACGCATAAACTACTGGACGGATTGGGCTGAAATTTGGCATGATGGTAGCTCACATTCCCGATTAACATATAGGCATATTCTTATTTCAAAAGTCCTTTCGGGCTCCGCCCCAGTGGCTCTGTAGTTTCCCATGTTAACCTTATGAGTATTCATATTTAAAGGGAATTAAGGAATTTAGTCAGCTGTTTCAACTAAAAAAGTTGGTTCTATGATACGCAAAAGCATTAAAAGTTATAAGATTTACCAACAGGGTGCAGCACTATAATCCTTTTTGCATTTATGAAAACAGCTAATTTTAACTAAGCAGCAACAAAATACTGTGACATGCAATGATAACTGTCAAATTAGGATTGGTTACTATTGTTTATGTTTTTAATTTCATGAATAGTTTTTGATATTTTGTGAACTTTTAACAATTTACTTTGCTTTATTGTTTAGGTGAAGTTCTGGAATATTATGGCTATGGTAGATGTGTACAGTCATACCACAGTATACTGTAAATTTAAACAAGCAAATTTTATCAAAATGTGTCCTCCACCATTGTAAATGCAAAGCTTGAGTTGAGTATAACTGCAATAAGCATTTTATACTTATATGCCAGCCCCGTACGAAGGACGGTACTCTGCTAGTAGTCTATAAAAATAAAATGCGAATTTCTTTATTTCTTCGCAGCTTGTTTAATTTGCATATTGTTAATTCAGAAAATCTATTAATCGTCAACATTTTTTAGATAAATAACAACTGTGTGCAGCAATGTGCCACTTCGCCCCCTAGTTACACAAGTAACTGTTGGAATATGGAAATTGGTTACAATTTTTTTCTCGGATTCAAAATTACATGGTTACTGGGCCAGAATGGGTAAAGTGCCAATTATGTAGTTGGGACTTGTGGAGGAGTGACGTTTTCCTTCCCTGTTAGCGCTCGGAATATGATTTGATGATCAACAAGTAAAAATACAGTAGTTATTTTATTTTATCGTTTTATATAAAATTAGTTACACTGAATTCTTAAGATTCTTGTTTATAAAAATATATATATATACATAAACGTGAAATATTAAAGAGAGAATTCATATTGGATTGTTTGGGCAAACATAATTTCTGAATGATAAAGTAACTTGGCAGTATCTTCCAGGAAACTAATAACTTTACTTTCCACCACGAAGTGAGTCGTGACTACGTAGGGACCACCGGCAAATGTCACGTCTCATTTTATTAAAACGTTTTTATTAGCTCGCTTTTTTGTCCGGTACAAATTTTGAAATCAATTTTATACTAACTTCCCGACGAGCTAGATACTTGAAACTTGAAACATAGCTCACAAATTGAAGACAATGCAATATTATATCATTTAATTTTCATATTTCCTTTGGTCTACGTCCCATGGGCTTGTTTTTATTAGCTCGCTTTCCTACAAATTTTGATATCAATTTTAAACGAAGTTCCAGATGAGCTAGAGACTTGAAACTTGAAACATAGCTCACAAATGGATGACAATGCAATATTATATCATTTAATTTTCATATTTTCCTTGGGCTACGCCCCTTTGGCTACCAAATTTTCCATGTTTACATTTTAAAAGAATGTAAACATATAAATTAATTTAAGTCAGCTGTAATAGCTATTTACCTTACAAGTGTAGTAAGAGCGTTTACCTAACCCGCCATGTTAAACTTCCCTATCCAAAGCGTGATGTATACAACTTCCTTACTTCTCGAGTGATGTAAAGTATCAAAAAACTCACTCGGTGATGTAATGAAACCCATTTAAATAACATTGAGTGGATAACTTAAAAAATATAACTCTATGGAGCCAACGACGTTTAACGCTAGAAATCAGCTGTGTGCTTGAATTTTATTGTTATGTTTTGAAGAATTTTCCTAACCTAGCTTTTGTTTGTAAATGAACCTTACTGTTATAAGATGAGTGAAATGGGTAATGAAAAATATTGTTCGTAACCTCCTGTATATTGTAGGGTCAGGTAAAATCTTGTACGTTACACGTTACGCAAGAGCGTGTTTACATCACTTAGGTAAATTATGCAACTCGCTTTGCTCGTTGCACAACTTTCACCTGCGTGATGTAAAAACGCTCTTACTACACTTGTAATGTAAATAGCTATTTTACATCACGCAGGTGAATGTTGTGCAACGAGCGGAAGCGAGTTGCATAATTTACCGAAGTGATGTAAACACGCTCTTGCGTAACGTGAAACGTACAAGATTTTACCTGACCCGACAATATACAGGAGGTTACGAACAATATTTTTCATTATCCATTTCACTCATCTTCTAACAGTAACGTTCTTTTACAAACAAAAGCAAGGTTAGGAAAATACTTCAAAACATAACAATAAAATTCAAGCGCACAGCTGATTTCTAGCGTTGAACGTCGTTGGCTGCGTAGAGGTATATTTTTTAAGTTGAGCACTCAATGTTATTTAAATGGGTTTCATTACATCACCGAGTCAGTTTTTTTTTCAACTTTACATCACTCGAGAAGTAACGTAGTTATATACATCACGCTTGGGATAGAGAAGTTTAACATGGCGGGTTAGGTAAATACTTAAATTTGACAGTTAGAAGAGCAGAGGTTAAGAGGTACAGGTTCTGCTCCCGAGATATTCTAAAAATATAAAACAATCATTTCAAAGTAAAGATAAAACATCTTATTACAGATAATAAGGTTTTGAGTTTTAGTTAGGCTATATAAAATAGATTTAACATATTTACACATTAAAGATTAAAAACTAGATAATAATTTATAAATAAAAATATTTTTTAAAAATGCACTTTTTTAAACGTACTAAAAAGTATGAAATAATTTATTCAATTTTGAGAGAATAAATACTTGTAAGATTTAAAACGAAAAACGTGGGGCGCATGCAATAGATCATAATAGTTCAATAGGTGAAGTTAATTGTAAATCAGCATGCGCCCCTCGTTTTTCGTTTTAAATCCAACAAGTATTTATTCTCTCAAAATTTTATAAATTATTTCATACTTTTTAGTGCGTTTAAAAACGTGGCATTTTTAAAAAGTATTTTTATTTATAAATTATTTGTTTCAAGTTGTCATGTTTTTTTTTACCCTGGTTATGTTCATCCAGTGCCTTAATTTGTTTACCATATGCGAGTAATTTACGCCGACACAGCCTGATGGGGTCCCGGAGGAGAGCCACCTGACCTCCCTGCAGCGTCTGCAGAGATACAATTTTCCATCCTGGCTTCCCTTTGGACTCTGGCCTCCTCTCCAGCCAGCTCAATCATCCCTCTGGTGTCCTGCGCCTGACCCGCCACCTTTGTGCCATTAGTTAAATTTTTTACATATTTATTCTTTTGTTAATTGTTGCCGCAATGGAATGAAATGTTATCTAGTTTTAAATTCTTTGCACATTATTTATCAATTATTATTTATTCATTTTAAAAGATTTATATTTACAAGGTTAAAAATGATTTAAAAAGGGAATTCAAAAACTCTTTAGAAGAAGAAGTAGCCTGCAAACTTGGAAAATATTATGATTTGGTAAATTTTGGAAATGAGAAATTGCTGTGAGCTGGCAGAACAGTCGTGATAACTAATTTGTGTAACTAGTGGGTGACGTGGCACTTTGCTGCACACGAGAGAAATGTTTACGCACGAGCCGTGGGCGAGTGTGGAAAGTTTCTTGAGTGCAGCAAAGGCAGTTTGCACCTGCGTTACACATTATATTATAACCTACAGTTACTATTACAGTTACATGTAAATAATTAGTCTTTCAAACACTGTACAACACTTTTTAGGTTAGGTTAAATCCATACATCGAACGAAATTGGAAACTCTGCACCAGCTGATTGTAATCGTAATACCTTTAAGGGTTGCCAACTTATTTTCAAGCGTACACGTATTGCGTACCTAATTAAAGCACGCTGTTATGTGTTGTTTGGTTGTAATTCTGGTCTGCGGCAAAAAACTATGGGGTAAAAGTAAAAAGTGTATGGCAAAAGTAGATGCAGCAATTAGCAACTTTCTGTGCTATAATCAGTGCAAGGAAGGCCCCTGTGGTTTTTTTTCGCACACTAGTATTTTAACCAAAGAACACAAAACAGTGTGCTTTTATTATGCACGTAATACGTGTAAATAAATTGGTTAAGGCGGTTCCACTCACACGTTGCGTTGTTCTTGAACCTTTCGAGAACCGGCCACCTCTGGCCCTAATCCACATATAGATGTTTGGTTAGGTTAGGTTAGGTTATATAGTTAGAAAAACTAGAAAAGATTTTATAGTGGAGCCTTGCTGTTGACCGCCCCTCCACCTCTGTCCATGGGAACACGCTTCCCAAATACTATTGACTCTGTACTAATACTACTGAGTATTGACTCTGTATCTATTTTGATCAGACATCCCATCTTTATGGACCAGCTGTCGCCAATCTTTTATTTAAAAGATAACATAGTTGATTGAACCAGTCACAGAATACCATAGTGTTGAAATAAACCCTTAAATATGGTTTGTATTCTAATCTTATCTTAGTTTAAACAATAATATTTACGAGGACAGAGGTTTTAAAGTACAAGGTTTAATGGTACATAAATGGTTAAAATAAGGTTACAAAAGTTGTTCAGGGGTGGGGATTCGTGCTGGCTGAATCAAAAGATTTCATTGATGCCTAATTTAAATTTTCAATAAGTACGGTAAGTTATAAATTTAATAATCTTTTAAAAACAATAAATGGGAAGGATTTTGATTTTGATGAATGGAGGTAAGTTGGGTCCAAATGGATGCTTGAGGAGTCTTAGTCTGAGTTAATAAAATGGAATGTTCTCACCAATTTTCTATAATAATAATTTTCTTCTTAGTAATGTAGGCCTAAATTCTTCTTTCTTCAGTTAAATTTGGAAATTTTGACAATACTTTCTTTTATAATTTCAGAATTATTTTCACAATTAAGTTATTAGATTCTGTGTGTTCTTCTTGGATACTTTAACTGCACTGTCAGTCTCATTGTTGTACATCATTTCCAGTTATGGGGTTCACATAAATAAGAACATGGTTGAAATTTACTTGTAATCTTGACTCCAGATGCACTGTATTTTAAATGGAGGAATTGTTTTGAATAATAATTTTGGATAAGCCAATGAATAAATTTTGATGATCAATTATATATATGTTGAGACAATATGGTTTTATTAACAATGAACATGAATAAATATTGAAAATATAACAAGATTGAGTTTGGAATTTAAATAAGGAATATATTTATAAACATTGAATTTTGAGTCATTACAGTGTCTAAATTATAGTTTTAAATTTTGTTGTTGCTGATGGGTAATAACAGTTACTATACCTCACAATAAGTCGTTCTACAAGCTAAACTTGGTAAAAAAGTCCATGTATTCGACATAAATTAGTAATTTACATCAGTACAATCTGTTAGTGGCTTACATCAACTACGACAATTAATTTAGATTTTTTTAAACTGGCGACCATTAACATGGGATGGGGATGGAATGTCTACTTACTTTATTCCTTCAACTATATACTGTATTTGAGCGACGATATTCAAAAGTTGAAAAGGTTCATGACATTAGTAAGGCAATACTTCCCAAATTTTAAATACTATTCAGGTGCTTTAAATGGACAAAGTTTTTGAATTGTGATATAACAAACGGCTTGGCGTAAAACCAACAGTGAATACATTGTTTATGGTGACTAAATAGAAGTCATGTCATGTTGCACTTCAATTTACAATTTAAAACAGTTTATTGGTTTAGAATTGTTTTACGTTTATTAACAAGAACTAAATGCTTTTACCAACAGTCTTCCAATTACCAATAGTCTGTCTAATTAGAAACCAAACCTATCTCCAAATTATAAAGTAGGGTTTCTGTAGTATTTTGTAGTGAGTGTAGTGCGTTCTACTTGAGGGCAGTGTATTCAGGGAGTTTTTAGATCTCGTTCATGTTTAAATAAGTGTAATATGGTATATAACAATAAATCAATATTTTGTCACTACCTATTTGAAATATACTTTTTTTGCTTAAAGCATTTGTGTTATTTGAAACCTTTGAAATATGACTAAAAAGTGTAATTTCGTATATTTACCAGAGCAAATTTCCAATAAGCTACGCTTCTCCCCCCCCCCCCCCCAACGCTTTATGGTCGTCTTGGTTACGCTAATGATGAAGTATGATTAGCCTGTGATGGCTGTTTGTCGTCATTTTGGAATATTGCGTCAAGTAATATTCGATAAAGCTTTACACTGTATATTATCATTATTTTTATTAAATGCTGTTCCATGGTACTTGATATCCCCTGGAAACATACGGACACTCAGTTAGTTGTCTAGGTATCCGAGGATTTAGGGCTCGCCTTGACATTGGAAGGTCACTGGCTCAATTTTAATTGTGATTGATTCCGAACCATCAATGATGCTATCGAACAATAGGTCTACATTCGATGGTAACATCTGACCAGGGTTTGGACCATTCCTTTGTAAAAAAATTCAGTATAAAACTGCGTAGACAAACGTAATTTATGTAAAAAATTCTTCATAATTTATGTGGAAGTAAGGTATTTTTTTTTCATATAGCTATATTTTATATAAACGTGAATAGAATATAAATCAATTGCTACATCTTGCTGGTTGGAATTCGATTTGTCTTACTTTGTTATAATATCCTTAACTTCCTATACGTGTTTAATCAAACCTCTAAATATAGTACTACATTGTCAGCACACTACTTTAATAGCGTAATGAGTTCTATCAAGAGCATAGATTTCAAACATCAAAATCTATACCAGTTGATCAAGTAATAAACTCGTTTCTATTTACACATGCCAAATATAAAACTTGTTTAAATGAAAGGTCAAAAAGCCCGCCAATCTTTCGATATACATATGAGGAAGAGGATAAAAATGAAGAAGCAATGTCCATGATATTCGTTGTTGCCGTCACAAGTCTCCTATCTCAAGTTGGCACTCCTGTCGAGCTCCTGTGCAAACAGTTGTACCAACCTTCATCATCATATTAGACCATCCATCTTCGTATATCCTTCTCCATGTCATCTTAGACACAAATATTCTATTGATGTTTTCATCAGGTTCAGGTAGGTGTTATTAAAAATTTGACAATAAAAAGTGTATTCCCCTTACAAAAATAAAGCACATAAAATGCAGTAAACTAGTTGTTATTAAATACAAATATCCTACTAGTGTTTTTAAATTGGCATAAACTCTGTATACGAATAGTTAATTTCTGCACAGCTAAGTTATACAAAAATCTAAAAGAAAAATATGTTTCCAATCCCAAACCTTACTATTCTAAACAAACGATGTTTCTTTTTTTATTACGAGAACTATTTTTCAGGTGACTTATAGATAAATTGCAAACCTATGGCAGAATGACTATACTAATATGATTTAATTGTTTGACACCTAGTAGTAGCTCTGTGTGATATGTTGCATCGTAATGAGAAGTATCTTTTAATAAACATCACGAAAAATCCATTCCGGGGCTCTACATTCGTTTCGATATTAGACCACGATTACTATGACCACTAACTTGCCACTCAATGGGTCACCTTCGGGACTAAAATACTCCCTTCGCAAAATGTCGACAGTTTTGAGGGAAAGAGATCCCATCCCCTTCACCCTAATTTGAAACAACAGCCGATAGCTAATCAGCTGATATATACATTCGGCTAAAAAGAGTGGTGGGGGGAACTAGGAAACATCTATATCTATTACTTATTTAATACGCAAGCAGGATTTTTGTGACAATTACTCCTCCGAAACTACTGAACCGATTGACATGTTTTTGGTGTCATTGGAAAGAGCGTAACGTGAAGTTGTGCAGGAAACTTTCTTTTTAGGTAAATAATCAGAGAGTGAGTCCCTGGGGCCCTTTTAAAGTTTTGTATTTCTCCATAAGATTAACATGGGAAACAAACATTGTTTTGAAACTCCAGCTGTTGTCAGAAATTAAATATCTATCTATATATTAATAGGCAAGCATGTTTCTTTAAAACCTTTTTTCTCAGCTTGTGTGCATCGTGGGGTAAATCTACGCATACCGTTAGAAAGCTATTTTCCTGTAGGTGTGCAGAATCCCTTTATAAATTTAAATAGGCTCAAAGATAAGCACAAAAAATGAGTTTACAAATTTGAAAAAATTAACATGGATCTTATGCGTTGCCATGCTGGTGACGAAATAACAACGAAATATAAACAGAAAATCAAAACAAAATGGAAGAAACTCCAATCACATGTTTTATTTACAGTGTGGGGTGAAAATAGAGAAGTGAGTACATTACATATTTTTGGTCGAGTTTCGACCACTGGACGACCTCTCGTTACATTTAAATGTGAACAACCAGAACTGTCAAATTCCTGAAGAAGAACAATGTTGTTAATTGTAAACAGTCAATGTGTAAATTATCTATGTTGTATTAAAAATGTGTATAGTTTTGGATGTTGGTTTGTGTTTAATGATATAAGTTATTAATTATTGAATTTTTATTTTAAGGATAATGAGTATGGCATATGAGTATGGCTATGATAAATAACTTCATTTCAGAGTTCTGCCAGTTTTTGCCTAACTCTGTTCTGTAGAGTTTAAAGTAGCCTACACCCTCACCTACAAATTGGCTAAATAACTTAGGTAGGCCTACGGTACATTATAAAAGCCGACAGCCTTTTTACTTTGACTTAAATTGTAAGCTTACCTTTTCCCGTCCATGGACAGTTTGATAGTTAAACATTAACCCTTTAAACTGGAATAGGACTGTTATGTAAATTGTGAGTATTTTTATCAGTTAATAATCTTTTAGTTGACTCTTTTAAAATCATCGGAAATTATGACTGTTATTAGTTTTTAAACAAATCATTTGTTTATTTGTAACTCCTCAACTCCTGTACTTATTTGAAATTGCTCGATTTCGAGCAATATGTACACTAGTACTTATTTAATACGCAAGCAGGATTTTTGTGACAATTACTCCTCCAAAACTACTGAACCGATTGACATGTTTTTGGTGTCGTTGGAAAGAGCGTAACGTGAAGTTGTGCAGGAAACTTTCTTTTTAGGTAAATAATTAGAGAGTGAGGCACTGGGGCCCTTTAAAGTTTCATATTTCTCCATAAGAATAACATGGGAAACAAACATTGTTTTGAAACTCCAGCTGTTGTCAGAAATTAAATATTGATAATTGGTCTCCATAGAAGCATGAGAAAACTCACAATGTTTACATTACCTTTGACATTTAAATGTAAACAACCAGAACTGTCAAATGCCTATTTCACGATTTCAGACAGCTTATCCAAAAAAATAAAACAACTATGTGGTAAGGTTTATTTAATCTTAAACTTTTTGATGGATTATTTATTATAAATCTATTTCAATGATTATGAAACAGATTTTTCCCGTTGTGAAGCAAAAATTAAAAGTGAGAAGAAGAACATATGTTAATTGCAAACATACAATGTGTAAATAATCTATGTTGTATTAAAATTGTGTATAGTTTTGGATGTTGATTTGTGTTTAATGATAGCCTATGTTATTGGTTATTGAATTTTTATTTTAAGAATTTGGCATATGAATATGCCTATGATAAATAACACCATTTCAGAGTTCTGTCAGTTTTTGCTTAACTCTGTTCTGTACAGTTTAAAGTAGCCTACACCTTATTGTCTACAAATGGCTAAATAACTTAGGTACGGTACATTGTAAAAGCTGAGAGCCTTTTTACGTTAACTTAAATTGTAAGCTTACCTTTTCCCGTCCATGGGCAGTTTGATAGTTAAAAATTATCCCTTTAAACTGGAATAGGACTGTTATGTAAATTGCGAGTATTTCCATTAGTTATTAATCTTTTAGCCGACTCTTTTAAAATCATCGGAAATTATGACTGTTGTCAGTTTTTAAACAAGTTATTTGTTTATAAATAACTCCCGTACTTCTTTGCAATTGCTCGATTTCGAGCAACATGTACACTAGTTCCCCTTAAACCACCTAAATTTTGTGAACTGAGTAAAGTAGTGAAATATGATACTAGAGGGACCTGTGCGATGATACTACTAAGGGGGCATGTACGATGATGCTACTAGGGGGACCAGTGCCATGATACTATTAGGAGGAACTGTGCGATGGTACTACTAAAGGGACATTTGCGATGATGCTACTAGGGGGACCTGTGTGATGATAATACTAGGGGGGCCTGTGTGATGCTGCTACTAGGGGGACCTGTGCGATTATGCTACTAGGGAGACCTGTGCGATGGTACTACTAAAGGGACATTTGCGATGATGCTACTAGGGGGACCTGTGTGATGATAATACTAGGGGGGCCTTTGTGATGATGCAACTAGGGGGACCTGTGCGATTATGCTACTAGGGAGACCTGTGCGATGGTACTACTAAAGGGACCTGTGCGATGATGCTACTAGGGAGACCTGTGCGATGGTACTACTAAAGGGACATTTGCGATGATGCTACTAGGGGGACCTGTGTGATGATAATACTAGGGGGGCCTTTGTGATGATGCAACTAGGGGGACCTGTGCGATTATGCTACTAGGGAGACCTGTGCGATGGTACTACTAGGGGGACCTGTGCGATTATCCTACTAGGGAGACCTGTGCGATGATGCTACTAGGGAGACCTGTGCGATGGTACTACTAGGGGGACCTGTGCGATTATGCTACTAGGGAGATCTGTGCGATGGTACTACTAAAGGGACCTGTGCGATTATGCTACTAGGGAGACCTGTGCGATGGTTTTTTTTTTTTTTTTTATAGAGGGCCAGGCTTACAAGTTACCATGGGATTGCATCGCAGCTAGAACAGCTTGTTGTGCACCCTCGTTCACAGATCCTCATTCTCCGTCAAATCCCAGGTCTTTGGTGAACCGTGAGAGCCTTTTGACTATGGTGACCTGTTTTTCCCTTTGATCTCCCATCAATAGGCCAAGGCAAGGGATCTCATACGCAGACCTTGTAGGGCTGGGCACATAAATATACCTTCACAGCTTTCACAAGGTCTCTGGCTGGGGCAAGCCGTAGCGAGATTTCCCCGAAAGGACTCAGCTCCTGAACTTGCTTGACCAGCCAATCCTTTGTGGCTGCGTCAGCACAACCTCCACCTTTCTTCCTGGAGGCTTCAGTAGAGTCAGCTTTGGGGGTACCACCCTTGCCCTGCTTTTTCCCAGCATCCTAGTTCCCGGAGGAACTGGCTTTGCAGGCAGCAGAGTTAGGGTGCTTGGCAGCCCACACCAGCCTCCTCTCACTTCTGGATAGCACCTTTTCGCCTTTGGCTAAAGCATCCGCTATCCTCCATCTTTGCAACTCACCCCTGGAAAGTCGTTTTTCGTACGAGGGATCTCATACGCAGACCTTGTAGGGCTGGGCACATAAATATACCTTCACAGCTTTCACAAGGTCTCTGGCTGGGGCAAGCCGAAGCGAGATTTTCCTGAAAGGACTCAGCTCCTGAACTTGCTTGACCAGCCAATCCTTTGTGGCTGCGTCAGCACAGCCTCCACCTTTCTTCCGGGAGGCTTCATTAGAGTCAGCTTTGGGGGTACCACCCTTGCTCTGCTTTTTCCCAGCATCCTAGTTCCCGGAGGAACTGGCTTTGCAGGCAGCAGAGTTAGGGTGCTTGGCAGCCCACACCAGCCTCCTCTCACTTCTAGATAGCACCTTTTCGCCTTTGGCTTAAGCATCCGCTATCCTCCATCTTTGCAACTCGCCCCTGGAAAGTCGTTTATCGTTCCTTTCCGGTTTCTGCGAGCTTGTCGTCATCGTCAGATTTCAGTAGACCTTCCTCCTCCATTTGGGTCAGACTGTCTACATTGTTCTCACGAATACCGGGTATTTAAGTCCACCTCCCCAGTGACCCGATTAGAGAGGTAAGGGGTGCGTACGACTGGGTTACCCCTGGTTCCCAGAAGGCTCCGTTAAGACACTGAATATTAGGCCCCCAGTGCCACAAGACTCTTGGCACGGATCGCATTACACCTTAGTCTAGGGCCCCCCTCACTTGGTTCTGTAGGTGGACCAACACCCAGTGGCAGAAGGTAGCTCTCCGCAGCTAACAAGTGAGAGTTGGGGTTTAGGTTGTGGCCAATCTGCCGAACCAACCCCGCATGCGAGGTTTGGCCGGAACGGCGCGAAATTTTCTCCCACTCACTAAACCCCCATACCTTCCATACCTGTGCGATGGTACTACTAAAGGGACCTGTGCGATGATGCGTTTTAGCAAGGAATAAGATTGGACTATCTTATTGTATGAATACAAATTTGTTCAGTTAATAAAGTAGATTAATTAAAATAAGGTAACGATTATAATATATATAAACTTAAGTACACTGCTTACGGCTTCTCTTTGAAAACATCGTTGGTTAGGATTTACACTGACATTATTCTTTATAACAATCCTTGCGGCATCAAAGTACAGTATTTAGAAGCTTTTTCCAATGGAGATGCAGGCTTTGGGTGTTCTAATGTTACTTTTGATGATATTTTCCCGTTTTAAGTGTTTTCATATTTTATATTACACAATGGAAGGCAACAGGTACCTTGTTAGTCTAAGAAATGTGGATAAAGACAGTGTACAGTACAAATTATATATATTTTTAGATTGTGTCCCCTACTCGGGCCAGAGCTTTGAGTAGAAGCAATTTGAACTACATCCAAAGATCTAACATAGAAAGAAGTAAAGTTCACACACTTAGGTTTGCTGCAACAGGGAGGGTAAAAAAGTGTTTTTAATGTAAAATGTTAATAGGTACTGTAGTTTAGTAAGAAATTAATGAATTTTCCAAATTTGATCAAAATATGTTCATAAATAAGCGAACTACAACAGTTGACTTATTCTCCATAAGAATAACATGCAAATTTTAAAATTACAATTTTTTTGAATTTTCTCCGTAACCCTTAAGCGCATAATAACGCTTCAATATACTAAATTATTTGTTTCTGTAAGCTCTACATAATGGTTTGGAAAGTAATTGAGAAATTTTGTGTTTTTAGAGTCAAAAATGGGAAAACCCTATTTTTACCCCATAAAAAACCCCATAAACCCCCGTTCACATAGTCCGATCATGCTGGTTCGCGAACTCATTCAAGTTTATCTTGCTTTGCACCTTTAAACAAAATTTTATCAAAATCAGACAAAAATTACTCAAGTTATCGCGTTCACGGACACATATATATATATATATAAATCTATATATAAAAATTTTAACGAAAGGTGTTTTTGGCCTCTGGGGACATCAAAACAAAAAAGTAAATCGGTCCCGGGTCTAGGTCTTACCATGCCACCTACGGTAATAGCTTACTTCCCCATAGGGAAATTCGCTAAAAGGATAACTATATTTTTATTATTAAATTATTGTAATTATTTAATTATTTCTCATAAAATTAGATAGACTGTTCATTGCTTATATTATAAAATGCAATGTTGTACAGTGTTACAGTTTTAAATCGAGTAGGATGAACATTGTTACACTATGTAAACAATAATTTATTACCCTTTTAACAGTTTTTCAAAGTTTAATATTTTAGTCCGTAATTTGGCAGAGATTCGTGTCATGCTGTGAACAATATTAAGATTTATTGTTATTATAATGATGAGCGAGTCCCAGGTGTAGGCGCAGACATATTTCTCAGTTTGAGGGTGAGACCAGCCAATCACTTGGGTCGTAAATCTTTCATGTCACTTTTACGTTCACTATAAACCTGGCTATCTCCCGGGCAGGGACTCAAAATGAAGCAAGCAAACATTGATGATATTCAAATTCAATTGAACATTTCAAAAGCAAATTGTTTTTATACAAATATTATTATGGGATGGAAAACAAACATTATAGGAGAAAACATACTAAATTATAAGAAATTAATATTAATGGTGAATGAATGACATGTAATGCTACAACACTGCAACTATTGTTATAGAGACAACTAACCCCGCTCACAGAAAATATGACAGGGAATCTCAGCAACTTGAAGCCCTTCACAACAAAGAAGACACTTCACATTTAATTAGCTCATTAGTCAATACAATTACGCTATTATCTCTCTACTAATTAAACAGTACCCTGCGGTTTCCTTTAACAAACGGTTTTTTTTAAATTATTGTGACATTGTATAATATTGTTTTCATGATACTTTCAATACTTTTTTATTCCGTTGTTATTTCGTCACCAGCATATCAACCCATAAGGCCCATGTTATTTTTTTTACATTTTGAATACATTTTTCGTGCTTGAGTTTATTTTAATTTATAAAGGGATTCTGCACTTCTACAGGAAAATATCTTTCCAACAGTATGCATAGATTTTCCCTGCTATGCACACGAGCTGAGAAAAAAGATTTTTTAAGAAACATGCTTGTCTATTAATATATAGATAAAATATAGTTTTAAAGTAAGATAATCTTTTCAGCTGCGGTAACCGACTTCAATCTACTTTTTTTATACAACACAATCTCTAGGCATTTTTTTTAAATTTTACACATGTTCTAAATGTGTTTTTTAAGCAGTTGATTAAAAACATGTTTCATATATCCTCAAATTTGCTATCAAAATGAACAGGAGAGTAAGATATTAGTTTATACTGTCGGATTTGAATATTTTCACTAATTAGAAAAATGTTACAAAGAGAAAGTAGAGCCAGAAGTCAGACTCGCTGATCAGGTCCGGATTAAAGGAAGCCAAGCGGCATGATGGCATGATGGTGTGGAGACGTGCCAGACGGCAAGACACCGACAACCACCACGTCCCTACCACCCTCTAGCGCCTCTAGACTTATCTCAGTCACCTTCCAACTCAGTCTATCCTCGAGGCATTAGTGGTGAGCTATGGAATGGACAAATGAGAAGGTTTTGGAACTAATTGGGGCGAATCCAAAACCTCCGGGGTAACTTCGGCCGTTGGACTGCACCAACAATTACAACTAACAGCTGCTAACAATAAACCATCATCCACTTGAGTAATTTTTTACCAATTTTGATTAATTTGGTTTAAAATGTGTAAGGTGGGATAAAATTGAAAGAGTTTGCGAGCCAGCGTGATTGGACCATGAGAACGGGGTTTTACGGGGGTTTTATTGGGGAAAAATTGGGTTTTCTCATTTTTGACTCTCGAAAAACAAAATTTCCCGATTTCTCATTAGACCTTTTTAAAGAGCGTAAAAAACAAATAATTAAGTATATCATAGTGTTTTTTACAGTTATTGGTAACGGAGAAAATTAAAAAAACATTTAAATTTAATATTTCCATGTTTATTTTTATGGAGAGTTATGTAAAATGTTGTAGTTTGCTTGTTCATAGGCATATTTTGATCAAACTTGGCAAATTTGTTCATTTTTACTAAGCTATTAATATTTCACTTAAAACAAACTTTATTAGTTTCCTTGTAGCAGCAAACCCAGGTACTCGTTAAACCTAATGTCATTTAAATACATTTCATTGAAATCAATGCTATACCATTTATGGGAGTAAATCCTGTAATCAAGGGAAGGGAATTATACTTGAAAAAAAAATTCAAATAAACATTATGATCAATCTGACACAAGAAACTTTCTCCCATTAGCTTGCCAACAACCATGGGTAAGCGGTGGGAGTAAATAACTGATATTCTATAGGGAAAATCACAAAAGTTGCAATAACTTTTGAACCGTAATTGCTTCAGCAATGAGGGTTGCACCATTTTGTTTGGAACCATCTTTAAGAAAATCCTATTTTTCGTTTATTTTATGGGTTTTTATGAGGAGATCTCCATTAAAATCAAAATGTCAACAAAATGAAAAAAAAAACACCTGAAGATGCCATAGATTAGTGTACCTACATACCAAATTTAATCAAAATCGGACAACAGATCCACACATACAGACAACACTTCAAAAACCACTTTTTGGGTCCAGAGGGACCCAAAAGGGGTATATCCACTCATAACTCAAACTCAAATTTTTTTTATGAAAACAGTACTTTCTCCATAAAAACAACAATCATATAAAAAAATCCCTATGATATAATATACGGGGAGAAAGTAAAAAGATGTTGAGATACCGATACCTACTCAAGATATTGAAAAATACCCTTAGTAAAAAATTTACCCAGATCAGGTGCAAATCGTAAGCTTAAAAAGACCACCACTTAGAACTTTAGATTGTTATTTTATTCCCATGTTTTCATTGAGTTAAGTAAACTTGCAAATTAGTTTGTTTTTTATATGCTTTTATAATTCAACCAATGAAACAATTCTTTGTTTCCTTGTAGCAATCTTAAGTACAGTTTGGTCTATTGGTATTCATTTTTGTAAGTCCGTATATTCGTTTTGAGCATGGATCTATGTGTAAATTACAGGACTAAATACTGATGTAATAAAGCGTCTGGAAGTTGAATCAATCAGCTAGTGTCCTGATAGGACATTTTAATAACAAGTAACAAGTAGTTTGACTTTTAAACTAGAAAAGGTGTTTAAAAATAAATCTACTAGTGTCTGGAGGTTAAGAAACAGCACTTTGAAGTTATAAATGCTGAATTAAATATTACTAATGAAAATTGCTCTGTAAACCTTTGTAATAAAATTAGCTGTGCCTTACTACTAAAAAGAATTGTTTCAAGAGAATAATAACCGTCTTGTATTGAAATTTTCCCAAAGTAGGTATAGCTCTTATGTGGGTAGTTAATTTAAATTGAAAATTGGTTCACAACAATTACAGTATGAAGTTTATGGGATTAATATTAGAACAATACTGGACTGTACATGAGCTTCTGGCATCTTTCCAGTTCACTGGTCCATTAGGCTAAAATTATGTTTTGTTGAACACTATTTACATTTTATTTTTTAATATAAAAACCAGTTAGCTCTATTCTATATCAATTTCATTTTAAACATGTGAAAAACTACAAGACTGTGTTCACAAAATACTTTGTATTTCCATGTTACAAAGATCAGTTGTCAGGCACACATGAAGGTATGGGATGGCAAGGGGCTCGAATACACTGTACTTTCATGAGTACACACTTCTCTCCAAATCCACACTGAATATCATCACATGCGCTTGACGTAGGTGTATTGCTTGATGAAGCCTGAAATTATATGAAATTATTTTTACTTATTATAAAACAGCTTAAACCATTTATAACTGGAGATTTTACACTATTCTAGATAATAATTTTCCATGAGATTTGTGAGGAAGGTTATCTCTTAAATCAAGTGTGAAAGTAGAAGTAATTAGAGTAAGAGTAAGAGTAATTAGAGAGGAGGTTTAAAAAAAATAAAATATATGACTTTAATCATGACACACCACACTCATTAAGTTTGATTTACGATTAACTTATTCTATGATGAAGTTATGTTACTTGTTGAAATTTCGTGTTTGTATTGGTAATTTTTCGTTGGGAATTAATAAGTAAAATAAAATAAAATACAGTTTTTAGGACCAAAGTTGAATGTTTTAAAATTTGTTAATACATGATACGATAAAACTAAAGAAAAACACATTACTAGTAAGAACTATTGGTTTGTGTTGCAACAAGTAAGGTATTGTTTGTATGGTACCTATATATAAAATCCGTTCAATACCTGATTTAAAAAAAAACCATTTACACAAATCACAACATATGTACTTATATGTTGTGATTTCAGTAATAGTATATTACGTTACTAGTCCTGAAAATAAGTGTTTGCCGGACGAGTGTGGTAAACACATTTTGGACGAGTGACGTACGATAGATTACGCCATAGTAAATAGAGTATAATACAGTAGCTGATTGGTGTCCAGTAAAACTCATTACAGTACAGTAGTACGCAATGAAACCCCATTTGATTAAGCTGGTGGCAAACAGCTGTTTTCTGGACTATATCCTTGCGTGGGAAGTTCGTCAAAATAGTGTAGTGTGGCGTATAGTAATAGTATATTACGTTACTAGTCCTGAAAATAAATGTTTACCGGACGAGTGTGGTCGTTCCCGTGCGAGACGAAGTCGAGTACGGGATTACCATACGAGTCCGGTATACACATTTTGGACGAGTTACGTACGATAGTTTACGCCATACTACTTAATTCGTACACATACACATCCTTATATATTTCCACCAACTAAAGGACTAAACATCACCAGTCATAACCTCTAAGAGAGGTTATGTTTTTGTTTGATAACCAATCATTGCCACGCAAATACAGTATAATCAGCTGATTGGTGTCCGGCAAAATTCATTGCAGAACAGTATTACGCAATGAAACCCCATTTGAATAAGCGGCAAACAGCTGTTTTCTGGACTAAATCCTTGCTGGGGAAGTTCGTCAAAATAATGTAGTGTGGCGTAATAGTATATTACGTTACTAGTCCTGAAAATAAGTGTTTACCGGACGAGTGTGGTCGTTCCCGTGCGAGACGAAGTCGAGTACGGGATTACCATACGAGTCCGGTACACACATTTTGGACGAGTTACGTACGATAGTTTACGCCATACTACTAAATCTGTACAAATCCTTATATATTTCCACCAACTAAAGGACTAAAAATCACTAGTCATAACCTCTAAGAGAGGTTATGTTTTTGTTTATAACCACTCACTGCCAACTAAATACAGTATAATCAGCTGATTGGTGTCCGGCAAAACTCATTGCAGTACAGTAGTACGCAATGAAACCCCATTTGAATAAGCTGGCGGCAAACAGCTGTTTTCTGGACTAAATCCTTGAGTGGGAAGTTCGTCAAAATAATGTAGTGTGGTGTAAATATATTTACCTAACCCGCCATGTTAAACTTCCCTATCCCAAGCGTGATGTATACAACTTCTTTACTTCCCGAGTGATGTAAAGTTGAAAACTACGTTCAACGCTATAAATCAGCTGTGCGCCTGAATGTTATTGTTATGCTTTAAAGTATTTTCCTAACCTAGCTTTTGTTTGTAAAAGAACGTTACTGTTAGAAGATGAATGAAATGGATAATGAAAAATATTGTACGTAACCCCATGTATATTGTCAGGTCAGGTTAGCATTAGCATAATAATAAAAAGTGCTAATTCAAAATGTCTTGTACGTTACACGACGCAAGAGCGTGTTTACTTAGGTGAATTATGCAACTCGCTTCCGCTCGTTGCACAACATTCAGTATTCACCTGCGTGGTGTAAAATCGCTCTTACTACACTTGTAATGTAAATAGCTATTACGCCACGCTACATTATTACCTATGTAGTAGTAGTAGTATGTAGTATTATATAGTAGTATTAGTATGTAGGTTATAATCCATGGTATCTCCAGGCGTTTTTTCATTTTTTTGAAATTTTAATTTTTAATGGGGATTTTCCCATAAAAACCGGAAAAATCGGATTTTCTCAAAAATGCCTCCAAATTTATAGTAATGAGAAAATAGCCTATTGAGTTTGGGATATTTTTGTTAAATTTTGTACAACTAAATCTAGACTTCTACAGGACCGATTTGAATTTTGTTAATTAATGGGTCATTAGAAAGCCTAACCCATGTAGATTTGCAAATAATTATAAAATTGTGATTTTATTAAATATTTGTGGTGAAAAATTAAAAATAACAAAAATACATTAAAAACTGGGGTTTTCAAGTTTCTGTTTTCAAGATTCTATTTGTAGCCAGCTTTTGGCTGCCTTTATTAAGTATTTTCAAGAATTGCATAGTAGTTATTTGTAGTAAATTTTAATCTCTTTCAGAATATCACATTCACTTTGGTCGATTACCCTCCATTTAAAAGATATTGGCAATAATCTAAGTGATCTCCAAATTTATAGTAGTGAGAAAATACTTAAAAATACTTAAAATTTATTTAAAATTAATTATTGTTAAACTTTGTACAACTAAATCTAGACTTCTACCGGACCGATTTTGTTACCTACTAAATGGGTCGTTGGAAAGCCTAATTCGTGTAGATTTGCAAATAATTATGAAAGTTTGATTTTATTAGATATTTAAGGTAAAAAAATAAAAAAATAATCTATACTTATTTAATACGCAAGCAGGTTTTTTGTGACAATTACTCCTCCGAAGCTACTGAACCAATTGACATGTTTTTGGTGTCATTGGAAAGAGCGTAACGTGAAGTTGTGCAGGAAACTTTCTTTTTAAAGAAATAATTAGAGAGTGAGGCCCTGGAGCCCTTTAAAGTTTCGTATTTATCCATGAGATTAACATGGGAAACAAAATTTGTTATGGAACTCCAGCTGTTGTCAGAAATTAAAAGTGAAATATTTATTGATGGTATCCATGGTAACAAAGACAAACCCACAAAATTTAAAAATGTAAACAAGCAGAACGAACTGTCAAATAAATTTTGATTTCACAATTCCACACAGTTGGTTCAAATATATTAAATACTGCATGATTATTAGAACAGGAACGGTAGGGATCATAAACATTAATAAAATATATCACTCGCCCGAATCATTTTTGTCTATGCCCGAATGTAAACATTTAACATTGATTAAATGGAACTGAAAAAATAATGTTAATCTCATTAGTACGGAATTCTTTCAGTTACATCATTTGTTGATCGAGTTTGTTACAATATTTTTGAACTGCTGTAATAATATTTTACAGGAAATAATTGTTAGATAAATTCATGGATATAAGTAATAACTCAGATTCTTCAAACTTTGCTGTTATTAAAATTGTGTATCCGCAGCAAACCTTCAGACTAAGCGAATTTCCATTTACCTGGCTTAATTTATATAAAGATATTCCCTGAAAATGGTCATTTTTTCCTATTTAAATAACATTAAGTTAATTTTAATATGAGTACTTAGGTTTGCTGCTACAGGGAAGGTAGGTGTGTTTTTGTTGAAATGTTGATAGCTAAAAATATGATTGTTATTGGTTTGCAAATCCTGTAATACTTTACAATAGCTCGAATTCGAGCAACATGTACACTAGTACATTTAAAACTCCTTTTATTCTAGGTTTATATTTTCAATTTTATATTTGTAGCCAACTTTAGGCTGCCTTTATTGAGTATATTCAAGAAATTCATAATATTAATTTGTAGGACATTTTATTCTCTTTCAAAATATCACCATCACCTTCCACTTTGGTCGATTTCCTCACCGTTTCAAAGTTATTTGCAAAAACGTTAAGCAACCTCCAGGTTTATAGTAGTGAGAAAATACTGAATTAAAGATGTTGTTATGCTTGTTATGCATAAAACTTACATTGATTTTTGTTGGACTCAAAAAAGCTGTTTGAGTTCTTATAATGAGCAGACAACACTGAAAAAAGGTTTTTCCTAACATTTGGTACGTACCAAACGATTGGCTTCATTTTTTCCTTGTGATGGTTTAAAACAGTGTTTTATTCTTGGGGAGGCCTATGCACCTGGATAATTTATGAAGTTTAAGAAAAAACAATACACATACTAAAAGCAAACTATAAAACTAAAACCGGAATAAGTTTTTTAATTTGTTGTTCAACTGGATTAAGAATACAAAATAAAAACGTTAACCTACCACACCTGACGCTCACACAGTGCAATTTCCAATCGAATAATAATTGTATTCTACCTTAAGTGCAATTAGTTGGTTTATACAATTTAAAACAATTTCTTTCCTTATACTATGTATAGGGGGAGAAAGTAAAAATCCTTGCCTAGAAAAAACAAACTAACCTGCGTTTTTTCCTTGATTTTACTAGGAAACCCAGAAGTATAACCTATGAGAAGAACAAAACAGAAAAACTTTCCAACCATCTTTGATTCACTGACGATTCTTCACAACTGAGAATCATTAGAAACCCAAATGACCTGATCAGAATATGTAAATCAATGTTGTATTTCCAAGTACAGAGTCCATTTGAATACCAGTTTCTTTCTTTTGATTATTTCTTCAAGAATTAGCAAATTGTGGCTATTAGACAAAAACCCTTGATATCTTAGTTGAGGTAATTTTTTAGTAAAATAATCAATGTTGACTCTTATTTATAAAAAACTAGCGATACCCAGCGCAAGAACTGATATAAAAGTGTCTTGCAACCTTATGAGCAAACTTTGTCATGTTATTCAGCATGCCAAACGAAACAACAAATGTAATATAACATGTGTCCTATCCCCATTCCGTTTTGTGATTTTGACAAAAACTTGAGCTCGAGCGTTGAAATTATGTAAAAATGTTTATCTTATTGACTGCTATTTTTGTACCAAATAAAGAACTCCAGAACCGTTTTAAAATAGTGGCTTTTTAAAATATACTGGGGCTTTGACGAAGTTTGTTTACCAATTTGAATGAAAGCTGAGCGGAGCATCCAGCATTTTTATTATTTGAGGCCCAATGTAACCTATAGATTTCATTAATTTGTTTTCATTAGTTTTTTTACTGACAAATAAAAAAACTGTAGGGAGAGTGCACCAGCGAATGACCGTTTAAGGTTGAATGTCTACTTGTAAACGACATGGGAAAATATACTACTAAGCTACATTGTACGAAATCGTTAAAATTTATTGCCCATATATCCCTGTACTTCCTGATGATACAACTTAATGCATTGTGTAAAAAAAATATCGAAAAATACAATTTTTTGCACATAAATCATCGCAGTGAATGACCGCATATTATAAAACAAGTACCTGGGGACCGAGTTTTGCTCGGGGAAAATCATTAGTTCACTCTGAAAGCACCTTAGTATTGGAGATACATAAATCCATTTCCCAAACTCCACACGGCTCGCCTTTACCACCACTTCCTATGTCGCGGACCTGTTTCCTTCCCTTCCCATAGCATTTTAGAATTGCAAATACCTTAATCTAATCGTCATAAACAGTTACCACACTCCGGATAGCTCACCTAGACTACTTCCATCACCACTTCCTACGTCGCGGACCTGTTTTTCTCCCTTTCCATAGCATTTTAGGATTGCAAATACCTTAATCTAATCGCCATAAACAGTTCCCTCACTCCGGACAGCTCGTCTTGACTACTTCCTTCACCACTTCCTACGTCGCGGACCTGTTTCCCTCCCTTCCCATAGCATTTTAGGATTGCCCATACCCTTATCTAATCGTCATAAACAGTTCCCACACTCCGGACACAGCTCGCCTTGACTACTTCCTTCACCACTTCCTACGTCACGGACCTGTTTCCCTCCCTTCCCATAGCATTTTAGGATTGCCCATACCCTTATATAATCGTAACAAACAGTTCCCACACTCCAACAGCTCGCCTTGACTACTTCCTTCACCACTTCTTATGTCGCGGACCTGTTTTCCTCCCTTCCCATGTCATAGTTCCCACACTCCGGACTACTCGCCTTGACTACTTCCTTCACCACTTCCTACGTCGCGGACCTGTTTTCCTCCCTTACCATAGCATTTTAGGATTGCAGATACCCTAATCTTATCGTCGTAAACAGTCCCCACAGGGACTGCTCGCCTTTACTACTTCCTTCATCACTTCCTACGTCACGGACCTGTTTCCCTCTATTCCCATAGCATTTTATGATTGCCTTTATTACTTCCTTCACCACTTTCTATGTCGCAGACCTGTTTCCTTCCCTTCCCATAGCATTTTAGAATTGCAAATACCTTAATCTAATCGTCATAAACAGTTCCCACACTCCGGATAGCTCACCTAGACTACTTCCATCACCACTTCCTAAGTCGTGGACCTGTTTTTCTCCCTTTCCATAGCATTTTAGGATTGCAAATACCTTAATCTAATCGCCATAAACAGTTCCCTCACTCCGGACAGCTCGTCTTGACTACTTCCTTCACCACTTCCTACGTCGCGGACCTGTTTCCTTCCCTTCCCATAGCATTTTAGGATTGCCCATACCCTTATATAATCTTCATAAACAGTTCCCACACTCCGGACACAGCTCGCCTTGACTACTTCCTTCACCACTTCCTACGTCACGGACCTGTTTCCCTCCCTTCCCATAGCATTTTAGGATTGCCCATACCCTTATATAATCGTCACAAACAGTTCCCACACTCCAACAGCTCGCCTTGACTACTTCCTTCACCACTTCTTATGTCGCGGACCTGTTTTCCTCCCTTCCCATGTCATTTTAAGATTGCAGACACCTTAATCTAATCGTCATAAACAGTTCCCACACTCCGGATAGCTCACCTAGACTACTTCCATCACCACTTCCTACGTCGCGGACCTGTTTTCCTTCCTTCCCATAGCATTTTAGGATTGCAGATACCCTAATCTTATCGTCATAAACAGTCCCCACACTCCAGACTGCTCGCCTTTACTATTTCCTTCATCACTTCCTACGTCACGGACCTGTTTCCCTCTATTCCCATAGCATTTTATGATTGCCTTTATTACTTCCTTCACCACTTCTTATGTCGCAGACCTGTTTCCTTCCCTTCCCATAGCATTTTAGGATTGCAGATACCTTAATCTAATCTAATCATCATAAACAGATCCCAAACTTCGCACTGCTGCCCTTGACTACAATGTATCGAGTAATCTTCAGTATAATCTTTGCTCAATAGTAACAACTGATGTTTTTCCTCTTGTTCTGTATTTGTAATTTGCTAGTATACTGTGGGTAGTTGGCTTTTATGAACACATGCTACAACTTCAAGTCTTTTGTTTACTTTATCCTTGTTATTTAATTCATCCAACATGGTTACCTAGCAACCCATAAGACTAATGTTAAAAAAATGTAATTTTCAGTTTCATTTTTCTACGTAATTAGATTTTTGTTGGCAGTTCTAACTGCAGTAAACTCGTTTTTAGACCAGAAATAAGCTATTTACAACATTTGAAGAAAATCGTCGGAGCCGTTTTCGAGATATTTCTGCAAGCAAGCAAGCGTACAAGCAAACATTGCTCGTATTAGAGTATAGGATTTTAAAATTGTATTAAACCTCCTCCTATTCACCGAATGACCCCCCGTTCAAGATTTTCCCATCGAAGCTGTAAACCCTGTACAGGGTGTCTAGTTTATTTCCATTATAAAATTCAAGACTAATTCCAGACTTTTCAAGACTAATTCCAGATTTTTCAAGACTAGTTTTTTCAACAATTAGTGGGTGTTGATACCAAAATGTATCGATTCTCGATTCTAGATACCGATACCAATTTTTATTATAGCTTAACCAAATTTTCTAAATAATACTACACCAACCCCTGTCTTTGTCAAAAAGTAGTATTATGATAATGTGGTGTTTTCAAGTAAAGAAATAATGCAGCAATAAAAAATTCTAACTAGCAAATTTAGCCCAGGCAAATTAGACATATGCTCCCCAAAAAATCGTCTAAAGCTGGAAAGTGTTTTAATACCTTTTGGGGGTCCCAAATAAGACTCCTGTGAGTTTGCGACGGATTCTGACATCTGCTTAAGTTTTGGGAGTCGAAAAACTATGAAAATTTTGCACTTTTTTCAGATTTTTGCTTATAACTCCTAAATAACGAATCCTAAGGAAAATGTTGTGCGAAGGTGTCTTTTAGTGCATTAAATTCCGCGTCGATTGATGTTAAATACGTCAAAATCGGCCGAGCCGTTTACCCGCTGTAGCTTTTCAAAGTTGGGATATTTGCATCAACATGGCCAAAAGGTTAATTATTTGACCAGTTTTCGGCTTACAACTCCTAAACGGCGCATGCTATACAAAAAATGTACCTGTAGTTAGTTTGGAAAACACAAAATTCTGCGTATAATGTTTTGTTTGTTAATCAATAACGGAAATTGATTTTTACCTCCTTTGTATGGTCGCCATTTCATTGAAAAAGTATTAAAGTTAAAGTTGGGAAATTTTACTAAAATTGGTAACATCATAGATCCTGTCCTTAAATGGATTATGAATTATTAGATAGTGGTTTATTCCATGATGGTCATCCAGAGGTTTATCTAATAAGGTGTGATGACAGTAAGGCCCCCTATGTAATTTTAAGTCTAATATTGTTGTCTGAGGTTCCGAAAATTCCAGGATTCATCCCAACCACCCATTATAGTATACGATCTATCCCTGTATTCGTCTTTCAGTTTTTGGCTTACATCTTCTAACGCATGCTATAGAAAAAATGTTCCTGTAGTTAGTTTGAAGAGCATAAACGTCTGCGTAGAATGTTTTCCAATTCATTAAGATCGGTTTCACCATTTAACCGCTATTAAATGTTAACACTAGATCAGATGCTTGTCAAGTTTCCGAAGTTTAAAATCTTACCATTGAAATCTGGCAAACAACCAGCCTAATTACCAAAAGCATAGGGGATATGGCAGTGAATCTATCCACTAGTGTGACGTCTTGGATCCTGCAGCATGGCCTATGAACAAGCAAGTGCTCATGAGAGCAACATCTTACTGTGGAGAGCTTTTCCGAGATAGGGGAATCAATGATGGGGATCTAGCCCGATGGTTCGCTGGCAGTGAGTGCTACCCATCAAATTAAGGGATATTGTGGGATCACCTCTTTAACATATTATCAGCAAGTTGACAATATAAACTCCACGGATACGGTGGGATCAAAAAGAAATTCATCAAATTGTTCCAGTGTCACGACCCATTTACTAAAAATAGTTCGCTCATGTCAATCAGCTCAGCAGTTATCCCATATGATAGCATCAACGTGAGATATGTATAAAGCATAATGAAAAGGCACAGCTTGCAAGAAAATCGTAAATAGGCAAGCCTATAATGACCATAAACTGTGTAGAATAAAAGGAAGTGGTGACCTTAATTGCGAGCTGTGATGGCAACAGCAAAGATTAAAGAAGAATCTGCCCCCCTCAGTCAGCACGTGATATTCCACATTAAATCCAAGCCTCAATTTGAATCATAATTTGGATTAAAATAGGTCCGTACCCACTAGCGCAGTATTATGAAGAAAGCGTGATGTAGAAGAGTCAAAAATCCAACTATTCATGTGGCCTAAAACTACTCATGCTGTTTACTCCAATCAATGTAGATCTCACTGTGTTCTGACGGGTTACAACGCTTGGCGAAGTTGCAGAAGCAGGTTGGCCCTATACATGGTTGAGAGCAGAAAATATCCAAATCAAGTGAGGGTTGGTCTCTTCTAGAAGACACTTTCAACTTTTGACTTTGATTCTAACAAAAGGGGCTGCTCATCCACCAATCCTTTAGAGCTCATTTAAAAGTGTACTTAATTCAGAGAGATAGGTATGGAAAATTAACGCCAATGGGTTAACTCCCATCACTACGGTTAATCCACCGATTCGACAAGAACTTCTCAACTCCGTCTACCTATCTCGACTATCGTGTACATGTTGAAAAAGGTTTACATTATCTTGCTCCTTTTAAAATGCAGGGATGTAATGCACTACTGTCTGAAAGACTTGCAAAGGAACACGATTATCTCAATTCGATATCTGACGAAAAAGATGGTACCGAATGTCACCATTTGTGGCAAGACCAATAAGAGCAAAGAAAGAATCCTCATTCTTAAGATTCCAATGATGAGAAGTAGAAAAGTTATATGATAAAATTTACGAAAACTCTCAATCGTTTTTTTACGGGCTAAACACATAGTAAAACTATGTACATCTGTCCCATTATCATCTTTCGTTTATTAAGCTAAAAAATAACATTTTTGCTATATTTAATAAAATCTTTCTCGTTGTAATATCTTATTATATATTAGAATCGCTTAACACCATTTTAGAGTGTCCAGAGATGGGATCGTGTAAATGGGAGCTAAGGACAAATCCTAGAATTTTTGTAACACCAGATAACAATATTAGATTTAAAATACATAAGGGGTCTTGCTACCCTTCCCATCACACATTCTTGGATAAACCTCTGGGTGATAACCATGGAATAAACCACTATCTAGTAATTCATAATGATAATTCTACGCCGAATTTTGTGTTTTCCAAACTAACTACAGGTACATTTTTTGTATAGGAGTTGTATTTTGTATTTTGTCGTTTAGGAGTTGTAAGCCGATGGTCAAATAATTAACCTTTTGGCCATGTTGATGCAAATATCCCAACTTTGAAAAGCTACAGCGGGTAAACGGCTCGGCCGATTTTGACGTATTTAACATCAATCGACGCGGAATTTAATGCACTAACAGACACCTTCGTATAACATTTTCCTTAGGATTCGTTATTTAGGAGTTATAAGCAAAAATCTGAAAAAAGTGCAAAATTTTCATAGTTTTTCGACTCCCAAAACTTAAGCAGACGTCAGAATCCGTCGCAAACTCACAGGAGTCTTATTTGGGACCACCAAAAGGTATTAAAACACTTTCTAGCTTTAGACGATTTTTTGGGGAGCACACCCTATATTTGTTCTAATTTGCCTGGACTAATTTGTTTTTTTATCATGAAATCTTCCGCGTACCGTAAGTTTAGACATCATCATTGACTGCAGCGGTTACAGAAACGTGATCGTCGTCGTCCGCGATCACGGCAAAATCATGAACATTTCCCGCGGCCTTGTAGACATCAATGACATCATTGTCGTCTCCCGCGGTCTCAGAAACGTCATCGTCATCGTCCGCGATTACGGCAAAATCATAAACATTTCCCGCGGCCGTGTAGACATCATCGTCGTCTCCCGCGGTCACGGAAACGTCATCGTCTTCTCCCGCGGTCACGGAAACGTCATCGTCGTCCGCGATCGCGGCAAAAACATGAAAATTTCTCGCGACTGTTAAGACATCACCGTCATCCCGCGGTCACGGAAACGTTATGGTCGTCGTCCGCGATCACGGCAAAATCATGAACATTTCCCGCAGCCGTGTAGACATCATCGTCATCTCACGCGGTCACGGAAACGTCATCGTCGTACTCCGCGATCGAGACAGAATCGTCAGAACATTTCCCTCGGCCGTGTAAACATCATCGTCGTCTCCCACGGTCGCCGAAACGTCATCGTCATCTCCTGCGGTCACGGAAACGTAATCGTCGTCTCCCGCGGTCACGGAAACGTCATCACCGTAATTCGCGATAGCGACAAAATAATGAAAACTTCTTGCGGCCGTGTAGACATCATCGTCGTCTCCCGCGGTCACGGAAACGTCATCACCGTAATTCGCGATAGCGACAAAATAATGAAAACTTCTTGCGGCCGTGTAGACATCATCATTGACTCCCACGGTCACGGAAACGTCATCGTCGTCTTCCACGGCCACGGAAACGTCATCGTTGTCTCCCGCGGTCATGGAAACGTCATCGTCGTCGTCCGCGATCGCGGCAAAATCATGAACATTTCCCGCGGCCGTGTAGACATCATCATCATTGGCTTTCGCGGTTACGTAAACGCAAGACGGCGATCGCAGCAAAATCATGAAAATTCCCGACTTTGAAGTCAAATTTAAGCCTAAATCCCGACTTTTCAAGACCATTTTTAAATTCAATACTAATTCCCGACTACTAGACACCCTGCCTGTAGTGAAAAATAACGATATCTGGTTGTTAAAATATTGGTTCTAGTGATGGATAACTTTTTATCTAGGAAATGACTGCAAGATTTAACTCGCATTCAAACTTTGGTTGTAGTGTATCCACATAATTTCTGATGAGATTTTGTGTTTCCTAGCAATCGCTTACTCCATCAGAAAACATTGTCATCAATATCAATAAAGAAAATTGACTCAAATCCAGTTAATGAACGAAACAGTCAATCACTGGTTATACCCTAATTTGTGAACCAGTAATTGACCGGCTGTTTAAATATACGATTGGTTAGGATTTTGATCTTAAAATGAGTACAGAATTATACCTTAACATGTTAACTGTGAATTACATGTAATATATTACAGTTCCAATCAATAATTAAGGAACCATGACAAATTACAACCAACCATGTTTGTGCGAGACACCATAGTGGGAAGCATAACAATGAATTGCTTTGAAATATCTAATTTTGTTTATGTTACAAAAGGATGATTGACACTTTCTTTTTTAATCAGTCACAGAGTGTATATTAATAAGACCTCAAAGTTACTTTTAAAACTGATTGTGATAGACTAGGAAAAACAGAAAGCCTGATATGATGTTTTTTATACAAATCGGTCATTCACTGGGGGGTGGTCATTCACTGGTGCACTCACCCTATAGTTTTTTTAAGAATAACCAATGGCTTTCAGAAAGTTAAGTTAAAGGAACTAAAAGATAATACATACTAATTGATTTTAAAATTCTTTATTCATGTTACAATGATATAAAATAAACACATTTACTTATTCAATGCATAGTAATTTAAATTGTACTTAAAAACAAATGTAATAGTGACCCTGTGAGCGGGATTCTAACCTAGACACAATACAACAAGATTGTTATCTGAACAGTGTAGGCTAATGTTCTTTACATGTAACTAGCACACATTCAGACAGTTCAAAGGTCCACTTAAATAAACTATCTAAACATAAAAATGCCTAATTCTGGCACCAAAGGGAACTTAACCATGTAATTAACTAATAATACTAGTAGAAACAATATATATAAGTAAATTACTTTTCTGATTAAAGTATAAACACGAGTGTTATAAACTTTGACAACAGTAAAAATTATTATTTCAAAACATATATTTTTAAAACAGGATTTTATATGAGGTTTTAGATTAGTATAAAATTAAAAAATATTAGAAACAAGTTGTCTATGGAATGATTGATTAAGTACCAGACTTTTAAAAGTTGTTTTTTGTGCTTAGTTAATAAGTGTTAAAACTTTTATCCACTAAAGATAATTTATTACAAAATAAATCTGAGTGAAGTTTTTTTCAAGGTCTTGCGATGACAATATAAATAAATAAAACTACTTCAAGGCTAATAAGAAATGAATTAAAGGTGATGCACTTGTTTTAATTATACTATAATAAATTATTATTAACACGGTTGATTTTAAGCTACAGAAATTGACTGATCATTACGAATGGAGCACTAATGTTTATTTAACCTTAGCACCATAAACTCTTGAGATCTCTTTTTAAAATTAATTTACTTAGGAATAAAACTAATTTTATTGTTGACTCAATTGTTAACTGCCTAACACAATAAAGCAAGACTTTACCAAGGTGTCCACTGGCCACAAAACAACAGTTCTATCTTTGTATTACAGCTCTATTGTGGTAATTGACACAAGTTAACATTTCATGTAGGAAGATTTGCTACCCTCCTACCGCCTGATGTTTGTACTGTATACACCAAACTACATCACGCGGACTCAAGTTTTGAATACAATGTTACATGGCTAGACAGCATTATATGCTTTGGGCAATGCCTTTGGTATGAAAACCGTTAAATAAGTTAGTTGGATCAAAATTCAACAAATATTAAGATATGAATCATAGAGCCTCATATAACTAGTGAAAAGTTACGTATACATAGGTTTTATTTTATTTTAGTGGATGCTCATTGGGCCAATGGACACCAGATGGTAGGTTGTAGGTTGTAGGTGGTAGGTGCTACAGGTCCGTGTCGTACCAGGCGGCCGCCACCTGACTGTCTGGAGGGGGTGGGGGGAGAGGGTCACTGCTCACGTCCATAGGTCCGTAGTCCGAGTGTTGTGAGCCGAGGTCAACTCCCTGCATTGAGTCTAGGAGTACCTGGTCATAACCTGTACAACAACCACACACTGTTACAGACACTACAGTCTAACAGTCTAGCTGACAAATATGTAAAGTTGTTCTTTTAGTTAAGCTTGGCTTAATAAGTTGGCGTGGTAGTTTAAATCAAAACAGTCTGTTAGTAGCTCAATTAAATTGCCTCCATTTTCAAATCCAAAACTGCAACAACTTTCTCATGGGAACGGTATTTCTAGTACTATCCACAGTCAAAGATATAAAATAGCAACTAGCCAGTCTTGGAGGGATTACACAAAACTGGTTGAGCTACTGCTGCTGCTGCAGCAAAATCTTTTAAAACATGTTCTATCAAAATTTGAATTAAAACATTGCCCTGAAAATGTGTAGCTCTCATAACAAAACAAATTATGATTTCATCAAACAATTTAACTTAGGAATTCATTAAATAAATGTTAATTTTTTTGTGTTATTAACATTTCATGAAACAAAAAAGAACCATTCCTTAGTATTTTATTAGGTAGGTATACAATAATGAAGTAACTTATACAATTTCGGTGAAATAAGACATGTATGTGCAGAACCTACCTTTTCATAATTAATCATTTCTAATGGGTTCTATTAACACACATACATATACAAACAATAATTGTAAATAAATAGGCTACACCAAAACATATCATACATACATGTACACATAAAACAAAATCGATAGTAAAACCATGCAACATACACAAAAAAGCCAAGCGAGCAAGTGTTATTTTACCTGAGTTCAAATTGACTTTCCGTTGGATCAGAACCCGCCTTTGAAACAAAACATCTAGTCATTACCCTACCTTCACTTTCAGATGTAGATTTTAATTTGTCCACAAATAATTAGGTGTTTTGTACCGCACATTTATTTATAGAAAACCATTTAACTTGCAATACATACAAGAAATCTTTAGATTTTTGTAGACAAATGTATTATTAATGATAAAGCCAAAACATTTTTGTAAAAAAAAAGTTCTACAAAAGAATTAGCATGTAATAAGATTTCTCATTGTCTTTTATCTGGTAAAGATGGCTAACAGTCATATCAACAAGTAGCCTAATATTTCTGAGATTGTAAATTTTATTTAGTCTATCTTTTTCTCATAAGTAATTTTTTTATACATGTAAGGATTAAATTACAGATAATATGTTAAGTCCAAATCTAATTACAAGAATATCTATATTATGGTTAGTTATTAAAAGTACAGTATGAAGTGTAATTACATTAGCAGTGGGTTAGTTAGCTTCTAACCTAGCATGTTATAACATATTAACCTTGTACCACTCACTGCACATTGAGAAATAAGTGTTTTAATCTTTTTATGGATGAATTCTAGATTCTCATACCAACATATTTTCAAAAGTTAAGTAACTGAATTTGAAAACAAAATTATTAAGAGATACATTGATACATTGTATAGGCCTGGTCCATTCTGATTTAGATAATTTTTATTTTAGTTAAATGTTAAGTAAACTCCATGGTTTTAAAAGGGTTTATTTATTGAGAAGTCCTGAAATTGACATATTTTATCACACAAATTGGTCTTCATTTATTTTTGTTCCCTGGCCCTGTATACACCCCGCTAAGCTAGTAAAAGATATCAATTTAGTTAAGAGTTTAGATGGGATCAATTTATTAAAATTAAAAAGTTAACTATGAAGCAGCGTTTTAAATAAAGACTGTCGATTCTCGATACCACCGATACTTGGACGTTGGTATTGGTATAGAGAATCGATCGTCAAAAGTTGATTCTGATACTGATACCCGAATCGTCTGCGAAGATCACACATCAGAAAGTTGCAGTGATCGGGAAAGATGACAATGACGTTTTCGTGGCCGCGAACTGATCACGATATTACCTCAAATTTAATTATTACCTAATTGGAACAAACATAAGCATTGGTATTGAGGGCAGATTCGTGATCACTGATCTACATCTTACATAAATACTTTTATTTAACTCCTGAACATCCAGATAATTAGACAAAGTTTTCTCATTATTCAAATAACGTTTAAAAACTTTAACTAGGAAAAAGAGCTGATGTTTAATGCATCTGTAGCCGTGTTGAATAATGAAATTTTGAAGTGGATTTCTAGGAGATTTTGTTCTCGTTTTGTGCAGTGAGTGTGTAGGGGGGTGGGTAGCCTACCTGATTGTGCGTAGTTGCGACCGCCGTGACTACTGTGCACGCTGGGGGGGCCGGTCGTATACAGCCCATCATACCCCTGGTCTGGCCCTAGCATGTCCTAGAAACACACCTACAGTCTACACTACCTATGTAGATGCTACGTGCGCACCACCTGTACTTGTGCAACCTCGCAACATTGCCTTTTAATAATGAATGCATTTTTAAACGTAGGTTCACTGTCAATAAGACGGTGAAGTCTGAGAGTTTGAACAGAAGTGTTTCTTGCCAATTAGCCTATAAACATAACCATCAGACTGACTTTTGCTACTGTAATCTCCAGGTGGAAGGAATAATCCAAAACCTGATATTATCAAATTTATTTCTTACAATTATAATAATAAATGTAAAATTTACTGTAAATTTGTTCAGATCTACATAATTTACTTTTATTAATAATTCAAGTGTCTAAACAAACAAACTAACACTGATGATAATTTATGCAATATTTTATTTTACTTTTAATTAACTTGATCTTCCAATTTAAAATAGCCTATCTTATAAATGACACTTGCTAGCACTAAGTGTGCATCAAATCAAATCAAATTATTTAAATATTTAATGTTGTTGTCATAAATAGCAGTGTATAAACTTATAAAGTAATATTAGTTAATTTGATTGTTACACTCTCTAATAAAATCAAATGCAGTCATTAAATTACTTAGGGACCAGCAGTTATCGTAATAAGCTGTTGTGATAGCTTTTTGTAAAACTTTCAAGAAATTTAATGCAAGAAGGCCACTAAAATAAACTCTAACAAATGTTTGCCATTGAGAAAAATAGTCTAGATTTTTCTGGAAAAATTATTCAAAAAACTGTTATGTTTTAGAATGATCAACTGCAATGGAGATGTTACAGAATATCTGCAATGCCAGTTTTTGTTTGCTACAATTTTGCATACTTGAACCCCAGTGACCTTGCACTTGTGTGTGCATATATACATAGTGAAGTAATAGTCTAAGTGATGACATGCCACTAACATTGATTGCACAAGTACTTGAGCGAAGCAGAATAATGTAAAACTAGTGCTGAAACTAAAACTAAAAATATGGTCATTCACATAGAAAATAAAATAACACTTATTACACAATAATGTACACATTGATGTACTGAACAAAATCAGTAAATAAAAACAAAAGTTATAACTTTTAAAAAGTATCTAAAGGCATTTTTTATAACTTTTTACTTTTTTAATAAACAACATAAGGTTCAAGTAGTTTTCATGGGGGAAAATGGTTTGTTGGTTTTGGGACAATCTGCATTCTCCTAGGATAGATGTCTCTCAATTGATGATTACATTAATAACATTAACTTTAGATTGAATTTTAAAATTATGTAAATTAATACACAATTTTTAGACATTAAAGCATCTATCCTTTTTGTTAAATTTATAATAGGAGCAAGTTGGTTAGAACACTTTTCATTAAACAATTTATTTATTTAGGTAAAAATTGAAAAAAAGTTGTTTTCTAAGCAATAAAATGGCACAAATATTTAAATTAAACATACTAAATAAAAAACTACTATAAAATACTTCTGTAACAAAACTTTGAAAAATGAAGAATGAAAATGATAAAAAGCAAACTTTGTAAAGAGATTGTAAGCAGACCTGCAAGTCAGGACCCATGCCCAAGTCTCCTCCGGCCCAGAGGTTCTGGTCCTCTCGGAACAGAGAGTTGGTCAACTCCATGGACAGTCGCTTCTTGTAATCTTGGGGCTTGTCTTCAGACATGCGGAACAGCACAGCTGCAGCATATGTGGCTGTAAACATCACAAACAGGTCTTTAGGGTAGAGCCATGCAACAGCAATGAAAAGTAGTGCTCTATAACTACACGGATAAAACTATAACGATCGAATTTCACAATCGGTGGGATTCTCAATTAACGCAGCCATTACGAACGAGCGCTACGAAGTGTAAGACAAAAATAGCAAATTCAAAATGGTGTCATTTCCTTCCGGTTGACACAGAGTAATACCATGCTTGCACTTAACTAGTGCGATTGCAGTGCTACCCTGGAGAGTGGGGGGAACGAAACTTACATTCCGAACGTACCTCACAATTTAGTAGATTTGCCCTCTTAAGTCAAAGTTTCTTGTTTATTTTTGTTTTCTTGTGATATTTTTCAGGAGATATTTTAGAGTAAGTCCAATCAGGCAAATGGAAATTCACTTAGTCTGCAGGTTTTCTGCGGCGGGGGTATTATGGTATGACATTGGTGTCTGTACTTTACCATATTGATTTTTTAATGATACCTAAAAGACAAAAGCACCTTTTGTAATAAGGTACACGTAATTAAAAGCACCAAAAACAACTTAATGCACTCACAGTTATTCAGATCGAATTGGTACAGACCAAAAAATGTAGAATACGCTTCAGACATTAAGTTCAATTTCATTTTGCAAGCTCAACTCAAATTTAATGAGGAGCTCAGCAATTAAATTCGCCTTTGGTCATCATAAGCTGAATTGATTTTACATGGGGTCTGCAAATGCCTGAGATTTCGGATCAGGGAAGGCCAACAGTTAGGGCTGAGGAGTTAGTTCAGGCCAGAAATCATTTTTGGACCAAGCTCAAGTAAGGTCGAAAAGAGTTTAAGTATAATTCGTGATCGCAGTAAGTATAGATGTCTGTAGGTATATCCATGAAAGTAAATCATTGACACGTACCAACACCCTCATTTCTTGAATGGAGTAGTTCTGTGAGTGGTGCTGTGGCTCCTTCTTGTTCTATCATCTCTGCACCTTCTTTGTCTTGAGCCAGTTCACACAACACTCCAGCAGCAACTCTCTGAGCATAAAGACACATTTAGTTATACATCCTACATGATAAAAAGAATTAACATGATGTATATCAAACACAAACACCACATTTAAACACTTTATGTAAAAATCCCTATAAAAATAAATGAAACAGAGCATGTGGAGCAGTCGAGGTAACCATCTCAACCAAGTTTAACTGACATAAACAATGAATGAAAGGAACGAGATACACTAAAGGATTGTTGACGATGAAGTTCAGTCAATCAGGGCTTATTTTGACCATTATCTATGTCTTCAGTAATGAGAATACAGTACTAAACTACAGAGAAGTAAGATACAGAGGATACAAGCTTATGGGACAACTGTGCACTTTTAGCTCTGGTATGTTGGGGCGATATGTACTTGTTCCGAGCAAGGAAGAGGCCGAACGGCGATGGCCACATGCATAGTTGTACAGCAGTTGTAGCACACAGAGTCTTCCTACAGCATGATCACTGCAGTAAGGGATGGCGAGGGGTGAAAGGAGAGAGCGGAAGGGGAATAGAATTGGCTCTTGACACTAGAAACTGGTGCTAGATACCATTGAATTTATCCTCTGTTTCTTAATTCTCTGTGACTGAACCAACCTGTATATTTTCAATCTCATTAAACAGCAACTGTACGAATATTGGAATGACCATCTGCTGGCGTATTAGTGCTCGATTGTGGCTCTCTCGCGCCAGTATATGTAGAGCGCCGACTGTGCCCTCCACTATCTCTTCCATCCTCACTCCATCCGCGTACGCACTCGGCGCCTGACTGCCACTCGACGCCACACTCGACCTTTGCTGAAACAACAGATGTGCAATATGAGCCAAATATTATTCATAAATACTCTGGTGGGGTTGGAGAATGGTGGCTCAGAGTGTAATAAAGTGTTAATTAAAAATTGCGTATGAGGGCCATTTGGAAAGTAGGTAACTTCGGGTCAGCTGTATAAATAACAAGGATGTAAATAAAAACCATTCACTAAATACATCCCAAAACTACATTTTTATTTTATCTACTAAAAAAAAATTTACTTCTAGGCACTTGTGGTGTTTTTTAACAAGCTTCGAAAGACTGTCTTTATAAAAATCTGTGTCCTGAGTCTTGAGCTAGCCTGGGATGCATCCTTCAATTCTTCATTGTCACAGAGCTTCTAAGATCGCAGTCAAAATCTCGCTTACAAGAATATATATGCCGCTAGGAGCTAAACTGGTATGTAGTGCTGCATGACCCAGAGAGTTTTGTCCCTTTCTAAGCCCGACTAGGCTATTTACGCGAGAGGCCTTCTCTGAACAATGAGGTTTCCCAGCGCAGGACACGTTATTGTGGGGTTAGAGGTTGGGAGGAAAAGCTTTTCATACTTTGGACTAAGAATGGACGGGTCCCGAAATTTCGGGAATTTTTCGGGAAAAAAATATTCCCGATTATCGGGACGGGATTACATTTGATTCGGGAATTTTTCGGGACGGGATTTGGTCCGATCGTCGGCGATTTTGCCGCTTCGCGAGTGCCGATGACGCCGCTATTGCGAGCGATAGGTCCGCGAACGTAGGAGACGAACTCATTTCGACGATCACGCCGTGACCGCGGAGTCCTACCGACGATCGCGCCGTGACCGCGAGTCATACCGACGATCGCGCCGTGACCGCGGAGTCCTACCGACGATCGCGCCGTGACCGCGGAGTCCTACCGACGATGGCGCCATGAACGCGGAGTCATGCAGACGATCGTGCCGTGACCGCGGAGTCATGCCGACGATCGCGCCGTGACCGCGGAGTCATGCCGTGACCACGAGGCATACCGGCGATCACCCCGTGACCGCGGAGTCATACCGACGATCACGACGTGACCGTGGAGTCCTACCGACGATCGCGCCGTGACCGCGGAGTCATGCCGACGATCGTGCCGTGACCGTGAGTCATACTGACGATCATGCCGTGACCGCGAGTCATACCGACGATCATCCCGTGACCGCGGAGTCCTACCGACGATTGCGCCGTGACCGCGGAGTCATACCGACGATCACGCCGTGACCGCGGAGTCATGACAACGATCATGCCGTGACCGCGAGTCATACCGGCGATCACCCCGTGACGGCGGAGTCCTACCGACGATCGCGCCGTGACCGCGGAGTCCTACCGACGATGGCGCCATGAACGCGGAGTCATGCAGACGATGGCGCCATGACCGCGGAGTCCTACCGACGATCACGCCGTGACCGCGGAGTCCTACCGACGATGGCGCCATGAACGCGGAGTCATGCAGACGATCGTGCCGTGACCGCGGAGTCATGCCGACGATCGCGCCGTGACCGCGGAGTCATGCCGTGACCACGAGGCATACCGGCGATCACCCCGTGATCGCGGAGTCATACCGACGATCACGACGTGACCGTGGAGTCCTACCGACGATCGCGCCGTGACCGCGGAGTCATGCCGACGATCGTGCCGTGACCGTGAGTCATACTGACGATCATGCCGTGACCGCGAGTCATACCCACGATCATCCCGTGACCGCGAGTCATACCGACGATCACCCCGTGACCGCGGTCATTTTGACGATCGCACCGTGACCGTGAGTCACAAGTTTCTATAGGTACCTGATATATTGTTACCCATTTTTTTGGTTTTTATAGATCAGTACCACAAACGGTAAAAATTGATTTTGTATGTCTTTTTTTGGTAACTGCAATACTCTTTTTATGCACAGAAAAAATCCCGTCCCGTCCCGTCCCGAAAATCGGGAAGGAAATGAAAATCCCGTCCCGTCCCGTCCCGAACTAAAAATTCAATCCCGTCCATCCCTACTTTGGACCCTCATTGTAGTCTACCCGGACTTAAGTTTCTTGCATCTAGCAATACATTAAGAAAATATGTACTTAGAGAGATGTTTAAAAAAAATTTTAAGGATATTCTAAGTGATAACAGCTAAATAGTAGCATAGGATAGTTTTTTAATATAGTGACCAAGTTGTTCTGAAAGGCTAAATAAATTTTTATTATTTATTCATATAGGGTCTGAATATAGGGGGGGGGGGGGGTGAATGATGGGATACGTCCCAATTGAACTTTCCCTGCACACCTTATGTGAGGCAAAGTGTCAATACAATATCACAAGACTGAAGGTCAGCATACCACAGCGTTAGTTTTGAATTGCTCTCGTTATTGGTGAACTTATTCTCGTACTACTCATCACATTTGGGCAGTCAAAGGTAGTCCTACAATAAATTATGCTACTAGTTTACAATACTTACGTATCTTCATACAATATCTTATAATGAACTTAAAAACTGTAAATGGTGATTTTGCAAAAAGGATAAGTATATTGATGTTGTGTATTCCACTTACTCTCTGGGTATCCTGGAAGGCCCGCATGAGCAGTCTGACCAAATGATGTATAGCTCCATTCTCTCGTAGAGGTGCGTGATTGGCCTGACACAGAGCTAGGTTGCGGATCAGACCTATCACAGCCTTGACTAGTGGCCAGCGTGATGGAGGGTGGAGCAGCTTCACAATCACCTTCAAGCAAAACAAGTTTAGACACTTCACCCGTTAGTTCCTTACCACTAAGACATTTTAAATAGAAGGATTGACATTTTCCTGATTTCTGTGGGAAGAGAATTCGCTAATAGCTTAAAAGAACTTCTTTGCACAGACAAATATCTTGTAAGCAGATAACAACTCAACTGGTATAAAACATTGTTGATTATGAATTTAATGTGAAGTTAAAAAATATGTATTTCATAATTCACACAAAATCTCTTAAAGGGTTTATTGGTATGTTAAAAACAATTATTCAATAAATTAGTTATACCTGCATGCCATAGTTAAGACGTACAGCATTCTGTGCCATTTCACTCTCTACATGACGAGACGTCAGATGTCTCAGAGCACATACCTGAGGACAAAAAACAAATGAATTGCTGATATAGAGTCAGAATAAAAGAAGATCTTAAATAAAACTTTTACATTTAAGTTAATTTTTTTTTTTCAAAAACATTAAGGCCTAGGCCTACATATATAGGCTAGTGGCTAGCTACTTACATCAATTTTATTTTCAATTTGATTTCAATGCTATAAGGAAGGACACAATTATTTAGATGTAGATTGATTAATCATAAAACATGTTTGTAATGGGTCATGAAATTTTATTATTTTATCATATTTTAAGCCTGCACCACTAAAGTCTGCTGGTGGTTTTACATTAAAAGAAGATCTTCAGAAGCGAGCTGGTCTAGTGGTAGAACCGAGGCCCTAGGCTCAAAACCCACAACCACCAATGGTGCCTTTAACTACGTCATAATGCCGCGACCCTCTAGGCCTCACCTGGGCCCTGTTTCATAAAACTACTAGTCTAGTATTTACTAGTCCATGGACTAGTAATACTAGTGTATTTTAGAAGTCTACGTTTCAAAAACCTACTAGTGTAAAATACTTGTTACTAGTGTAGGGACTAGTATTACTAGTGGTTTTTACTAGTGTAGACAGCAATGTGTTTCATAAAGTTTTACTCTTGTAAATTACACTGGTAAATACTTGCCATTTTCTAACAACCTCTCTACATCCGTATTATTTGAAGTAGACTAGTATTTTTGGAAAGAGAGTTATTTCATTACTCACATCATTTAAAAAAAAGAATTATTAAGTTCTTTTTGCAAGTGCGAATTGGCTCACGTTTGCAATTTAAGATAAAAATTGATCTATGAGTGCTAAAATGATAATTATTATTAGATATAAATTACAATCAATAAATGTGGCGTAGTACAAAAAGAGTGAAATTGAATTTTATAATGTATGTACAATCGCCCTATTAGAATTAATTATAATTATAAGTTATCAATTTCTGTGAAATTTTAGTCTAATTTTACTTGAGTCAAATTTCATGGTTATATCAACTATTTAGCTATCACAGAGAAAAGATTTTTAAGCTTTGAGCTTGAGAGAAACCAAATTAAAACCGCATACCGTATTGCATACAAAGATGTACAAAAATGTATCCAACATTGCAACATTAATCAGATTATTTTACACCCAAGGCTCTCGGTTTTATTTAAAGACATTTTAACAGGAAATAATAGTAAGACAATTTTAAAGAGGAGTTGCATTGTTTTTTTTTTTTTTTTTTTTTTTGAGGTGCTTATTATTTGTTTCCCTAAATAGCTAAAACCCTGTGATGTACTAACAATTTTGTAGGCCTATATTTGGTTTTTGGGCGTTGGACTGAACTGCTTATCATAAAAACATTACTTTTAATCCATTTTGGTATTCTGAATTTGTTATTCAAAGTAATTAAAAAATTAGATGTTGATTAGAGCTGTTATTTACATGTAAAACATGTAAAAGTTTAATTAATGGAACTAAAGTATAGTGAGTGGTGTGGTGCGGATTTGAACCAGGGACCCACCACATGAGAAGCGAAAACTCTACCTCTGAGCTAGGCCCTGCCGTAGCGACTGCATTTATGTCATGTTTTAATATACTTGAAAACCTAACTACTCCATTGCTTGTAACGGCGTTGCAATTAATTATTTGTTACATCAATAAACGTTTAGGCTTATTATTCATGGTTTATAGACTCAAAATTAGAATATCACAGAATGATTTCTAACCCGAATATTCTTATGCATTCGAATATTTGAAAACATAGGTAAACATAGGGTACTTGAAAATGTTCCTAACAAAATGTCCTTAGACGATTTAATTACATTAAAAATTTGAGCCTTCTTTTCTTTACTCATAGCAAGCTTAATTTTATATGTCAGAATAAAACAAAAACTATACAAATCAAAGCGAATGCGGCAGACACAGATCAACTTCCACCCAACAGTTGAGCGCCGCAACTAGGCATACAATCACCGTGTTGATTGCAGCGACGCGACGCCGCGCCGGCGGGCTCATTGATGAACATAAATAATAGCGGTTTGATAAATAATGTGTGATTGTTTTACCTATGTGTCTATATAGTTATTAATTAAAAGAAAACACTGCGTTTCTACAACTATTTACTTTTTGTATCAAATGAAAACAAAATTAAAACCCTTTATAAAGGGTTTGAAAACCCGTGATTGAGGTTAGAAATTTGTTTTGAAAGTTTACCTTGTAAAGTTGGTCACGTGACTAGTAGTTTTGGTCACGTGACTAGTAAAATACACTAGTATTTACTAGCGGTATAAAAACGTTTATGAAACACAAATTAGTAGGACAGGTAAATACGGGACTAGTATTTACTAGACTAGTAATTACTAGACTAGTATCTTTATGAAACAGGGCCTTAAGTAATGTGTAAAAACAGTTCTGTGCTAGAGCCTAGAGTAATAGGATGTGAAAATGGGAATAGGCGATGTAATTGCAATCAACAAACATCGTTTTATTCCATACTTTTGACAGTCTGCCACTAACATAAGATTCTTATTATTTCATATCTGAAATACTAACGATCAAATAAAAAAAATAAATAAATATTCTTTATATGTAAACAAAGTTAAAACAGTTAAGAAGTACCGGTAGTTTGAGAAACAACAATGGCATGTATGGTGGGCATACTGACCGCAGGCTCGGTGATCTCCTCACGGTCGCCAGCAGTGACAATGGTCCTGACCAGAGCGTCCACTCCGCCCACCTGGCACACTGTCACCTTGTTGCGTTGGTTGTTGCAGGTCAAGTTACTGAGTATACCAGCTGCACAGGTAACAACGTTGAGATCAGTTGAGGCCAAGAGCTGCACCAAGGACTGTAGCAGACCTTCCAAACCATCCACCTTAGTTCCAGCGTCGGAGAGGTTACGCAGGGTCCACAGACAGTTCTGTACTAGTCGCTGGCTGGGGTGACCGAGGTGCATGGCCAATGCCTGCATACCCCCTGCCTCCACTATAGCTGGCTTGTTGCTTGAGCACACCGACAGCACTGCAACCCAAACCCATAACATCGGTTAGTATTCTGTAGAAGAGGTAATTTTGAAAAATAGTAGAACTAGGCTAACTCATTTGCTGCAGTTGTGTAATGGTGGGACAGAGCCAGGAGACGGAACATATGCTGAGTAAGGATGAATGCTAGGAATAGGAAATAATTAAATTATGTTCTATGCAACAGATGAGCAACGGTATAGCATGAACATCTTTTCCCTTTCTAGTGTTTGCAAACTTAGATCTACTAAACAAGTAGTAACACTCTACAGTTGCTGATATGTCCTCAGTAGGCTACAACAAAATTCAAGGGACTGTTTGAGCAAAAGGCCAAACAAGTATTTATGTATAAAAAAAATATGTTAAAAAGCCCAGTTATGCATAGGACTGAAACAAAGTGCTGCTAGTACAAAAATTACCCTGTACAAAAGTTAGCTTCATACTGAGCAATGCAAGTTGGCATGTTAGCTACTGTCCTGCAATTTGTGTACGATAATGAGTCTTGCTACAAAACAAAATTGAATGGTTGAGGAATCGTTAAAAAAACTGTGATTAATATTACACTATAGCAAATGAGAATCTCTAATAGACTAGTGTAGCCTTTTACCTTTGAGTACCCTGGAGGTGGTCCACAAGAGCTTCTCGTAGTCATAGCTGCGCATGATCCTGACCAACTCCACAGGCCCCTGGCTGGCCAGGATGATCAGTTTGCTCTCCTGGTTGCCATACGCCAGAATCTGTAGACAGTCAGTTACAATGGCGAGAAATTTGACGTTGTTGCGTTGCAGGAGAGCAACCATCTTCTGTAGTCCTCCAGCAAGCCGCACCGCCATCTTGGAGCCCTCCTGGTGCAACAGCAGGTTGTGTAGGGTGGTGATGGCATAGAATAGCACCGACTCCACAGGTGAACTGTAATATACAATAAATATGAATCAGTTTAGTAATCTTAACTATACTCCATTCACTAAATTTAGGCAGTTTTAGGGGAAGAAATCCATCCCCTCCACTTGATCCTAAATTTAAAACAATAGATCAACAGCTAAGGTTTGCCACAACGTCAATCAGCTAATCAGCTGCGACATATGTACTAGCAAAAAAAGTAGTGAGGGAACTTCCCCTCAAACCGTCTAAATTTTGTGAGCGGAGTAATGGTATTAGATTGTTTGCTTTTGTTTTTGTACAGATTAAAGTTATAATACGTACGAAAACTGTAGCTTGGGAGTGTAATATTTGTACAAATCAAACTCTAGGAGTCTAGGAAATAGTTGGCATTAAACGCACCTTAGCAGGTGTTGGATTACCTGAGCAGTTTGACCAACGCAGGTATGCCACCACTCTTGAAGATAGCCAGCAGACCCTGTCTGTGATGTGACAGGTTGTGCAGAGTACCTACAGCTCCCTTGGTAGTCTCCAGGTCATTGCTGTTGGAGATGGCTCTCACAAGAGCGGCCACCATCTAAAAAACAAGCACAGATCAGAAACAGGGCAAAAGTAAGTAATTTAAGCACAGATACTTTGCACTTAGGATGTGTCGGTTTCAAGTCAATTGTTGGTTTCACCAATTTTTTAGAAAGAAAAAAAAAATCATTGGTTTTGCACAATGATTGTTTGCCAGTGATTGCGGGGGATAATGATCATGATTCGGTGATTGTGGAAGTCGATAGTGATGTGTCGAATCCGAATCTACCGAATCCTAAGAAAAGATGCCCATAAAGGTTATTGACGTCATAATATACAGTACTGTGACATTGACTAACCATAGAGGTTATTTACGTCGTAATAGACAATACTGTGACATTGCCTAACCATAGACGTTATTGACGTTGTAATATAGATTAGATTTTTTTTAGGATTCAGATTCGGATTCGAGATTTGAAATTCTTGGATTTGACCATCACTAATTTAGACTATGGTAGGGGTAGACAGTGGCATAAATAGACCTTCTTCAAGGGGGAGGGGGCTAAAAATGGAGGATAGTTTTCTAAAATAAATCATGATGAAATATCATTTACCAACAGGGTACATCATGATAAGATAAAATACTTACCAACATGTTTACACACAATCTATACTTATAACTTGGCCTTGAAATTAATATTATCACATTACCTTTTTTAACCCTGCGGTCCCTACAAGTACAAGTTGCTTGTTATCTTACACAAAAAACAACATAGGTATTCTATTCAACAAGATTTTGGATTGATAGAGGAAATTAGCCTTGTCAATCAAACTCAAAATCAACCTTCTTTTTACTTAACATGACTCTAGCTAGGCCTACACTTTTACTTTTGCTGAAATCTTGAATGACATTTTATAAATATATCATTAGCCTATCATACATAACAGAGAAAATACTTACAGCTTGCTGTAGTCACAAATTTAAGGCAAGAAAAAAACAACAAAGCATTAGAGATTTGAGACAACAATGATCAGTTAGCCTATTTGTTTTAGGAAATCCACATTTTTAAATATATTCTCTTACTTTTACACCAATCTTTATAAAAAAACTACAGACAATTTTATACTTTTCATTTTTTTGTAATCTTGAGTCACTTAACACATAAATAATATGTAAATTTACCTTAATTACGTCTTGTGACTCCTTTACCTTCACCTAATAACCTAACCTTTAGTCTTTACCTCCTAATTTTATATTCTATTTCATAGCTTAGATATCTTCTTAAAACAATATCTTTTATTCTTTAAATCCATCCTATTTCAATGAATACTCTTATAAAATTTAGGGTACTTTTGTATTATACGGAGGCCACCCTTCTACAGCGTGCTGTTGCGGTTAGGTTAGGTTGAGTTATCATCAATTTTTTATACACCATCTGGTATCGTTCAATTCATAACAAAACAAGGAAAATCCAACAACGTACAAACATATTTTTGATAACCCAAACTAACGTAACCGCAGCAGCACGCTGTACAATTATTGGACTAGGTGTATAATACGAAAGTACCAAAGATAGTAAATCATATTTCTTTTTCTGTACTTAGTTTAAACTACTGTAGTTAAATTTAACAAGAACCTTTTATTTTAAATATATTTTATTATATTTTTATTATATTAAAGTAGTCTTAGGTTTTATTCAAGTTGTTTTAGTTATAACAATAACTGACATTATGTGCAATATGAATAAAAATATTTTGAATGATTGATTGACCTCAATAATTGTACCCAAGTACCGTATATCTTATCTTACTAATATTATAAATGTGAAGGTTTGTGTGTTTGTTTGTTTGTGTGTTTGAAGGTCAATCATGCATATACCACTGGATGGATTGGGCTGAAATTTGGCATGTGATAGCTCACATTCCCGATTAACATATAGGCATATTCTTATCTCAAAAATCCCTTAGGGCTCCGCCCCAGTGGCTCTGTAGTTCCCCATGTTAACCTTATGAGTATTCATATTTAAAGGAATTAAAGAATTTAGTTAGTTGTTTCAACTAAAAAAGTTGGTTCTATGATATTCAAAAGCATTAAAAATTTACAAGATTTACCAACAGGGTGCAGCACTATATTTTTTTGCATTTATGTAAACAGCTAATTTGAACTAAGCAGCAACAAACAACTGTGATACGCAATGAGAACTGTCAAAGTAGGATTGTTTACAGTTATGATTATGTTTTTAATGTCATGAATAATTTGTGATTTTTTAAATTTGCAAAACTATATTTTTCTTTATTGTTTAGGTGAAGAGGGAGAACATTATGGCTATGGTAGACGTGTAATACCATAGTATACCGTCAATTTAAAGAAGCAAATTTTATCAAACTTTGTCTTCCCCCATTGCAAACGCAAAGCTTGAGTATAACTGCAATAAGCAATTTAAACTTATATGCCAACCCCATACGAAGGACGGGTACTCTGCTAGTATATATATAAAGGCAAGCACGATTTTGTCGTCAGAACTCCTCTTTGGATTTGGATATTTGGTGGCTCATTTGAGAGATCTCATACATAATAATTGTACTTATATTTGGAGATATAATAAGGAGAATAAGTTTTAATGGGACACTACTTCTTTGTCAAGACTATTTTTGTGTTTTACATGAGATAATATGTGTGAGATCTGGTATGTAGTAGGCCTACCTGAGGACTGTTCATGATGGCGTGACGTGATGCCTCCTTCTTGCTGAGTTGATGCACCATCATGGCTGCTTGACTGACCACCACCTGGTCCTCATCATTCAGCAGCTTGATCAACTCAGGGATGGCCCTGGTGGCCAGGTCAGCGTCATCCTGTCCATCGACACAACAGATAAGCAACAACCTCACAGAGGAAATAGTAGCTAATCAACTTAAGGGAGGGAAACAAAGTAAAGGGGGGGAGGTGTTAGAGGGATCGCCATAGATGAAACAAACTCTCCGGTCAAAATTGTTAAAAGCTGCTATAACATCCACTATCTATATATATAATACGCTAAGCCGATTTTTGTGAACAGAACTCCTCCCTCATTTTTAGACCGATTTTGATGATTAAAGTGTCAAAAAAATTGCCCTGTTTTGCAAAGTGTTTTTCGTTTTTTGATATCTTTATTTTAGTTTGGGCAGGATCTTCCATCAAAGTTGAGTTTTCTCCCATAAGATTAACATGGGGGGAATCTAAATATTTAATTGGAAACTTTGTATCCACTAATTTGAGAGAACGGCTGGGCGAAGAAACTTGGTAGAGGTGTCCAACGAAAGGTCTTGGTCTGTAGATGAGTTATCAAAAGAAAAACGAAGTAAATTCGCTCAGGGCTCTGCCCCAGAAGCCTTTAAAAATCCCTCCACAGATTTGTTTAAATTTTGGTCATGTGGATAATACTTTTTAATAAAACAGCTGTTAATTTTAAAATTGTATTTTAAACAACACACATTTATTGGGAGTTACTGAATAGTCCAAAAGAAGTATTTGCAATGTTATTTTCTGATTTTAAAATTGATTTTCTTCTGTATCATGTCATGTGTTCCAATATAAAGTTCCATTACGAAATCAGTGGAAAATCCTTTTATGACACTAACTCTTACAATTATTTCTTATTGAACTATCTTCTATTTTTCACACCTTTTCCCTATATTTTATCATATTTTTCTAGACGGATCATCATAGGTTCATGAGATTATTGTCATACTGTACATGCTTTCAATCACTGGAAAAATCTTTGATTGTGTAATACAATACAAAATAATACAAGTGCATAAGGGCACGGTGCCAAATTGAGCCGTGTCCATATTAAATAAAATAATAATGGTTTACAGCAACTGGATAAAACATTTAACAATATTTATTTAGAAATATGTGCATGATTTAGAAAGTCATTAAGCTGGAAAACTGCAATATACTGCAGACTTTTCAGAGAGGTTACTTCGATTACAGGTAACAACCAATTAACATTATTTTTTGCTTTTTGGAAATGCCACATTACTCTATGTCATTCGTATTATTTTTTGCCAATGAAGCTGCACAACTATATAAATGAGGAGGCCCCTAAAGTTCAAGAATAAAAGCCAACTTCACTTCAAGTATATTCCACTACACCTAACATTCCATAGAGAGATTATATTGACAACTTTATGTAACTGATAAGGCTGAGACAACTAACTGACATCCCCCATGTCAAGGACAGCTTTAACAGTAACCCCACAACCAATTTCTCAAAACTATGCTAGAGGGTTATTCATTGGCTTAGAAGTACAATACGAACTGACGCGACGTGACGAAGGAAAATCAAACTTACACTGTATCGGATATACCTCTCTTTGAAGTTAGAACGTGTATTCCCAACAAACAGATTTTTTTTTTCAAATAAAATCATAGATTAATCTGCATTACACCGATGAAATCACGGAAGTGTTTAAGTACAAAGATCCACCAATACGATTTTAATACTATCTAAAGGTTCTTCCAAACGAAGAGATACCAGATAGCATACTAACAACTCCGATGACGTACAGTATGGGAAATATTTTATTCATTGATAAGCTAATTTGTTACACTTATTAATCTTTAAACATTGCTAAATGCTCAAAATATGTATAATTTCACTCAACTTATCGCAGTTAGATGAATTAGCGTAAGCCTTGAAAATATCCGTCAATTTCGACGGGTTTCACCTAGTATATAATAAACAATAAACCTTGTTATGGCACGGTATATAAGATAGGTATTTTTTTGTTGTACATTTTTCCCAGATTATTGTTATAATTTTTTCATTGAAATGCTCCAGATATTTTCAATAGCTTTTCATGGGTCCAGATTTTTACGTTTTTTGTAAATTTTTATTAGGAAATAAGAACTTGCATTTAAATGAAGTATGAATCTAACTTTAAGTAACATAATAAACTAAATAAAGATGTTTTTACCACAGATTCATCTGCCATGTATCACACGAACAGCAAGACTTCCTAAAGGCTACTGCTTTCAACCAAAGGGGGAAGTATTTGCAACACTCTCAACCCTCTTCTATTGCTCAACACCTTTCAATGCAACATCACGGATGTCAGACTGGTTCCTGTTTGTATTACTTTTATGGTCATATCAGTCAACCTGTGTGCCAGTAATGGGATCTAGGCTTACACGTAAAATGGAAGTCCCCAGAATAGTTTATAATTCCTAGGATTATTTTAAAAAATGAAATCATATTGGAATTATCATTTGGTTATCGTTATTCTGGCAAAAAAATTAATAATTAAACACAACTATTTTTTTTCTTTAGACCCTGCAAGTCTGTTGTTGGAACCATGAAAACCGATCCAACCATCTTAGTAAACAACTAAGAATGTTTATGAGGATAGCAGCAGCAGGCTTACCTGATTGGGAAAAAGTATACTCTGGCACAAGAAACACAACACTTAACTTAACACTAAATTTAGAAAATTTCATTGTCACAGACAGTATTTTCAACCAAGCGAGGTTTTAGTTGGACAGAGACGGAGAGAGAGCTCTTTCAAACTTGCTTTCCCATTCAGGTTAAACTAGGCCTACAAACTATTGTCACAAAGATATTCAAAACCTAGGCCTTTGTGTTTTATGTTAAATCCTTAGTAGCTATAATTTGGTTTAATTTCATCATGTCGTTTTATGAAAGATATTACCAGTTCTTACCTGATAGTTGATGAGGTTGACTACAGCATGTTTCAACATTTGACTTGGCTCTGAGAGACGCTGCACAGCTGTAGGCTGGGCCTGGTCCAGCTGGGTTGACGGGATCTCTATTCCTTCCTCCAGAGTCTCAGGGAACATGGCTGCTCTCACACGAGAAGACCTAGTTTGCGAAAGCTGCTGGTTCATCTCTGTCAACCAACAGACAATCACGTAATGGAGGCAACATATCAAAGATCACTTCCAGAAATTGTTTAAAACACAAAGAAATTTGCCAAAAGGGAATATATTTATTTTATTTCAGGCCTTCACATAAAAGGGGTTTGATAATAATAGTTAGATTTGTACTTAAACCATAATTAGAAACACCATACCAGGTTTATGTTGGATCGCTCTTAAATTTGTTTTTGAAGGTAGGCCTATCTCATTTGCTGTCCACCTCATATCTGAGGTTGATAGCATTCCTAAAACTAAAAGTATGTAGCCTACTTCCAGAGTGACTTTTAGTGTCAGCTAGAGTTAGTTTGCGAGATTTCTGTCAAACGTTTCATCCCTCTCTCTAGGTTTCACCATTTAGACTTCCCATGTAATGTAAAAATTTGAAGCAAAAAAATGTTATGCAATCTGTTGAAATTGTCACGAACTAATGACAATATTCTGTGTTGTGATAAATCAACCAGCTGTTTGCTATGATACTGCATTGGTTTTAATTAATATTGAACCCAGTACACTAATAAACTCTGGTGAGATGGTCCTGAACTTCATCTATTTTCTTGGCTTCAAACTTTCATATCACATGGGAAGTCTATTCTGTGTATAGCGGTTTCACTCACTTTTTAGGCTGAGACTAAGTAAGAGCTAAACATCTGGTAGCAATCTCTCACTGATGACGCAGGTAATGACTAAAATCACTGATTTCTAATGATACCAGGTGCCAAAGCCTAATACTAACTTAGTCATACCTGACTTCTTTACAAATATAATTTTCCAGTTATACTTCAAACACTGAACTCACCATCAACTTGTTCCTGGGTGAAGCCCTGAGTAAAGCCCTGGTCAAGGTCAAACATGAGCTGATCATTCTCCAAATCGTCCTCCTTGCCTGTCAGTGATGGTGCTTGTGTAGTGGCGCCACTGTGGATACCAGAGTCTCCCATGTAGGAGTTCTGCTGCCACATCAGGGTTTGTTCTTTCACACTCGGCATGTTACCATCCTGGTAATTCACTGGAATACACAACAGTCATTTAAACAACTAGTACTGATAGTTGGTATTCTATTAATAGATAGACCTAATTACATTACATACCTATATCTAGTCTCGTTACAAAATGTGTAACTATTAATAAAATTGTAGTAATAAGTATATTAATTATTCCCTGATAGTTGATGAGAATAAACTGTAATCGACATTAATAAAAATTTAGCACATAAAACTAACTCTACACATCAGAACAATAACTTAACTTACTTGCACGGCCTTGAGACTGCATTTGGTAACTCATTGTGAATCAACTTGCCAAACAGCTCCTGAAAAAAAGGTTGTTAGAATATTATTTTTGAACTTAAAAGTTCAAATCTCTGGAAAAGTAGCCTACCATTACCAGAGGAGTTCCTACTTACAACTGTGCTACGGTACATCAGTAGGCCTGGTGTTTAGAAAACAGTCAAGGCAATGACAAACTTTAATCACCAATCTCCTTTACGGCATAACTGTTAATAAGTTAGTCACGATCAAGTCTCAATTATCTGACCTTCCCTAGTATTCAATTGTATTAAACAATAGAGTACACATGTTTAACTCCCAGAAAGTTAGCAACAAACTCTACTTAACACTAAAAACCAAAAGTACCAAAAGTAAAGCAGTTGTCCTGCTAACCAACTGGTGCTCAAGTAGTTTGTCAAATCAAACCAACGAGCGTTAGTGATGTTGTGACCTGCTTGCTTTTAGTTGCAAACTACCCGTTCAGCGTTCAGCCGATGGTGGCGTGATAGCTCAGTTGGCTAAGGGTTTGCACTGAGCAGTGTTGCGTTCTTTCGATTCAATTCCCGTACGTGTGCAATCCTGGCTAAGCTCAATAAGTTTAATGTGTGGCTTAGCTGGAGGGAGAGGCCCACCTTAAATAAACTGTGTAGTGGCCGACTTGGGTTGAAGTTGACGGCATTGTTGAGTTTAATAGGGATTGCACAAAACACCTTTTTTTCTTTTTTTTTTCATTGGTAGAGGAGGAGCAAACGCTTTTTTGCTTTTATTGTGGTTAAAAATGGGCATAGGCTTATCGGCTTATATGTTTCAATGCCTACATGTAAACAGCAATAATACTACTACATAACATAAAAAACTACCTACTTAAAAAAATAGGTCCTAATAATAATTTTATCATGTTTGATCATATTTTCAGTCACAGTCCCCTTAAGTTAAAGAGTATTAACTATGTATTTTGAAAAATATACCTAGCCTACTAGCAGTTTTGAAATTAAACGAGATTAAGCATCTAGGCTAACTTAAGCTGGGTTTTCCTAGACGCGGAGTCGGCCAGCGGAGAGCGGACAACGGAGAGCGGAATTGAAATTAACGTGGCATTCCGCTCCGCTGCTAGGAAAACAGTAACATTAAACTACCTAAGACCAGCTGAGTCCGCTCTCCGCGTTCCTCTCTCCGCTGGCCGACTACGCGCCTAGGAAAACCCGGCTTTACCTAAATGAAACCTGAATTTATAGATCAACATTTAATGTCAATATTGTTAATATGGTATAAATTTAGTAAATTTACTAAAGTTAAACTAGACTAGTTTATATTTATTTTTATTTATAAGTTTGTGATCTAGAGTTTCCAACAACCCCTGTAGGAAATTGAGCACTGGGCAGGGTTGCCATACGTCCCGGAAAACCGGGACTGTCACCGGTTTTAATCTCCATGTCCCAGTGTCCCGAAAAGGCATCTCGGGACACGATATTGTCCCGGTTTTGCAAAATACACGAAAGAGCGAGGTTTCTGGAAAAGGGAAATTTATATTGTGCTAGGGATATTTCATGCGTGGAGTTGTTAACGGTTGGTAACTAGTGCCTAGCCTACCGGCTACCGTCAACCTGTCTGTGTCCTGCAGACAGCATTGACGACTAACGACCAGTGGCAGTGCAGTAAATCACAACTTCACTGAGTATGCCTACACTCACTAACACAGTTGTTCACAGCCACGTTCTGTACTCACTAGCTAGTCGCTATTGTATTTATGTGATTTTGAGTATATTTTACTAATAACTAAACGAAAGTGAAGTGAATGACAACAATGCCCAAGAGGAAGTGTCATTTTCGTGACAAATACACCAAGGAATGGACTTTTATCAAGAAGGGAAGGAGTGAAGAGGAGACTTATTGCACTTTCTGCAACAGCTTTATCTCGGTGAGTCACGGAGGTAGGACTGTGACATTGCAGACCACATAAAAACAAACAAACATAAAGCCGGTCGGTGCACAAGGTGCAACATCTTCCTAGCAGATTACAAATTTTTTTGTGAAACAAGATTCTAAGATGTCATAATGGCGGCTGCAGAGGTTACAACAGTGTAAAACACCATCACTAATTTAATTCAGTAGATTGTACTAATAAATTGAACCCCATATCTGATTCTAAAGCTGCAACAAAACAATCTACAGCTCGCACCAAAAGTAGGCCTACTGCAATTACATATAAACAATGTATTGGCTCCACACGCATTAAGCACTTGTATTTCAGAACTCATATTTTCCTTTTATATGATGGAATATTATGGAATATTTCCTTTTATGGTGTTTCAACCGATGCCAGTAACCACAAAGCTGAAAAAATCTTCCCGACCCTGTACTAGTTCAATATTTCAAAGAAAATAAAGGAATAACCAGTAAAATAATCAAGATTTCCTCTTTAAAAAATGAATGTCTTAACAAGCCTAGCTGAAGCAAACCTTCCCTTAGATAAGTGTTCATCATTTTGTGTCTTATTCTGTGTATAGTCAATGGTTCATACCAACACAAATTTCGGAGGTTTAAACAGGCAAGGGGTAAATAACATTTATCACAAACTCCAAAGCAGCTTGGTAAAGGACATAGGATTGGATGTCCTGCACACATATTGCACAACACAGTTTCTAGTGCAGCTGATGTCCTTGCAGTGGATGTTGAAACAATAGTAGTCAAACTTTTCAACTATTTCTCAATTTACACAGTCCAAGCTGAGGAGCTGAATGTTTTTGTGAGTTTGTAGCTTAACTTACAAACAACTTTTGTACCACTCCAAGACAAGATGGGTTTTTCTTATGCCTGCGGTAGAACAGATTTTTTAGTTATGGGAGGCTTTGAAATCTTACTTTCAAAAGAAAATCCCTCCAAGATACTTCAAGACTTTTTCTCTAAGACAATACACGAGGCCTATGTGTTGTTTCTTCACAACCAGTTGTTGCTGTTTCACAAGCAAATAAAGGCAATTGAATCATAAAACATCTCAGTTGTTGAAGTTAAATTAATCCTTAACAAAACATCAAAGGCCCTCAATGAATGGAAAGATTCACTCTTTATTGGTTTTCAAACCAAGGAAATCTTAAATAAACAGAAGGTTGAGGATAAAGATGAGTTTATGGAGGAGTGTAAGGACTTTTTCCAGACAGCTTGGGACTACCTAGGCAAGTGGAGCGAGTCGCTCCAAGCGTTTATCAACATTCAACTGGTTGGTGGTCAAGACCACACCAATGGAATGACATAGAAAAAACGCTGGCTTATTTCACATCCAAGAAAATTGCATTTCTAGAAAGTGAAGTTGTTGTTGATCAATTTGTTTGCCTGAAAAACAATATCCGATTGTCAATTGACAAAAACAATGCCAATGAGTATGAAAATAAATATGAAAGATTAAGTAGAAAGTGGGTAGAATATTTCAAGGGTATGACGGATAAAAGTCAGTATTCCCATTTTTTGAAAATTTACGAGTGGATATTTTCAATTCCAGAACACAATGTAAATGTTAAATAAGTTTTTTCATTAATGAAGGCACAATGGTCCGACGAACGTAACCGCCACTCTGTTTAAAAAACTGTACAAAATATAGCCTATTAATCTGCATGTACAATTTCAACATAACATGCATAGAATTTTACGATTATGTAAAGAGCCAGCCAGAAGTTTTAAAACACAAAATCATCCAAGCAAAATCATCCAAGAAATACGAGTGGTATTCAAAGTAAAAGAGTCCTGCCCGTGGCCTTGTCTTCCAAAATCCTAAATCCTTTCTTCAATGAGCAGGTTGAGTGGTATGGCCCCGATCAAAACCCTAAGTTTAATCGTATCATGCGAAACTGTGCTGTATGGCTTCCCTACTTTCAACAAAACTCTTCTTTGCATACTCAAAAGTTTCCTTTTCAAACTTATCTTCCTAGCATCCGTAAAGCATTGCTGGCTCAACACCCTTTGTTCAGTGTCATCAAATGCTTCCAAGTCATGTCTCTATTGGCTCTGACCTGTTCTGCTCATTTTGTGTCTAGACTCCTTTTATTTTTTTACACATTTCCTCCACATGTTTTTCAAAGGTCATTCCTATACCTACAGTCACTCCTTAATCAAGCCTGACGAAATGTCAAGATTCCTGTTTTTAACACAACGTGTATTCTAGATTTTTTGCGACCCCCCCATCCTACCTTCCGATAAAATCTAAAATCAAATATTCTTTTCGGAGATGAAAAACATGTTTTAAAATAATATCAATAACTTTTGATCATTATTCTTATGCACCCATCAAAAATAATCATGCAGATGAAAATAGATGCCATGCCTTAGAATAGATAACATTGGATAAAGAATTATTGGTCCGTGGATACTGATACTCTCCACTCATTAAATAATAGGCCTATCCTGTTATTTGTTTCAGTAAAACAAAGATCTAAAAAATTATGTAGGCCTACCACAAATAGTATACCTGCTGTGCTGTCAGTAGAATTTAAAGTTCATTGGACCTCCACCTTCATAATAAACGTGTTTTAAAGTGAAATATCAATTTTTAAACCACTAAAAACAGAGTAGGCCTACATTTTTATCTTATCAACAAATCTAATAAATCATTAGGCCTGGTTCACACAATCCACATACCTAGCTGACTAGGCTGTGACTAGGTAAGCCCGACTGGGTAACGTTGACACAGGATACACCGGTTCACACGAGCGACATGTCCACAGACTAGATGAAAATATCGATATCAAAAGATCCATCACTGGTGCACAATTAGAACAATGGGAAGAATGCGAGCTGCAGCGCGACTACCCGATCGCTTGTGTGAATGCTCCTATAAGGCTACGTGTACTGCTATGCCGCTAGACTGGGTGACTGGGTAGCTGCCACGAGTGACTGGGAAGCGGGGCCCGACTACGTTTTGAGACACCAAGCTCGAACTCGGCTAGCTAGTCGTCGCCCTATGCTCGTGTGAACGGCTCCATTTGATCCTGTGGTCCGCTACCCAGTCGGGCTTAACTAGTCACAGCCTAGTCGGCTAGGTATGTCGCTCGTGTGAACCGGGCCTTACTAGCCGGCCCGTGCGATCCTTCTTGAATCCTACTTATTAAAATACACAACATGCAGTACAGTTAATCCTGTGGATCAAGTTCATCGATGATTTAAGTATGGGTTCTCATTTCAGGAATAGATGTGGGTTTACATTTTAGATAGGCCTACCTAATTAATCTTTTCAAAATACAATGTTACGACATTTACGTTTTTTACATGTTTACGGGACGTATTTGTAGTGTAAATTTCAAAGTACGGTACGGTATTCATCTGTTCAAATGTAAGCAAACATTTTCTCCCTAAGAATAACACGGAAACTTTGAAGGCCACTGGGGCAGAGCCCTGATAGAACATTTTTTGTTTGATGGCAAATCTACATGCCACGACCTATCCAATGACACCTTAAACATGGTCATCGGTTGCATGACAGCAACAAAACAATGAGCCTATCACAAAATTCATGTTGGCCTTTTTAAATATATAGGTAGATAAGAAATAAATTATTTTGTCTTTAACATCAGCATTTGATGATGATGCTTACTGGAGCTTCTAAACTTTTATAACTTTTAACTGTTAGGATGTAATGGTTTATCACAAGGCGGTGTAAGGTATCTTTACTTTAGCAGAATTTATTTGCTCAATTGAACAAATTAGACTAATAATTAGAAACTTTTCTTACCAAGTTGTACTTAATGCGTGTGATCATGAAATGAATACTCAAGGATATATCGCCTTTTAGCATGCTCTCTCTAACTGTTAGAATCACAATTCAATTTCCGGAACATCCACTAAACATTTTATATGGGTTTGGGCCGCTTTCCCTTAAAGAGTTTAAGTACTGACATTGAGTTCAAGTGAAAATGACACTGGCACAGGAAAAAACTAAGTTAGACCTAATGCAGGTCCAGGTAGGCTACCTTAAAGTTATACAGTAGGCCTACTGTAGGTTAAAACATAGACAAAAGAATAAATATAGACTGTCAAAGGAAGCTTCCAGCGCCCACCGTTAGGAGTGCCATAGTTACGGCACACACCCCTGCAGGCAAGGAACGCAGAAGCCGTATGCTAACGGCAGACACTGCAGCGGTGTACGCCATAACTAGGCTACACGACACTCCTAGTGGTAGGCGCCGGAACATATGCTAACCGCAGCACTGCTGCTGGTCTATATTCATTCTATTTACAAGTCTGTGTTTAAAGTAAACCCTTCGTCAGTGTCTTTGATTTTAAAACAAGATCGGTGACACACTGAGTCTCTTTTCGGATGTTGAAAAATCAGGCTAGAAAAACATTTTTTTTTTAAGGTATAAGTTAGGCTACATTAATTAATATATAAAAGCGTGTGTACCTATTAAAAACATGTAGGTACGGTAATCAACAATATTGTACCTAGGCTACATGAAATCAATTGAAAAGCTTAAGTAACTTACTTTAACTTACATATTTATAGGCTAGCAAACAAAAACAACACGATCGGTGACACATAGTTTTTTCCGGGGGTTGAAACATTAGACAAACAATGTTGGTGCTTTGGTCCTATGCATGTTTAGTGAGATGATTCCTAACTTATGTTCAGCTTTAAGTTATTGAATGGCGCTTTTGAGCGTTACAGCGATTACTTAAGTTAGTAAGCCTAGCTGTGAATTGGAAATGTAACAACACTCTGCGATTAGCACAGCACCTATGCTTGCCAGGTGTAACTTGGCTTAAGTGTAGACGAAAGGCTCTGTTTTCTATCTTTAAAAAAAGTTTTAACTTCCACAGTTGAACAAAACCAAAATTACCACACATCCTAACTTAAGCTAGGCCTAGCCCAGAACAGAATCAAAAATCTGTATTCAAGCAAAAAAAATAATTCAATAGCTGGGATAGGGTAGGTTAGAGGCTAGGCCTAGGATAGGGCTAAGCTTATGATAGGCCTAGTATGTTTGTAGAACCCTACTTGCTGACTCTCCCTATTAAATATTGTATATGTGAGTTCAGTCAGCTTAATTTAGTCGGGCCTAAATAAGTAACTGTAAACAATGATTCATTAAGCTTATTTATAATCGGGAAATAATTAAGTTAGAACTGAACTGTAACTTACAACGATACAGTAGGCTAGGCCTACACCACACCCAAAGAAGTCACTTAAAATACCTTAAATTTATAGTCAATGAGCCAAGTAATAGAGGTTTAAGTTAAGCAATAAAAGAAAACATACCTGTTGATTTACAGGAACTGAAGGATGTCCTCAGTGAAGTGACTCAGTTCAAAAAATCTGAGTAAACTCTATGATTCACCTTCCGCTGCACTTGTTTCTAAATAATGGCCACCTACAACTATTGTTTACAATCGTCTGCAAGTGTCAAACTAACAAAAGTAGTCCCTTTGAACTGATCCTGTTGTCACAATTTTACTGAATAGTTTATTCATTAAACCATGTTTAGTGTTTAAAACGGTATAATAAAATAGCTGTTCCTTTGATGAGATGAAGCATATGTATTTCTTTCGAATTTTAATGAAACAATCTGCATCGTCCGCTTAGTATTACTCCGCCTCATTGATTTTAAGAGAAATTCCTTTGATCTGTGCTGCTCCTAGCCGTGATCACTGGAACTACATTTCTCCCTTCATCCGTTTCCATAATATTATTTTTGATGACCTTGAGTCCTTGTCCTTACATACTGTAATTATCATCTTATAAAACTTGACAGGGTTTTTTTTTATTTTAAAATTCTAAATCAACAACTTAAAAGATTTTTATGATTTTTGTGTTGAAATAAAGAATTGTTTTAAAAGGAATTGGGAATGTCGATGCCATAAGTATGGTATTTCAGTTTTTTTATTGAGTTTTAGGTTTTAAAAAGTCTAGCAGCCGACCTAAACAAATTGAAAGTCGCCTCAGAGCTATATTTTTGTTTAATTAACAGCTGGTTTCAAACTGTCATTGAAATGTCTTAAAACGTTACAAGTTTGTTTACAAAAATTGGTACCGGTACTTTCCTGTTAAAGGGAACATTCATTATTAATTATCGATGATTTTTTCGTTACATCGATATTTTAGTTTTCCGATCCATGATATTGTTTAGGCTAAAATAGTCTATTATATGGATTAATAAATGAAACTGTTCTAAGCTAACCTAACATAACCAACCAAACTTTCGGTACAATTTTAAAATTCCGTTTGGGTTTGATAATAGAAAAGGCAAGTTAAACACGGAATTTTTAAATGTTACAGCAAGTTTGGTTAGTTTTGTTAGGTTATTTTTTTTAACAGTTTCATTTCATTATTGTTTCTTGATACCATCGACAAATAGTTTGTCTATGTTGATAACTTTACTGAACAATAGTTATCGTAGTTGTCAGCTGATATGTTTCAATTAGTTTATATCGATACTAGCTGTAACCCACGGGCTTTGCCCCGTTTAACTTCTTAATTTTCAAGATTATCTCGTTCGCATGGCTCAATCACGTCCTGGTTGAAGTTCGTTCGAAACGCTCACTCACCTTTAGGTTGGAGCTCGTTCGCTGCGCTCACTTGCCTTCACGTTAGCTCGTTTGCTACGCTCATTTGCCTTTAGGTTAGCTCGTTCACTACGCTAACTCGCCTCCAGTCCAGGTTGAAGTTCGTTCGCTATGCTCACTCACCTTTTGGTTGCAAATTAGCTGTTGTCATAAATGTAAAAGAAATAATAGTGCTGCACCCTGTTGGTAATCCTTGTAACTTTAATGCTATTGAACATCATAGAATAGAACCAACTTGTTTAATTGAAACAGCTGTTGAGATTCATTAATTCCATTTCTCATAAGGTTAACATGGGAAACTCCAGAGCCACTGGGGCGGAGCCGATTGGACGGATCACGAAATTGATGGTGTATAAACCTATTCCATGAAATTCTACACGTATGCAATCGGTTCAGCGGTGTCTGAGTTTACCACTGCCAAATATATATATACTAGCAGAGTACCCGTCCTTCGTACGGGGTTGGCATATAAGTTTAAAATGCCTATTGCAGTTATGCGTTTGTAATGGGGGAGGAGAAAGTTTGATAAAATTTGCTTCTTTAAATTGACGGTATACTATGGTATTACACTAATATAGCCATAATGTTCTACCACTTCACCTAAAAAGTAATAAAAATAAATTATTAAAAATTCTTAAAAATCACAAATTATTCATGACATTAAAAACATAAAGATAACTGTAAACAATCCTACTCTGACAGTTCTCATTACATAAATGCAAAAAAATATAGTGCTGCACCCTGTTGGTAAATCTTATAACTTTAATCCTTTTGAATATCACAGAACCAACTTTTTTAGTTGAAACAGCTGACTAAATTCTTTAATTTCCTTTAAGTATGAATACTCATAAGGTTAACATTGGGAACTACAGAGCCACTGGGGCGGAGCCCGAAAGGAATTTTGAGATAAGAATATGCCTATATGTTAATCGGGAATGTGAGCTATCATGATGCCAAATTTCAGCCCAATCCGTCCAGTGGTTTATGCGTGATTGAACTTCAAACAAACAAACAAACAAACAAACAAACAAACAAACAAACAAACACACAAACTTTCACATTTATAATATTAGTAAGATAAGATATACAGGGTGTCCCGGAACTCTCTACCAATATTTTAGGGCATTGTTCCTGGGTAAGAAACATATCTAAATATCATATTTAAATTGTCCGGAAGTCCTTAGTTACTCAGATAGCCGCCATTTTGTTTTTTTCACTTATTATTTTTTTCTGAAAATTGGTTAAACATACGCAGTTGAAACTTTGCAACAACATTTATGACAACTAGACAAAGCTACAAAAAAATTATGACGATTTTTCAAATTCATAAAACAAAATGGCGGCTGTTTAAAATTTTGTTTCTTAAATTACTCGAAAACCGTTGATTTTACAAAAGTTTTACAAGAATAACTTTTTTAAGGCAATTTTATTAAAAATCTATCGACACCTTAATCTTTAAGATCGGACGAGTATTAACTGAGATATGGCAGTTTTAGTGGTCCGTGAAGTTGGCGTACCCATATTAGCGTATCCACTTTTGATCATACCAATCGTTAGTTCATCGTTAGTTCTCGATAGTTCCCAAATTTTTTCGTTAGTTCTCAAAAAATAAAAAAGTTATAGCCTATTATAAGTGGGTACGCTAACTTCACACTTCCGGGTTCTAGCACGCGCCGTTTTCTAAGGAGAAATGTTTACATCTATATACCAATCGTTAGTTCTTCGTTAGTCCTCGATAGTTCCCAAATTTTTTCGTTAGTTCTCAAAAAATAAAAAAGTTATGAGGCATACAAAGTGGGTACGCTAACTTCACAATTGTACAATTTCCAGCGGGAACAGTTTTTTTACTATAAATGCCTATATCTATATACCAATCGTTAGTTCTTCGTTAGTTCTCGATAGTTCTCCAAAATTAACGTTAGTTCTCAAAAAATAAAAAAGTTACGAAGCATAAAAAGTGGGTACGCCAACTTCACAGTTATAGAATTTCCAGCGGGCACAGTTTTTTACTATAAATGACTATATCTATATACCAATCGTTAGTTCTTCGTTAGTTCTCGATAGTTCTCCAATATTTACGTTAGTTCTCAAAAAATAAAAAAGTTAAGAGGCATACAAAGTGGGTACGCCAACTTCACAATTATAGAATTTCCAGCGGGCACAGTTTTTTTACTATAAATACCTATATCTATATACCAATCGTTAGTTCTTCGTTAGTTCTCGATAGTTCTCCAAAATTAAAGTTAGTTCTCAAAAAATAAAAAAGTTACGAAGCATAAAAAGTGGGTACGCCAACTTCACAGTTATGGAATTTCCAGCGGGCACAGTTTTTTTACTATAAATGCCTATATCTATATACCAATCGTTAGTTCTTCGTTAGTTCTCGATAGTTCTCCAATTTTTTCGTTAGTTCTCAAAAAATAAAAAAGTTAAGAGGCATACAAAGTGGGTACGCTAACTTCACAATTGTACAATTTCCAGCGGGAACAGTTTTTTTACTATAAATGCCTATATCTATATACCAATCGTTAGTTCTTCGTTAGTTCTCGATAGTTCTCCAAAATTAACGTTAGTTCTCAAAAAATAAAAAAGTTAAGAGGCATACAAAGTGGGTACGCTAACTTCACAATTGTACAATTTCCAGCGGGAACAGTTTTTTTACCATAAATGACTATATCTATATACCAATCGTTAGTTCTTCGTTAGTTCTCGATAGTTCTCCAAAATTAACGTTAGTTCTCAAAAAATAAAAAAGTTAAGAGGCATACAAAGTGGGTACGCACTCTTCACAATTATAGAATTTCCAGCGGGCACAGTTGTTTTACTATAAATACCTATATCTATATACTAATCGTTAGTTTGTCGTTAGTTCTCGATAGTTCTCCAATTTTTTCGTTAGTTCTCAAAAAATAAAAAAGTTAAGAGGCATACAAAGTGGGTACGCTAACTTCACAATTGTACAATTTCCAGTGGGAACAGTTTTTTTTACTATAAATGCCTATATCTATATACTAATCGTTAGTTCTCGATAGTTCTCCAATATTTACGTTAGTTCTCAAAAAATAAAAAAGTTACGAGGCATACAAAGTGGGAACGCTAACTTCACAACTATACAATTTCCAGCGGGCACCGTTTTCTGACTATAAATGCTTATATCTATACACCAATCGTTAGTTCTTTGTTAGTTCTCGATAGTTCTCCAATATTTACGTTAGTTCTCAAAAAATAAAAAAGCTACGAGGCATACAAAGTGGGTACGCTAACTTCACAATTATAGAATTTCCAGCGGGCACAGTTTTCTAAATAAAAATGCTTATATTTATATACCAATCGTTAGTTCTTCGTTAGTTCTCGATAGTTCTCCAATATTAACGTTAGTTCTCAAAAAATGAAAAAGTTACGAAGCATAAAAAGTGGGTACGCCAACTTCATAATTATAGAATTTCCAGCGGGCACAGTTTTTTTAAATAAAAATGCTTACATCTATATACCAATCGTTAGTTCTTTGTTAGTTCTCGATAGTTCTTCAATATTTACGTTAGTTCTAAAAAAAATAAAAAAGTTACGAGGCATACAAAGTGAGTACGCTGACTTCAAAATTATAAAATTTCCAGCGGGCACCGTTTTCCGACTAAAAACGCTTAAATCTATATACCAATTTTTAGTTCCATGCATTGTAATTTGATTCATCTTCACACAATGAAAATCAAAGTAACACTGACATTAGAATAACTATCACATTATGATTCTCTCGAAGAGAAAGGATTGCTTATCAGTTCCAGGATAGCGCTTATCTGTGATATCCGCAATAGTAGTTGCAGGTGTCACTCGGTTAGATTATTTTTTAGGAGTGATAATTTTGATTACGTTATCAAAATGATTAACAGTTGAATATGTTCAGTTAATTAGAACATCCAAAAAAGACAACGCTTCCAAAAATTGGTTTTAGATAAGCAATGAAATCATATTTATACCTACTTAGTTGTGTGAAAAAGTGCATTTTATAAAAAGTCCATCATGGAAACAAAATAAACTATCCATCAAAATGAAAACCAGAGTCTGCTAAGTAAAATGGTATAAAGTAATTTATAAGCAGTGATTATTTGAATTGGATTAAGCAGATAAAATATGTACGATCAAAGAACTTCTGTTTGGTTAATTAAACTAATCGTTTGTATTGTTTGTATTTGTTTGTGTTCGGTATTAGTATTATCAAATTACATCATTAAACGTAACACGTTACGAGTGACAGTTGCACGGATCGAGACTGGAAGGTCATACGGACTTGAACAAACTGGAGACTGGAGTAGTGGATGGAATAAATGTGTACAACACATTACTAGCATGGCGTATTGGGAATGGCGGGGTCGAGACAATATTTATTTAGTTGTATAGTAGTATACTGTAAGCATTTTTCGTTGAATGAAGGTGCGCCCTGGAAATCAGAAGCATTAAATAAGTTTATCTATTGATTATTGGCTATACGTATATTTATTTAATTTTTTTAGAACTAACAAAATAAATGAGTGAGCCCATCTTACGATTAATATTAAGATATAGGCACTTTTAGTCAGACAAGGGTGCACGCTAGGAATGATTTGGGTTTGAGGTTGGCATAACCACGTTTAAGACCTTATTGCCTTTTTATTTTTTAAGAACTAGTAATAATATTGGGGAACTAACACGACATAACGAAGAACTAAAAATTGGTAAATAGATATAAGCGTTTTTAGTCAGAAAACGGTGCCCGCAGGAAATTTTATAAATATGAAGTCAGCGTACTCACTTTGTACGCCTCGTAACTTTTTTATTTTTTTGAGAACTAACGTAAATATTGGAGAACTATCGAGAACTAACGAAGACCTAACGATTGGTATATAGATATAGGTATTTATAGTCAGAAAAAGGTGCCCGCTGGAAATTGTATAATTGTGAAGTTAGCGTACCCACTTTGTATGCCTCGTAACTTTTTTATTTTTTGAGAACTAACGTAAATATTGGAGAACTATCGAGAACTAACGAAGAACTAATGATTGGTATATAGATACAGGCATTTATAGTCAGTAAAAAGTGCCCGCTGGAAATTCTATAGTTGTGAAGTTGGCGTACCCACTTTTTATGCTTCGTAACTTTTTTATTTTTTGAGAACTAACGTAAATATTGGAGAACTATCGAGAACTAACGAAGAACTAACGATTGGTATATAGATATAGGTATTTATAGTAAAAAAACTGTTCCCGCTGGAAATTGTACAATTGTGAAGTTAGCGTACCCACTTTGTATGCCTCTTAACTTTTTTATTTTTTGAGAACTAACGTTAATATTGGAGAACTATCGAGAACTAACGAAGAACTAACGATTGGTATATAGATATAGGCATTTATAGTAAAAAAACTGTGCCCGCTGGAAATTCCATAACTGTGAAGTTGGCGTACCCACTTTTTATGCTTCGTAACTTTTTTATTTTTTGAGAACTAACTTTAATTTTGGAGAACTATCGAGAACTAACGAAGAACTAACGATTGGTATATAGATATAGGTATATATAGTAAAAAAAACTGTGCCCGCTGGAAATTCTATAATTGTGAAGTGTGCGTACCCACTTTGTATGCCTCTTAACTTTTTTATTTTTTGAGAACTAACGTAAATATTGGAGAACTATCGAGAACTAACGAAGAACTAACGATTGGTATATAGATATAGGCATTTATAGTAAAAAAACTGTGCCCGCTGGAAATTCTATAACTGTGAAGTTGGCGTACCCACTTTTTATGCTTCGTAACTTTTTTATTTTTTGAGAACTAACGTTAATTTTGGAGAACTATCGAGAACTAACGAAGAACTAACGATTGGTATATAGATATAGGCATTTATAGTAAAAAAACTGTTCCCGCTGGAAATTGTACAATTGTGAAGTTAGCGTACCCACTTTGTATGCCTCATAACTTTTTTATTTTTTGAGAACTAACGAAAAAATTTGGGAACTATCGAGGACTAACGAAGAACTAACGATTGGTATATAGATGTAAACATTTCTCCTCAGAAAACGGCGCGTGCTAGAACCCGGAAGTGTGAAGTTAGCGTACCCACTTATAATCGGCTATAACTTTTTTATTTTTTGAGAACTAACGAAAAAATTTGGGAACTATCGAGAACTAACGATGAACTAACGATTGGTATGATCAAAAGTGGATACGCTAATATGGGTACGCCAACTTCACGGACCTATACGTGACCGCCGGATATTAGTTGCAGCGCATGCTGAAAGCGGTCACGTATCACTAAAACTGCCATATCTCAGTTAATACTCGTTCGATCTTAAAGATTAAGGTGTCGATCGATTTTTAATAAAATTGCCTTAAAAAAGTTATTCTTGTAAAATTTTTGTAAAATCAACGGTTTTCGATAAATTTAAGAAACAAAATTTTAATCAGCCGCCATTTTGTTTTATGAATTTGAAAAATCGTCATAATTTTTTTGTAGCTTTGTCTAGTTGTCATAAATGTTTGTGCAAAGTTTCAACTTCGTATGTTTAACCAATCTTCAGAAAAAAATTAATAAGTGAAAAAAACAAAATGGCGGCTATCTGAGTAAATAAGGACTTCCGGACATATTAAATATGATATTTAGATATGTTTCTTACCCAGGAACAATGCCCTAAAATATTGGTAGAGAGTTCCGGGACACCTTGTATAAACATCCTCTTTTATACTTATAGATATCGAGAAAAAAATCATCGATAATAATGAATGTTCCCTTTAACAGAAAAGTACCTACCCAAAAATTTTTATCTTTTCTTTTTAAATTGTAGTTTTTCCTAGCGATAAGGATTTTACCTACGACCGTTTTTTAAAGTAGCCATTTCAGTCCAGTTCTTAGAATTGAAAAGTTTCACTTTACAGCTGTTTACTTTCATATCAGCATAGTTTCATTTCATATCCGCATAGTTTTCTCATATCCACTCAGGTAACGGACCAATGAGGTTCAAGTATTGAGAGAAAAGAATTAAAATTGTAATGCTTCGAACGTCAACTAATCAGCTGATCAGCTGATCAGTTGACCAATTTAATTGTTGATCCGACTTGTTCATGTTGATACTCGCGTATTCATAATTAAGTTGGTGGAAGTCCAAAAAAATAAATGAAATATTTGCCGAACTGACCTGATACAATATTATTTATGGTAAGAATGCTGCTAGCAATGTAATATTTAACGAAGTTTAACAAACACGTAATTACAGGAAATCAGCTGATTATACAACAAGTCGTTGCATCACTTTCAGTGGCAATGACAATACACGAAAACATAACCTCTCTAAAAAGTTATCAGTAGTGATTGTAAGTAATTAAATCCAGATTGATAGTAATTAAAAAAACGGTCGTAGGTAAAGTAGTGTACGCAACTCGCGTTAATAGTCTTTACGACACTCGTAGAAGTTTTTCTACTCGTGTCGTAAAGACTCACTTAACGCAATCGTTGCGTAAACTACTATTTTGTTATCAGTAATCAGTGTCGTTAACAGTGTAGGCCGGATTTTGATGTGTAATCTCAAACACTTGCACATAATCAAGTTTTGTCGTAAACGTAATATGTGCTTTATTTATTTATTTAATCAACGGACACACCATTACAAAATAATATAGTATGTTTTAGGCACAAGCCATAAAGAAATCATAATAATTGCATTGCTAATAACAAAAGAAACCCAAAAAACATAGAATTATGCAATTACTTTCCAAACCATTTTGTAGAGCTTAAAAAACAAATAATTTAGTATATTGAACCGTTATAATGCGCCCAATGGTTACAGAGAAAATTTCAAAAAATTTTAAATATATAAAGTTCCCATGTTATATAATTTAAGGTTCCCATGTTATATTCCTATGGAAGTAAACTGTTGTAGTTCGTTTGTTTATGAACATTTGATCAAATTTGGAAAATGTATTTATTTCTTACTAAACTATTAACATTTTACAAAAAAAAAACCCACTTGTTGCCATCCCTGTGGCAGCAAACCTAAGTACTCCTTAAACTATATTTAAATAGGGAAATATGTGATATTTTTAAGCACACATTTTTTGTGTAAATCCAATCAGGCAAATGGAAATTCGCATAGCGAGTCTGCAGGTTTCCTGCGGCGGGGGTATTTCATTACCTCCCTATACATAGTATAACCTCTTTAATCCGAACCCCGGTAATCCGAACGTCCACTAATCAGAATGCCTCATTGCTGTACTCTATAACAATTAAAGTACAGTAGTTCTTCATTGTATAGACCTACACTGTATTTATATTATTGATATACCTACACACCGTAGTTGTTTCGTTTCTATTGTAACCATCGATCTCTATTACTACAACACAACTAGAGGTCCCTTAGTTGCCACTACAGTAGTTATCTGGAGTAAGTCGGCCTAGTCACTAACAAGACTACAAGATCGCACCACTCATCCTACACTCATTTCATTACATTCATACTTGGCTTAAAATACTTCTTTGTATGGTTGCCATTTCATTGAAAAGTATAAAGTATCGATGATTTGTTAAAGGTCGATGATGAGCTGTTACCCACGGGCTTTACACCGTTTGACTTCATAAGTATTAATAAAACTATTGATTCGTTAAGTTAAGCTGAAATAAAAATAATAAAAAAACAGAATACAGTAATACAGTAATACCAAAGATTACATATGCTACGCAAAATGTAATCTTTGGTAATACAAATAAATAACCACACCTGATTTTAATAAGGTAATAAATTGAATGAATAACACACAAAGAAGTAGGGCCTACTGCTGAGGTATTTTTAACATTAGGTATATGGAAAGTCCCCTTTAGAAAGGAATTACAACCTTAAAGGGCAATTTATGAAATAATGGATAGTTTTGCACAACGTTTCTCGTCATAACGAACATTTTAAGTGTATGGTTTATGGGGGCTGGTGTGACTTGTGGTTTTCTCAAAAGTTCATGGGTACTTTGGGATTTATATATGGAATTACAGTACTGACTATTCACTATGTTTACTCAAACTACTGTATTAAATAAACACTGTGTTTTACCATTGACTATATATACCTACAGTGGTTTTACTCTATAAAGCATTTATCACTTTTCCCGTAACAATTACGATCCATTTTAACCACGTTTCAACTATTTTCTTTTTACATAAAAACACAAATTTCTGTAATCCGAACCATTCAATAGTCCAAATAGGAGAAAGTATTGTTTTAGTAAAAATTTTCGAGTTTCGGTTTTGAGTGGATTTATCCATTTTGGGTAATGTTTTTTGTTTTTCAGGGTCCAAAAAATGGGTTTATGAAATGGTGTCTGTGTGAGTGTGGATAAAAACTACAGCAATTTGTGTTTATACGTGTATACTAGCTGTTCTGAATTAGGTATACACAGTTGTAACTGACTACTCGATTCCCGTAAGTATGACGGATCCACAGCTCGTTCATTATGAATTATCAATCATTATTAATTAATTGAGACGGAGACGCCACATATTTTTGTCATGTTTAAATCAAAGTAAAATAACCTCTTAGTGAACCGAATTCCAGTAAAATTTAAAATGCTAACCGCTAAGGTTGAAATAAAACATCTCAAATCAATTTGAGAAAAGTCCTTTTAAAGCGGTCTCATTTCAGGTAATTGTTATATTTATCAATATTAAAAGAAAATGTAAAATTAAGTATCAGTAATAGTATTAAGTATAGTGATATGTTTCAGAAAAATACAATTAATAACCGTTGGAAACAATAGCCATACTAAACACTTTTAACAAACATCAACGTTTAGTACAACTAGTAGACTTTTAGGTACTTTCCTGTTAAAGGGAACATTCATTATTATCGATGATTTTTTTCGATATATCGATATTAACAAATTGAAACATATCAGCTGACAACTACGATAAATATTGTTCAGTATTAACAAACCATAATGAAATGAAACTGTTCTAAAAAATAACCTAACATAACTAACCAAACTTGCTGTGTAACATTCCATGTTTAACTTGCCTTTTCTGTTATCAAAAGGAATTTTTAAATCGTACAGCAAGTTTGGTTGGTTATGTTAGGTTAGCTTAGAACAGTTTCAATTCTTAATCCATATAATAGACTATTTTAGCCTTAACAAGATCAGTTGTCAATATGTAATGGATCGGTAAACAAAAATATCGATATATCGAAAAAATCATCGATAATAATGAATGTTCCCTTTAACAGGAAAGTACCGACTTTTATTATGGCAAACATGTAAAATAATATCCCTGCATCACTACACCACACATGGGTATACTAGCTGCCGGAACAGCTGATCTCCATCACTATAGTCGGGGGGCAAACTGTATTCCGTGGGATTTTTTGTGAAGGGAATGTGTGACTATGTGGAATCTCTTTATTATATGTCACATAATGGTGTAGTACCGGGTGTTTACCCTCAAATTGTGGGGTTTGGTTTTTATGACGTCTTAAATCCAAGATGGCCGCCATGTGTGACATCTATTCATTAAATTAATAATAACTCTTTCCAGAGTAAAATAATCGAATTTTAATTTATACCATTGAGTTCAGCTCAAAAAATCAAACAATTTGGTGTTTTGAATCATTGCTCTATGACCATTGGTTACCGAGATATTGAAGGCGGAAAACACAGAACATTGTCCCCAAGCAAGACCCCACTACCCCCATGTTATCCTTATGGGGAAAAAATAAATTTGTATATCTAGCTTATTACTCTGCATATCTTAATAATAATTGGTATATGGCTTCATTTAGTAGAGATCTACTTGATTATGGCCTTAAATCCCCCATTTTTACATTTCCGTGGCAGCAAACCTGCATACTCACTTCCCATGTTATTCTCATGGAAAATTTTTTGCATGCTTGTTTATGAACATACGTTTTGAGAAATGTTAATGTGTGGCCCCATTTTAATTATTTATTGCAGCATTTGCAATTCGTTGAGTATACAGGTCTGCTGCTATGGGGGTATTGTAGCTATAAACAAATTACAGGTATTAGAAAATAAAATAAATTAGACTATAGTTGTGAGGCATATGTAATTTTGTAGGATTTTGAATTAATCAATTGTATGATTGTTTGCAATAGATAGGTAATGACATGTCTGAAAGTGTGGCCAAGCTGGTGTTTTCGGCCGCCATCTTGGATCCGCCATATTGGATATTAATAACTTTTTTTATGCAATGCTAGTGTTGTGACACATCATTATGAACTAGATTTTCACGCTGATTTCAATGCTGAAATATGTTTTTAAATATCTTTTTTCGTTTGGAAGAGATATTCAAATAAAAACTCTCCTTCATACATTTCTTACGGACGTTTCGTAAGGTCATCAGTGTTACAATTTTTAGACGTGGAACCTCTTATATGCCTTATAAGTCTTATATGCCTCATCACACATAATTTACTTTGTACTTACACCAAACAAATGTTGTAACCCTGATGACCAGCCCTGCATGTCTTTAATTGCTTTAACCAAAGACAAATTTCAAAATAAAAAAAATTATTAATAATAAATAAAGGTCCATGATTAATTTTCAATTAGTCAGATTTCATTTAGTGATTAATAAAATTTTAAACCAACCATTTACTAAGTAATTTGAGACTAGAATGAACCCTTTGACGTATTAACAATCCGAGATATAAATCTTTTAATAAAAACTGATTTGGAAAAAGTTAAATTTAATATTGTGTTGTGGTTCATAGCTCAACTCTAACTCGTCCGATTTTAATGATCGATAGCTTAAATAAAAGATCTTACATCACTGAATACTAGAACGATGACTAATGATGACTGATGACTAGAACGAATTACAAGCGATAATAAGAACTGGATATATGAGAAAAATCATCTGAAAAATAATCAAAGTACGAAACGTCCGTAAGAAATGTATGGGGGGGGAGTTTTCTTTTCAATATATCTTCGAAACGAAAAACGATATTTACAAACGGTTTTCGGAATTGGAATTAGCCTAAACATCTAGTTAATAATAATGAGTCACAACACCAGCGTAAGATTAAAAATTTGTATTAATATTTAATATGGTGGATCCAAGACGGTGGGCCAAAAACACTAGCTAGGCCACACTTTCAGACAAAACACCCGGTAGTACACGATTCTATATGTCATTACCTATCTATCACCACCAATCATACAATTGCTTAATACAAAATCACAAGAAATTACATATGACCCAGAACTATAGTATATTTTATTTTATTTTATATCTATCATTTGTGAGATTTTTTTATTGCTACAATACCCCCGTAGCAGCAGACCTGTATACTCAACAAATTGCAAATGCTTCAATAAATAATGAAAATGGAGCCACACATTAACATTTCTCAACACGTATGTTCATAAACAAGCATGCAAAAAATTTTCCATGAGAATAACATGGGAAGTGAGTATGCAGGTTTGCTGCCACGGAAATGTAAAAATGGGGGATTTAAGGCCATAATCAAGTAGATCTCTACTAAATGAAGCCATATACCAATTATTATTAAGATATGCAGAGTAATAAGCTAGATATACAAATTTATTTTTTCCCCATAAGGATAACATGGGGGTAGTGGGGTCTTGCTTGGGGACAATGTTCTGTGTTTTCCGCCTTCAATATCTCGGTAACCAATGGTCATAGAGCAATGATTCAAAACACCAAATTGTTTGATTTTTTGAGCTGAACTCAATGGTATAAATTAAAATTCGATTATTTTACTCTGGAAAGAGTTATTATCAATTTAATGAATAGATGTCACACATGGCGGCCATCTTGGATTTAAGACGTCATAAAAACCAAACCCCGCAATTTGAGGGTAAACACCCGGTACTACACCATTATGTGACATATAATAAAGAGATTCCACATAGTCACACATTCCCTTCACAAAAAATCCCACGGAAGCTGGATATGTGCAGTTTGCTCCTGGACTACTAAGAAGATACCAGTAAATTACATAATGAAGTATATCATACAAGGGCTTTGGAAATTCATATTTGATTATCTTAAAAAAAGAATGTAATTGGGATTCCAAAGATTATTTTATGTGCGCATTTCCCCCGTTATATGATTATGTTATAGCATTGACTATTTTCTTATAGAAAGATAACTTTCTTATGATACAAATATCTTAAGATAATATAAGTTTGCATAGAAATGGCAAACTGATTTTAAAGCGGTCTCCTTTGAATAAATATTTATACCTATAGTTGTATAGCGGTGGATCGACTATTTTATCAAATTTTAGGATTGATACTTGAAACTTTAAGAACAATTTTTTTTTATGTTGTTCCCAAGATGAATAGTCTAATAAACGTGTTTAGGGTCGTGGGACATAAAATGCAACGAATGTTCAAAGAACAAGTGAAACTGGTAGTTTATTCACGTATGGATACTAAACAATAGACAAACCTTGATAATTTCGACCGAAATATCCACCCTTTAATCTGGCGCCGTTTCACTTATGCTATCTGATCAAGCGCGGCGTTCCTTACAAGCGGTGCCATTAATGATATTTCATTATACCTGGCAATTAACTGAATTAACGCCAAATGTAATTTACACTAATGTAGGATTGTCCGAGGACGGAAGAGTGATGCTACTTTCACTGGGTACCTTACCTGTGTAGTGGCCTGTTACAGGGAGTGACACACACAACGCTAAGTAAAATATATACGGACTATAGTGTGTTAAATAATGTTTTGATGTAAAAATAGGGCGACAGTAATCATATCAAAAGAGTATTCAAACCGCCAGAGTTTAAATGTCCCAGCAACAATATTAAGCACCCTAAATCATAGCTACAACCAGCGGATCCGAAGAGTGTTAAACATGTCGAGAATAAAAACAACATACGCCAAAACTGACGACGCGCCAAAAGCAGTTTTTCACAAGCGTTCCGAATAAACAAAACAGTAGAGACCCGGACTTCTTGCATGACTTTCCATCGCAGGCAGGATTCCAAAACATGGCAGCGGAATATCGCTAAATCCAGCTGCAAGTTGTCGAGTAGGGCAACTAAATACGCAGAGCGACGAACAACGCATTAAATTATCCTTTGTTTCCGACGCTGCGACTAAAAAGAGACATACATTATTCGGGGATGAGACAGAAAAAGGAAACAACCGAATAGAAGAGCTATAATTCAATGCGAAGTGGCAAGCCGGAACAGAGGAAAGAATGTCAGACGGGCGATGAGCTACGAGTTATTCGGAATTTTTTACCCCCCCCCAAACTCACCCCCTGTCATGCGGTGGTAAATAAATAAAGCCTTGAGCCGGGCTTAAGCGATAAATTTGTCAGCCCGTTTCTTGAAGGTATTGTTCCGGCGAAATGAAGCCATTTGTATGGCAACGCCGACCACGACCGATGGTGCGCTCTATGGCAAATCAATGCCAACATTGGCGATATTGGTGATCGCAGTGCGTTGTGATATCCCACACAACATGCTTGTTAGGCCTACCACATAGAACTATAACTGTGCAAGTACTAAAAGCCTTGTATTTGATTGCAAATGTGTTGTTAAAATACATCGTAGGCCTTTTAATTTAAACCCTCTGTTCTGTTTTAAAATCATCTAACAAAGATTGTTCGATAGTTTTCAAATACGGCAGCTAATTAAACAAAACTGTCTAAGCTATAGTAATGTATCTGGATGTATAACATTTGCAAGGGTTTGCAACTTTTACCTCCGGTATTCAATAGAAATTGTTTATACAGTAGTTTTAATCTTTACAGCAAAACATAACTATAAGGACTAAACAGAGATGTGCGTATATGTCATGTCATTGGGTCCATAATACTTTAGAATATATTGTCAAATGAGCACAATTATAGCAGATTGTGTAATGGGAATCAGCTATAACTTACCCTTTCCGTTAAAATACTTCGAATTAAAGAATATTCGGAAAAAAGTGTTCGAAAATAAAATTCCACAGACGTAAACCACTTAGACCTTGGTAACGGTGGTTTTTACCTCGTAAGGCTTTTTGGCTTTTTTATCATGAATTAAAAAATTATCATAAATAATGTGTAATTTATGAGTTCTGTTTAAACAAGAATCTTTAGTAGGGTCTATGTGACATTGTTACTATGATGTAGTAACTTTATTATCTGGACAATTAACATATACAATCTATAAATATGCGTACAAACAATAAATGATTATGAACCACAACTTATTTATAAAATCCTAGATTAGAAAAAAACCTATTCCATCCTGTCACATCCTCGATATTAAAATAAAAGTTGTTAAATAAAGGTAACTATTCCATCCCGAATAAAACCCGGTGACGAGTCGGGTAGAGTAATGAAAATTGTGTTATTTTAGGACTATAAGTTATTTTTTTGTCATTTTTCGGTGACCTTTGGATTAGTTTTGGGAAGTAATGGAGTCAAAACTAAAATTGCAGCGTAACCTACACTGTATTGTAAAAAAACAGGTCTGACAGGTTTTGTTCAGATTTTGATAACATTGTGATAATGAATTTATAAATGTGTGTTCTGTTTGTTGCGAGTGCTGTAGTAGTTACTACGTTTACTACGTGGCAGCGCTAGTGGCGCACCTCACGTAGTTCAGACATTTTCCGCTAGAGTGAACTCAACAGGGTACAATTACAATATTATTGTGATAAGAAACTGTTTGGGTATTTTTGTATTTGTTAGATTAAACGGTCAATAGATTAAGTCGAGACCAATAATCATAAAGGGCTAGCAACATTTCATTTTATATTTCTAATTTAGCATTTACAACATAATGTAGAAATACGATAATAATATTATTACAGTATGTCGTACAGTACATTATAATACCAGAACTTATATATTTAAATGGAGTATGATGCTGTGCGAGAATACCCACTAGCCACTATTGGATTGCAAACTACCTGTTATTATTTTAGCTGTACAAACCAAACCTTAGAAAAGTAATGTAATAATATAAATTTATTTCCATTGGTTAGAACATAGCCAATGTTATGTTACACTCATCAATATTGTTGATAATAATACTGGTGTTACTTAGTAATAGTGTTATTTAGTAATCGTAATTTATTATTAAACAATTTTGTTTGTTGTGTGGATACACACGTTAAATCTTCGTAGGATTTGTTTTAAGTTATATATTTTTATTTTTATTTCCCTCTTATTTAATTACGAGAGATAATGACTAGCAATGTCTTAGGAGTTAAAGTGGACCTAATGTCTGTACAAAAGTAAACATTTCACCTAGTTACCATAGTACCTAGTTTTTATTCTGATCGGACTTCGGGCTCTGTCCCAGTGGCTCTGAAGTTTCCCATGTTTGCCTCATGATGATCTATATTATTAAAATAATTTGTCTGATTTTTGTGTGCAGCGAATCAACCTTTAAATATTTATTCTTATAGGCATATTGGGTATCAATTTTAAGCTCTTATCCTCTAGATGTGCCTTTTGCTGGTTTGGATTATGTACCGCGAAAGCCCTTCGTCCTATAGGCTTTTAAAATTTCAGAGTTAGTACTGAAATCTGTTGTCAGTCATCTGAACGTTTTCAAGTTTACATTTTTTTACATCAAAACAGATGGTCATGAAACAATTTTGTTTACATCCATACGAAAATGGGGTTGTCTTACGGATGTTTTAGTGAATTCAAGTAAAATATTGTAATATTATTTGTATAAAATGTAAAGAATAAAATGACTTACGTTAGATTTTGTGTTGTGATAGGATTTTGTGTTTTCATAGTATGTTTTATTGATGTTTTAACGAGTTCAAGTAAAATGTTTAAATATTATGTGATTAAAATGTAAAGAAGAAAATGTTAGATTTTGTGTTTCCATGGGGTTGCATTAAACAGCTGATGAAGTTGGGTCTATGATGTTCAATAGCATTATTGAGCGGAGCGAGCGAAGCGAGCGAAGCTCTTATACGTCGACTCTTATGCATTTCGTAATACGCAAACTCCTCCTAGACGACTGAATCAATCGTTTTCAAATTTTGCATAGTGATAAAGACCATATCGGTGAGTGCCAACATCTATATGGCATTAAAAAAGTCTCTCAGGAATCCGCCCCACTGGATATCAAAGTTTCAATGTAATCCTTATGGAAGCAGTATTTGACACATAAACAAAAACATGTGATCAGCTGTTGACTTTTGAATGCAGTAGATAAAGAAATAACTAATAGCATTAATTCACAGATATTAGAACAGGAACGGTATGGATCATAAATATAATCTAATGACGACACTAGCTTGAGGTCCGTGACGTAGGAAGTGGTGAAGGAAGTATTAAAGGTGAGCTGTCCGGAGTGTGGGTACTGTTTATGACGATTAGATTAAGGTATCTGCATTCCTAAAATTCTATGGGAAGGGAGGAAAACTTGTCCGCGACGTAGGAAGTGCTGAAGGAAGTGGTGTCCTACTATCTGCCACCAGTGTCGTTTGCCACCAGTGTCATTTGCCACCAGTAGGGTCAGTTCCTGGAATTCCCGCCCCGGAATTCCCACCGTGACCGTTCCTATGTGTCACAACTATGTAGTTGTACTTATATATTTTTGTATATTGAATAAATGTTTATAACTACAGTTACAACTGTGAATTGTGAAAATTAATTTTACCATCTTGTTCGGCAAAAGAAAACACACATTTTGAGTCTAAACTCACATAATCGCAACTTAAACAGTATAGGAATATCCATGTTAAGGTATTTTAAACTATTTGAACTATTTAAAACGATTTCAGTTTATTTATTTCTATGTTTATTTCATGTTTATAACTCCAGTTACAAATGTGAATTGTGAAAATTAATTTTACCATCTTGTTCGGCAAAAGAAAACACACATTGTGAGTCTAAACCATAGACTATGTTTTATCTATGTCTAAACTAAACAATTTAAACAGTATAGGAATATCTATGTTAAGGTATTTTAAACTATTTGAACTATTTAAAGCGTTTTCAGTTTATTTATTTCTATAAAGCTACGTAAAGGAGTTACAGCCTTACAGCGTGTTAAATTTTAGAGGAAAGTAGCTTTTTGTTAAATTCAGCATGATATAGCTCATAAACGAGTAAGTTTGGAGAAAAAATGCAAAGAATAAATTATAAATGTCTTGAAATTGCATCTAAATTCTAAAAAGATAATAAAATATAAATATAAATATTGAATAATATATAAATATATATAGGATATATTAGGCCTATTTAAATTATTCCTTTAAGTTTTAACAAAAAAAAAAACACAAAAAATAGCGATCTGAGTTCAAATTTCTTATGAATTTTATAAGCCCACTGTATTTCATAATCTTATTGTTACATGAGCTAAGTCATGAAAATTTTTCACAAAAAGGCACTCCTTTCCAAATTTAACACGCTGTAACTCCTAAACATGTAGTTTTATAAAAGAAATGCAACTACCAAAAACGGTTTAAATTGCATTTACATGCTAAAATCATCATAAAGTTGTAAAATAAGAAATTTTAAAGTTAGCCTCAATATTTGAAAATGGTGGTGATTTAAAAAAAGTTGAATTCATATTTTTTTGTCACAAGAAAATAGTTGAAGTTCCTATTTCTCTAAATCTAATAGCGTCTGAGATAGCAATGGTGGCACTGCTGTTCACCCTTTATTTACGAAATATTTATTTAATATGTCATTAAAACAGTTTTTAAATGGCACTCTTATTTTTAATTCATTACTCATCAATCAGAAAACTCTGTATTTGGTGACGGAAATACTCGGAGTTTATAAAGGCTCAGTAGAAAAAGACTTGCATTACTTGTATTATTTTTTTAATGAAACTAGTCGTTATAGTTAGTTACTATAATCATAGATTAAAGGAGTGTAGACAAATGAGCTAACTGATTCCCATCACTCTTTATCCAGGCTTTAGACTGGATATATGCAAATATTGCATATAGGCGAGTTTAAAATCAGCCATAGGCGTCGTCCGACGGACTAGGGTTGGAGCTGATGACTCACCCAGCCAGGTATAAAGTGGTGGCAAATGACACAAATCCTAGAGTGGTGGCAAATGACACTGGTGGCAGATAACACATATTCCAAATCAAGGCGAGCTGTCCGGAGTGTGGGTACTGTTTATGACGATTAGATTAAGGTACCTGCATTCCTAAAATTCTATGGGAAGGGAGGAGAGCTGTACGGAGTGTGGAAACTGTTCATGACAATTAGATTAAGGTATCTTCATTCCTAAAACGATATGGGAAGGGAGGAAAACGGGTCCGCGACGTAGGAAGTGGTGGAGGAAGTAGTGAAGGCGAGCTGTCCGGAGTGTGGAAACTGTTTATGACGATTAGATTTAGGTTTCCACATTTCTAAAATTCTATGGGAAGGGAAAAAAACGGGTCCGCGACGTAGGAAGTAGTGAAGGAAGTAGTGAAGGCGAGTTGTTCGGAGTGTGGGAACTGTTTATGACGATTAGATTAATGTATCTGTATTCCTAAAATGCTATGGGAAGGAAGCGAGCTGTCCGGAGTGTGGAAACTGTTTATGACAATTAGATTAAGGTATCTGCATTCCTAAAATGATATGGGAAGGAAGCGAGCTGTCCGGAGTGTGGAAACTGTTTATGACAATTAGATTAAGGTATCTGCATTCCTAAAATGATATGGGAAGGGAGGAAAACGGGTCCGCGACGTAGGAAGTGGTGGAGGAAGTAGTGAAGGCGAGCTGTCCGGAGTGTGGGTACTGTTTATGACGATTAGATTAAGGTATCTGCATTCCTAAAATTCTATGGGAAGGAAGGCGAGCTGTCCGGAGTGTGGAAACTGTTTATGACAATTAGATTAAGGTATCTGCATTCCTAAAATGATATGGGAAGGGAGGAAAACGGGTGCGCGACGTAGGAAGTGGTGGAGGAAGTAGTGAAGGCGAGCTGTCCGGAGTGTGGAAACTGTTTATGATGATTAGATTTAGGTATCCACATTCCTAAAATTCTATGGGAAGGGAGGAAAACGGGTCCACGACGTAGGAAGCAGTGAAGGAAGTAGTGAAGGCGAGTTGTTCGGAGTGTGGGAACTGTTTATGACGATTAGATTAATGTATCTGCAATCCTAAAATGCAATGGAAAGGGAGAGAAACAGGTCCGTGACGTAGGAAGTGGTAAAGGAAGTAGTTAAGGCGAGCTGGCCGGAGTGTGGGAACTGTTTATGACGATTAGATTAATGTATCTGCAATCCTAAAATGCTATGGAAAGGGAGAGAAACAGGTCCACGATGTAGGAAATGGTGAAGGAAGTAGTAAAGGTAAGCTGTCCGGAGTGTGGGTACTGTTTATGACGATTAGATTAAGGTACCTGCATTCCTAAAATTCTATGGGAAGGGAGGAGAGCAGTCCGGAGTGTGGAAACTGTTCATGACAATTAGATTAAGGTATCTTCATTCCTAAAATGATATGGGAAGGGAGGAAAACGGGTCGGTCGCGACGTAGGAAGTGGTGGAGGAAGTAGTGAAGGCGAGCTGTCCGGAGTGTGGAAACTGTTTATGACGATTAGATTTAGGTTTCCACATTCCTAAAATTCTATGGGAAGGGAGGAAAACGGGTCCGCGACGTAGGAAGTAGTGAAGGAAGTAGTGAAGGCGAGTTGTTCGGAGTGTGGGAACTGTTTATGACGATTAGATTAATGTATCTGCAATCCTAAAATGCAATGGAAAGGGAGAGAAACAGGTCCGTGACGTAGGAAGTGGTAAAGGAAGTAGTCAAGGCGAGCTGTCCGGAGTGTGGGAACTGTTTATGACGATTAGATTAATGTATCTGCAATCCTAAAATGCTATGGAAAGGGAGAGAAACAGGTCCACGATGTAGGAAATGGTGAAGGAAGTAGTGAAGGCGAGTTGTTCGGAGTGTTAGATCTGTTTATGACAATTAGATTAAGGTATCTACATTCCTAAAATGCTATGGGAAGGGAGGAAAACGGGTCCGCGACGTAGGAAGTGGTGAAGGAAGTAGGGAAGGTGAGTTGTTCGGAGTGTGGGAACTGTTTATGAAGATTAGATTAATGTATCTGCAATCCTAAAATGCTATGGAAAGGGAAAGAAACAGGTCCACGATGTAGGAAGTGGCTTAGGAAGTAGTAAAGGATGAGGATAGTGTGAGAACCGTCTGTAGCAGTTATATTAATGAATAGTCAATCCTAAAATGCTATGAGAAGGAAAGGAAACAGGCCCCACGACGTAGGAAGTGGCGAAGCACAGTTGGCTGTGGGTGAAGGTAGTAGTAAGGCTTGCAGTTCAGAGTGTGGGAACTGTGTTTGGCAATTACATTAATGTATCTTCAATCCTAAAATGCCATTTGAAGGGAAGGAAACAGGTCTATGACGTAGGCAATGGTGAAGGAAGTACAGTAGTAAGGCTTGCAGTGCAGAGTGCGGGAACTGTATTTGGCAATTACATTAATGTATCTGCAATCCAAAAATGCTATGGGAAGAGAGAGAAACAGGTCCACGACGTAGAGGGTGGTGAAGGAAGTAGTAAAGGTGAGCAGTGTTGAGTGTGGGAATGGATTAATGTATCTGCAATGCTAAAATACTATGGGAAGAGACCGTAGACTGTATTTTAAAATGATTACGAAGCACGAATCGATACACATTTCGATACATGCAACCGTTTACAATAGAAATTTACAACTGAGTTGACAACAGCTGATTTTTACTCCATAGAGGCTAAAAACGATTTTTACTCCCTAAAAGAGTAAAAATGCTACTTTAGACCCGCAACGCATGCATTAAAAACGACTGTTTTTACTGAAGTATGACAAAAACAATATAATATGAACCCTTGATGGCTCCGCTCAATTTTGTGGATGCCTCTGCGAACGCCACCTAGTAATGTTACAAGGCTTACCAACAGGGTGTAGGACTATTATTTTTTTATGTATGACAACAGCAAATTTGAATAGTTTATTGCAGAAACCCCATAACAAGTTTATCCCACCTTACATCTTCAAGCCAAATTTCATCCAAATTGGACAAAATTACCCAAGTTATCGCGATCACGGACTTGGATTGAAGGAACTGAATATTTTAGAAATGAATGTTAGGAGTATACTGTGACATGAAAGCTACTTGACTAATTGAGCAGATTTTTTTCATGAGTAGAGTCGAACTAACCACAGACTTCAAGGAAATAGTCATATTTTATTTTAATACTCTACTAGGGCTCTGCCCTGACAGCTTATTAAGTCCAATGTTGTTCATCAAAGTACAGTAGCCAAGAAAAGCCTTTCGAAATGCCACCCAAACCGAAACGGCAATCAATAGTTTTATTAATACTTAAAAAGTCAAACGGGGCGACGCCCACGGGTAACAGCTAGTTGAATCTAGAAAGTGTATGCTAATTTTACATCTAACTAATACATAATATGACAAAGTTAACTATCAAACTTACGTATAGTTTAAATGGCAGCACAAAACTCATCGGTAGTTCTAGAAGTCATTGCAATCTGGTGTACTATACAATATTATCATTGACTTTAATCTTATCATCTTTAACCTCTAGTAAAGATAAGAGTCGGGATGGTTTGACAAATACAAGCCATGTTTAGTGGTTCACACGAACGACGTTTAAAATCGATAATTTACGAACATAGTTTTGATTATTACAATCATGCCTGTTGGAATGTTAAACAACAACAAAAATAATTGTAATGTGAAATTTCGTGGGCTACACATTCCGGAAAAATACTCAATATTAATGAATTGTATCAAATAATGCTATAATTAAATAATAGGGGAAAACCTAGGTCTAGTTAAAAATCACTACTGTTTAAACCTCTATTCATAAACTAATTTTTGTATGTATACCACTATACCAGAATCAAAGTACTGTAATTTGCCTGGAGGACGACATATTGAAATGTTTGTCAGCAAGATATTTTAGCCTACGTGTTACAGGTTGGGGTAAACCATGTATGTGGTATAGATAGAGCAAGAAGAGAAACGCTCATATATCCACAGGTGAACGGTCGTATGGATGTCTAGCACCAATATACAAGTATCTGGACGTGGGTCGCGCGAGCGTCAAGAGTGTTACCTTACGAGCGTCCGCCGGATAACGTGATTGTGGTAAGTGTTATACTGGACTGGACTGATGTGTAGGCTCTCCTCGTAATCAGACATCCTTATTGACAAGGTAGATGGGACATGTGAATACTGCATTCAGCCATGTTAAAATGATGTGCTTTTTCAACAATTAGCTAGTTTAAGTTACGGAAATTGTGAAAACACGATTTGATCGATCGTCCATTCCAAAACCAAACGCGATATCATCAAAGAAGTTTTAGTACACATCTTTTATATGCTAATCAAAAATGTACTTATATTATATTAAGATTTTGATGATCTTTATATCTACAAAAAAAAAAAACTCTGAGTATACAGAGAAACTACAGGCTCAATCCAACTTATATACGGGCTAAGCCATAAGAACATTTAGTATTGTATAATATCTGTATTGTGTTATAGTCTTGCGTAAAACAGCTCAACCCTCAGTTGGAAGCTGACCGTTTTCAAGAGAACCAGGTGCGTCCTTTCTTCTCTAAAGACAATACTTATCTGTTATAGGTTCAAGCTAAAAAATGCCCTGGTATTTTTACTGAGGATTAAATTATCTATTTAAATTATAAACTTGTAAACGTGATTAAACTTGTAGCTAATTAAAGACTAGTTACACACATAATGCAGATATTACATACACACAGCGACATATTTACCTCGACAGCTGATGAGAGGAGGTGGCAGAGTGTCCAACGTAACAGAGTGAAAAGTGACGTCACTACATCAACGTCAGCTGACTGACGACTGACGTCACTGATGAATTGATAGCGTCCGGTGTAAAGTCCATTTGTCTGTCAGTCACTCGCCTCCCTCACCTGTATGAGTTTTCATTTACGAGGTGTCCATTTCAAAAAGATATACTTTACAGCAATTTCTTTTCTCGTGAACATTTTTACTATTTCTGCATTTATCTTGCCTAACTAGAATACATAATACATCAACTTCATATAACTTCACAACATATTACTTCAAAGTTGGGGAGCGAGCTGGCGTAGTGGTTAGAGCGCGGGACTTCAGTCCTGAGGTCCCGGGTTCGATCCCCGCCAAGTCACCAATGGATTTATCTAAGTGATAATGCCGCAACCCCTAGGGCTAGCCTGAAGTAATGTGAAAAACAATCCCAGGCTCGTGCCTAGCGTCCTAGGACAAAAAAAGTAGAACTTTGTTATATTAAACAGTGATAAAAATTGGACGAAAACTTGACAAAAATCGCACAAAACTGCATTTTTGAACGTCCATAATTAATTGTATTTACAAAGTAGTGGGGCCATATTTTAATGGCTAAAGACACTCTCGCCAATCCAGTGAATACATTAAAATGGCTTGGATCTTGATAGGTACTCTCGTTTTTCTGGAGAAGATTGCGTAAAATGCCATCTTGAGTGTTACAGACAGACAGACAGATTTTTAGATGAGACTTGTTTCGGCTAATGTATAAAACGAAAAAATAACCTAAAGACTTATGATTCTGAGCAATGTACAGACAAAACTCTAATTTTATTTATATAGATAAATCATGAGTATTATATTCGTGTAATAGTGTAGGATTGAAGACTTTGGCTGTACCTTAAAACTCCCGGAAGGAATTTAAAACTTGCGTTACATTTTTTTTGCCAAAGTATGGTTCTTATTTTCAATTGATTATTTCAAACTGTATCATATTTAAAACAATTTTTGTTTTGTTTTTTTGTGATATTTATTTTTGAATAGCCTACTATATAAACAAACGGGGACATCAAAAGGCAGCAGTGGCCAGTTATTACAACAACAAATATATGCCGCACGCACTAATATTATAAGACTGCTTTGTACGCACGTTGTTATACACGTAACAGTATTATACAACAGTATTTGTATTAGCGTTATGTCACTTTTCCCTGCAACTACTTACGATTATCTTAGCTCTGATATAAACAAGGCGTATGGACTGGAAATTGAATAATAATATATTTGTTTCTAGTGGATTTATATAATTCGAGATGTCTTTAGTCACTAAACATGCAAGTATCCTTTAAAAATGTACAGAAACGTAGTACTTTATTGCAACTGTTGCTTGTGCTCTACTAAACTTTATATAGACAATTAAATAATACAGTAGTTTAAACCGTTCCTAAAAATCACACGTCAAATCTAGTCTTGAAACGTGTATATGGATGAAATGGTTTCAAGCAGGTAATTGTTGTGTAAATTACTTCAATAGGTGAAATTTAAAACGATGTTTAATGATTTTTTACGAGCTCCCAACAAAAATGTGAGATAAAGTTGTCACACACTCCTTGTTTCTCATGGTGCAGATCATCGTCACTTCGCTGTGTAAAGTAGATAACCTGTGATTATGGGCGTCGTCTTCGTCTGTGGCGAGGACGAAGAACTGTTCACACTGAGATTCATGTGGCGCTGACAGAGTTCATACTGTCCACAGTACAATATTAATACAAAACTGCTGAGTTGTGAAACAAGTTACTTTATTTTTAAATTAATATTTATAAACCGTATGAAAGACTGTTATTACTGTTAAAAATATGTTAATGTTGTCGACAATAACGTGGTACTCAAGAGGAAATTGAGTAGCTCACTTGAGTAAAACTGCATGTTCAATGAACTGTAGAAGACTGAATAGTGGGAGTAGGGGTACCAAGTTGGACTTTGACTGGTCTGGCCAGAACATGGAATTGGGGCATGGCCACTAGATTCTGGTAGCATTTAGAGCTAAGATTGTGAAGTTTTAGTTTTGTAAATATGGAATTACAATATTATTTATTTTAAAAAAAAAAGAGTGGTAGGCCTACGTTTATTACAATATTGACGTTTGTTGTCACATAGCAATATGCTGTCTCTGTATGTCCAGCATTGTGTTGCATTTCTATGACCCAACTTGTTTGTGGTCGTGGCTCTGTATCGTCTGACATGCATAGTTCGACGTTTAATTGAAAACAATGTAATTAAAATGTTGGTTAAGATTATAAACATTCATATTTATTTTTCGTTTTAATAATAAAAAATATTTCTACTTACCGTAAAGTAATTTATTTGTGATTTGGCGTAATTACATTGGTGGAGTTGTACGAGTAAACCACTACATAATTATTCCAAATAGAGCGCATTCCTTTCTAATCTCGGCATAACGGAAACGAGATATTAACAATGCAAATGAACACATAGTATCTAGAGGAGACCTTAGTTCAATTATGATAAAAATATGTTCGGATAATACCGTAAACGTAAACAGACAGGCTGAGCAGTTTACGTGCGAGATAGCGCGGCCTACGCGGAGTCCAGGTAACTAGCTGTGGGCTGCTCCGTCTACTTGTGTCTCACTGGATGTTATCACTTGGAACTATTACAATAATTTACATCATAGTATATTTAACATTCGGAACTTTCTATACAGTTATACATAAAATATTGGGAAACTTAATAAGTTTAGCTTCGTTTTAGTTTATTCAATGTTCGAGAATACAGTATTGCAGTTAAAATTCGTCGTAGAAAAGTTTTCCTTAACATATTTATCAACCAAAAACTGCGCTAGGTAACATTCCCTTAAGTCAGCTCTCTCTGGAGTTTTAAGGCAAATGACGCAGTATTAACGAATCAGCTACGTTTCAATAAAATGCTCATATCACAGAAAAACGTTAAAATGAAAAGGTTGAAGCTCTTTAGCAAATAAGGACATAATGTAAATAAGAAACCCAATTCATGTTTCAAATAGAAAAAAAAAAACATAACTTGCCGTCCAATAAATTGCGATAAATGCAGAATACAGTTAAAATGTGTTTGTATAAACAATGACTTATCTGAAACGTATAAATGAAATATTTTATAAATTAGAGACTGAATTCAAAAGAAAAATATGATTAATGTAAATGGACAGGTGCATACGTATCATGACTTGTTGTTACCTGTCAAAATGCGAGAAATTCATATGATGTAAAGCTGGTAGCCTCGACATGACGTCCAGTGCTGTGACAAACAGGTGACAGCAGACGCCAAATCATGACAGCTGACTCTGTCTCCCTCTCTCATTTGTTTCGCTGATATACTCGTCATGTCACCTGTTACCGTGAAAAATTAACACTTCCACAATTAAGCGTTTCAACACCTTTTTACACGGATACTTCCAATGTTTCATTTATAAGAGAAAATAATCCTTCCAACATTTTGCTTTAGTCTAAATAGATTTTTTCAGAGTAGATATGTATGATTAGGAAAAAATTTAAACAGTTTTAAATGTTTTAGAATACGATATATATGACAACCTTTTGTCAGCAAAAAGGGAGTTTCAACCGCATTGCAGCTTACAGCCCGTGTTTCGTCGTTTCCGTATGCCTCGTGCCGGGTCGCCGGGTCCATGAAGCACATGAAGCAAAACAATTATCCATGACAAGAATGTAACTTCAGATCTGATATTTTCAGAGGAATGGGTGTCAGAATCGTATACTTTGTCGGAACGTTGAAAAACCCCTTGGGGAGGAAATACGACTTCTTCAACAAACGCAAACCTCTTTGGGACACTTGGATGAGCTCTCTAGCACTTTATGAGCTGTTTCCTTAAGAGTACACCTTCTCTCGTACACGGATTGAAAGTTGATGATTTTTTTTTTCGAGGAAAAGGCGTAACGTACAGAATAGGTTTTCAGTGGTAACAGTTGAACGTCACAAAAAGAAGGTCAAACATGTATTTACGAAAAAAACAAGTACCTTACCATTGACTTAGTACCAACAAACATAAGCTACAATACAAGAGATTTCATCGCCACTAATCATATTCATCTATTATTATTTTATGCTAAGCATTAACATTTTTGCAGTCTGGACTCAAACCCCTCAAGGTTATTATTTAGCGTCGTCTGATATCAGTTAGGCTACCTTAAATGTTTCGTGTGCGTGTTTGAGTAGTTTTAAGATGTTTATTTATTACGTTTTAAATATGACGCTCTTCATATGAAGAAAAAAATACTTATTGAAATACTGAATTGTTGTCCTGATGATGGCTCCACGTCATGTTGTTTGGTTGGAATACTGGAGTGCATAAAAAAATAGTGTGGCAAAAGTAAGTAAATGCAGCAATCACGTATTTTGTATCTTGTCAGGTAGCTGTAGGAAAAATTTGTGTATTCTTAGGTAAAAATTTGAAGCCAAGAAAATATATGAAGTTCAAGACCATCTCACCAGAGTGCACTATTAAATATACTATACTTTAATAGACAAGCGTGTTCTTTGGAAACCCTTTCTCAGCTCGTGTGCATCGCAGGGAAAATCTACGCATACTGTTAGAAAGATATTTGCCTGTTGATGTGCAGAATACATTTATAAATTATTCAAATTAGACTAAAAAATAAGCACAAAAAATGGATTTAAAATTAAAAAGAATAATATGGGCCTTATGGGTTGCCATGCTCGTGACGAAATAACAACGAAATATAAACAGCAAATCAAAACCAATCCAATCACATGTTTTATTTGTAAAACAGCGTGGGGTGAAAATAGAGAAGTTTGCACAGAACATATTTTGGTCGAGTTTTCGACCACATTTGGGCCTTTAGTTAACTTAAATCCATGCCAACAGCTGATTAAATTAATCACTTGACACATAATATTGTCATTAGTTGGTAGTCCATCTCAACAGATTGCACTACGTCTTTTGGTTTCAAATTTTTACATTGGATAGGAAGTCTACTCTGTGTATCTGTGTCAATGGTTATACGTACGTTGCAACAAACTCAATTCACACAAAATAACAAATGCCAAGACATTTTAAAATGAACAATAAACTCGTAAAACGGATAGAATTTTCCCACTGAAAATTTCAATCTGTTTAGACGTTATATGATTTGTACGAAATAAATCGGCAGTAATAATGTACATTTATAAACGAATTGTGAATTCAACACATGTTTTTTTCTGTTGGTAAAACCAAAACTCATACAAATAAACGACGTGAGTCAAACAAATGGACATCACACGGACTACTATCAATATCAATTCATCAGTCGTCCGTCAGGTGAAGTGTGCAGTGACGTCACTTTACCGTTTCGATGGCCACACTGCTAACTTCCTTCATCAGCTGTTGCGTCCAATCTGTTTCCGCATGTGAGTAAATCAATTCAATTTGTATCAATTCGTCCTTTTTGCGAGATGGACATTTATCATGATTGTTTTTTTTTTCAATTTTACTTTCAAACATTTTTTAAGTAAGGTCTGCAAAGAAAACAAGGCTTACAAAAGAAATGCCGGTATTATGAAAGAGAGTTTTTAAAAATTTCTTCTAGGTGTTAAATAAAAATGCACATATATTGGCCATTTAAAAACGGTGCTTTAGTTTATGTAAAATAACAGTAGCTTGACGACAAGTTGTAATTTATCAATAGTTTTTTTTTTTCAATCTGCAACCACTTAATGTTGGCTATTGTGCTTTTTGCAAGAACATATATTTTTGTAAACGAAAACTCTTAATTGTAATATCTTTTACTAACTACAAGTGGCAAGATGGGATAGCAACGCTTCACTGGTTGGGGAGATTTATAATGTTTCTCGTCGAGTGAGCGATTTTACTATGTATAAAAATACGCGTATACAGAACTTTGCTAATATCTTTAATCAGTGAAACTTTCCATGGTATTAATAAACACACAGCTATAAAAATGTATTCAAATTTTAAAATTAAGAATGTAAATTATAATAATTAGAATTATTTTTTTATCATTGTTCTTTTAATTGAGTGATCTCAGTAACAATGGGGAGTATCAGCTGTTTGCCACTTAAACACAATCATCAAACACTAGTACATGAAGCCTATGGTCGAAAAGAAAGGTCTAATTCATAATGTCCGAGACTGTCCACTCCCCTTGACCCATAACGCAAAACGAAAATGTTTTAGAAATTTACTTTAACAGCCAAGACTATTAAATTATTTTATAAAACTCAAATAACAGTCGTCAATAATAAATCCTCAAATAGTAGTCTTGGACCTTTTAATATTAGAAGTATTTGAATTAGGGTATTATGACATTAGTTGCATGGGCTTGGACATTTTAAAACGCCCCATAAGAGTAAAGACTTATGATAATGAACATGGTTTATTCAATGTTGAAGCTTTAAGAGAAACTCCCATGCATAAGTTTCATTTCTCAAGATAATATATCCAGCAGATTTCATTATATGCATTATTTTCAGTAAATTAAATACAGTAGCTATCTAATTATTTTAACATAATATTATAGATTTTCTAGAAGGGCGAAGTGTTTAATATGTTACAAATGAAAAGACTAAGAGGACATGTGACGGCAGGTGACAAGTGATGGACATACAAATGGACTTCAACACTACATATCAATTATCAGGGACGTTCTCCACCTGGCGTTGATGGAGTGACGTCACTTTTCACTCACACACTGCTACTTTCCTCTATGACATGTTTTGTCAAATTACCTTTCCTCATTTGAACACTATGCAACGACCGAAGGTTTAACTGATTTACGATTTCCAATATTTTTTTAATTCTGCCGTAAAAGGCTTTTTTGTTGTTTAGTCATTAAGAACCATTTATTTTTGAAACGAGATGTGGTATAGATTTTTAAAGCAACTTTTAGGTAAAAATTTAGTACAACAATAGCATGGGATTGCATTAATGATAATGCAATGGCAACTGGTCAGTAATAAATAAATACAAATAATATGTATGCATGTGTATATGTATGCATGTGTATATGTATGTATGTGTGTTATATGTATGTAGCGATCCAACTTTTAATTTACATCTCAACTTTGATGACTTATTCATCGTTTATTCCCTATAACATTCTTGTCATATGAGCCTTAAGGTAATCTTACTAATATTATAAATCTGAAAGTTTGTGAGTTTATGTATGTGTTGCTCAATCACGCATTAACTACTGGACGAATTGGGCTGACATTTAAAATGATGATAGCTCACATTCCCATTTAACATATAGGCATATTCTTATCTCAAAAATCCTTTCGGGCTCCGCCCCAGTGGCTATGTAGTTCCCCATGTTAATCTTATGAGTATTTATATTTAAAGGGAATTAGAGAATTTAGTCAGCTGTTCCAAATAAAAAAGTTGGTTCTATGATAAGCAAAAGCATTAAAAGTTATAAGATTTACCAACAGGGTGCAGCATTATTCTTTTCATTTATGAAAACAGCTCTATGAACTATGCAGCAACAAAAACTGTGATACGCAATGAGAACTGTTGAATTAGGATTGTTTACAATTATCTTTATGTTTTTAGTTTCATATATAATTTGTGATATTTTGCGAATATCTAATAATTTATTTTTCTCTATTATTTCTCTGCATTTATGAAAGCAGCTAATTTGAGCCATTGACTATTTGATCTAAGCAGCAACATAAAACTGTGATACACAATGGGAACTGTCAAAGTTGGACTCTTTACAGTTATATGTTTATGTTTTTAATTTCATGAATAATTTGTGATATTTTGGAATTTGCGAATTTCTTCATGATAATTTTTTTCTCTGTTGTTTAGGTGTAGTGGTAGAACATTATGGCTATGGTAGATGTGCAACACTATAGTATACCATAAATTTAAAGAAGCAAATATTATCAAACTGTGTCCTCCCCCATTGCAACCGCAAACTGCAATAGGCATTTTATACTTATATGCCAATCCCGTACGAAGGGCGGGTACTCTGCTAGTATATAATATAATATAATATAATATGTAATACGTAATAATATGTAAGATGTAATAATATGTATACGTAATAATATGTAATATGTAATAATATGTATACGTAATAATATGTAATATAATATGTATAGATATAATATGTATACGGGGTTTACATGTGTCATTGTGATCAAATAATAAAAATGGAATATAAAGTGATAAAACTGGTTAAATCTGTAAAGGCTGGCAGCACTGTCTTATCACTGCCACTGACTGAATAAAACTGTTTTATTTAGTCAGTGGCAGTGTTAGTAATTTAGATAATGTGTTTTACTGAAGGTGTATGTTATGGTTTTTATGTACACTTTTTAGATATAAAGCTTATTTTTATTTGATTTTAGCTAATTTACCTATAAGGAAGTAGTTATTACCGTAGGTCTCATGGTAAGACCTAGGCCCGGGACCGATTTACTTTTTCATTTTGATTTCCCTAGAAGCCAAAAACACCATCCGTTCAAAAATGTCATATAGTATATATACATCTAGATATATATATATGTGTCCGTGAACAAGCTAACTCAAGTAACTTTTGTCAGATTTTGTTGAAATTTTGCTTGAAGGTGAAGGGTGGGATAAACTTGAATGAGTTCGCGAACCAGCATAGTCGGACCATGGGAAAGAGGTTTTATGGGGGGTTTCTCTTTTTTTTACCCTCAAAACACAAAATTTCCCAATTTCACAATAGACTATTTTGAAAAGTTTATGTTAAAAGTTTTTTGTACGCTTAATGGTTACGGAGAAAATAAAAAAAAAGTGTGAATATAAAATGACCATACTATTCTGAAGGAGAATATTGTAAATCGCTGTAGAGCTTGTAAAATTTACAATGAGATGGGAAGTATATTTGTGTTCGTTAGTCTATGGTACTGTTTTGAAAGTTATAATATTTCGGTTTTTTTTGACAATATAAGAATATTCTAAAATGTCCAAGTAAAAAAGGAAATACTGTATTCAACTCATAATTCTCATCAACGGAGTTTTAACTGAAGTGCAGTATTACTTATTAAACCACTACTGTGTAACGTATTTGTTGATTCACACTGCTTCCATTGGCGGTGATTATCTGCCAGTTGAGTTGCATCTTGGGAAACTGACGCAGCCCGACCTACCTCAACCTCAACCTCAGTCTCGACCTTGGAGCGAACAGCCTCTCAGGCAGCTTTATGTCTGCACCTCCTCTAATCTGGGCGTTAAGTGGAAACCATCGTTAACAGAGGGATCGAAAAGTTCACCTATGTAGCGGCTTATTTAGCACCCAGTCTCCGGATAAATTTTCATCAATGGAGATATACACCGGGACGTCTACTCACTGTCGTGGTCGTGTTGGGTACAGCGGGTCTGCGACGGGACTGGGGCTGACACATGCGACAAAAGAAGATTATAACGATGATGTCAGTTGCTAAGTGACAGTAGGAGCGTGTTGGCGATGACGTAGTGACGAGAGGAAGCTATTCTGATGTATGACGAGTGACGTCAAATACGTAGCCTATAAGTTTTATAGAGAGGCACCTGATGTATGTTGTTCAACAATACTGTAGGGCAGAGTCCCTGAGTGACAGTATAGCAGCGTGTTGACGTTGACGGAGTGACGAGAGGAAGCTATCCTGATGAATGACGAGTGACGAGAGGGAGCTATTCTGATGTATGACGAGTGACGTCAAATACGTAGCCTATGTAGAGAGGCACCTGATGTATCTTTTTCAACAATACTGTAGGTCAGAGTCCCTGAGTGACAGTATAGCAGCGTGTTGACGTTGACGGAGTGACGAGAGGAAGCTATCCTGATGAATGACGAGTGACGAGAGGGAGCTATTCTGATGTATGACGAGTGACGTCAAATACGTAGCCTATGTAGAGAGGCACCTGATGTATCTTTTTCAACAATACTGTAGGTCAGAGTCCCTGAGTGACAGTATAGCAGCGTGTTGACGTTGACGGAGTGACGAGAGGAAGCTATTCTGATGAATGACGAGTGACGAGAGGGAGCTATTCTGATGTATGACGAGTGACGTCAAATACGTAGCCTATGTAGAGAGGCAACTGATGTATCTTTTTCAACAATACTGTAGGTCAGAGTCCCTGAGTGACAGTATAGCAGCGTGTTGACGTTGACGGAGTGACGAGAGGAAGCTATCCTGATGAATGACGAGTGACGAGAGGGAGCTATCCTGAAGTATGACGAGTGACGTCACATTCATGTGTAAAATGTCAACTGTTAAACCTTTTGGTACATTTTAAATGTTTTACTTTGCGTTGACGTGTTAATTTATCATTGGAGTGAGTAGCTTGATTTGCTCATTTGGAATTACAGTAATGATTACTTAATTAATATTTTTCACTTTTTACAAAGTTACCTTTAACACAGAGATAGCCATGTGCCTTTGATTTTTTTGGTTGAATGTTTTTTTTATATTAATAAAAAAAGGAAAACATGTAATTAAGACTTGCATTACAATTGGCGGATGTAGCGGCATAACAAATTATAGCAATCGCATATGAAATATTATTACATCATTGTCGAACTTGAACAAATTAATATTCAATATTAACAATGCCGAATTCAAAAGGAGCAACATTATTATCGTATCATAAATAATACGTTTTAATAAACCGTCATCGATGCCTGTCCAACCAACAATTTTATTGTTACACAATAATTACCACCATTCAGTATATTAATTATCCGTATAAAAATGTTACTGGAATAATTTATCCAACAGTCAAACGCAACGAGTTATGATTGTGACGTGGACAATATAATGAGGCTAATTATGCTAATGACAATGACTGGTGTCGTTTAACTTGTTACCTTATAATATGACTTGTAACGATTGCATCAATTAATTGTTTAATGAATGACGAACCAACTCGTGGTTTTGTCCCTTCTCCCTTCATTATATGTGAATCTACTTTGGTAGACGTGTTATGGCATGATATGATCCACCGAATGTCATCAGATTCTCTTCTGATAGATTTTGTTATGAGTTATAAAAAAGTATTTCTATTTTGTATTTGAAATTCGTTAATTAACATACTTAAAACTTTGTTACTTACAATAATTTATATTCAATTAAATTTCCTCCCATGTTAAATCGAGTTTAAAGATTTTTTTTACTTTTTTTTAATAAAAGTATTTTTGGTCCACTGATAATTTGAGAAATTTGGTATGCAATATTACTGCAATACAATTAATTGTCATTTTGTGTCGTGATTCTTATAAAATGCGTTTATTTAACCCCAGCAAAATAGTTTAAAAGTGCAGTATTTAATTTGTTAGTTACTTAGTAGCACACACAAAGCAAAAGTAGTAATCTCTAAATTTTATTTGAACTCTTTCTTCCTGTTGCGTATTTGTCCGTCTCGTGTGTTGATTGTTCTAAGATTAGAATTTTAAATCTTGGTTTAAAAATAAACACATTTCAATAATGTGTAGCACGAATGGGTAAACTGTAAGTAGTGTTTCTGCTGGTGGTCGGATAAACCATGGCAAATGTCAGTGGCTTCTTCATAGTTACAAACTGCAATCTATCCTCGATCTTTACGTATTTTATAAACAGGCCCAGTTAAAGACTTATCCGGTCTTTAGTAACCAATGTACATGAAGCATCTCCATCAATCCCACACTCATCAATATCTCATTTTTAGTTCAGATTGCGCAGGACTGTGTCCCTGCCTCTGATACATTGGTCGTGTTTCAATTTTAATGTAGTGCAATTTCAGAAACCATACATCTCAATTCAATGAAGTTTCAAAATATATTCATTGCAAGTATATATATAAATATATTAATATATATATACATCTCAATTCAATGAAGTTTCAAAATATATACATTGCAAGTATATATATATATATGCACATATATACTATATATATAGTATATATATATATATACTTGTAATGAATGTATTTTGAAACTTTATTGAATTGAGATGTATTTTCTATCAGAATAAATATTTTTATTCAAATAGGGTCAACCGGGGCTAATATGAACACACCAAAATATTGGGGCTAATATGAACAATGACTTAAAAAGTCATTTATCTGGGATTTTTAATCATGAAAAACATATAATTAGAAAGGAAATTTATTGTATTTTTGGTGTCCATAATGAGAAAACTTCAAATTTGACTTTAAGGTACTTTAAAAAAATACTTTGTTAAAACACTTTTTTCCGCCCAAAAAACTTTTCCGCGCAAAGTGAAAACTTTTGTTATAACAATTTTTACATTGGTTGTAGGAATAATCTTAAGCCTGAATTTTGTTAAATAAGAATTGGGGATTATTTTTCTTTTCCCAAAGTTAAAATATATTAATAACAGCCAAAGTTATAAGCTTTCAAAGTTGGGGGGCTAATGTGAACAGTGAATGGGGGCTATTGTGAACAGTGACATGGGGCTATTATGAACAACAATATATACATACAATATATACAATATATACACACAGGTTCAATGCTGCGTAGTATAACTTTTATATTATTACAAACTTCTTTATCGTACCAACATTTCATTATTCTCTAAACATCTATGCATTTAAAATATTAGATTGCTGTAGTGTTGTGTTATGTTGAAGTTCATCAGGTAATTGAAGTAGAGCTATCATCAGTACTTAGTTCAAACAGGCTGATAACCGTTATCTTTCGCGTCATGCATATTCTTGAAATAATGACTAGGACCCAATAGTATAAGGAGATGCAATATTTTCTTTATCGAAACACATGTACTGTACATGTAGCATTAATCAGCCGCAAGAATAGCTTATATAAGACGCAACAACCCCTCACCCACCTCACTGTTGATAGATTCCAAGATGGCGTCTATCAATTGCGGTGTCATGGCAGCGCACAGTGGTGAACAATGTCAGTTATCAGATGCGCGCCAAAACAGAAAATAAGCGCACCAGATGCTCCGGATAAGGTATGTGACAGGCACGAGCTATGGCGGGGGAGGGGGTCACATGCAGCTCATTATCTGTGAGTAGAGGGGATACAGGTAGAGGGGGAAGGGTTATTAGTTGCCGTGTAAGGAGAGTATTGAAGACAATGGTGATGCTATCGCTGACCATTGGGCGACATAAACCCTTCACTCACCCGCGTCCGCCGCCATCTTGGATCTGACACCTGTCCGCCGAGCGCCGTGCCTTGGCGGGATATGTAGATCAATGATTCATATTATACTTCGTGTTTATAGCAAAACAATCATGTAGCTGCACAGTAGATGAATAGTGTTAAATATACCACTTTCTATATAAAAAGACTGAGTGCAGCATTTTGTGTATAAAATGGAGTACTAGAATATATGTAATAAGAATGAAATTGTAAGTAAATCACATACCGCAGCTCATCCCAAAGGTCTGTGTGAGTGCATGAGCTTGTACACAAGCAGTATTTGTAGGCTAGGTTAGTGTGTTATGGAGCACGTTTGTGTCTGTAAATAAGTAAATGTAAGGCCGCATTTTGCGGCGCATGGCGAGGAAGTGTTATCATGTGTGCACTAGCGGTATACAACATGTATTTGTAGGTGTGTCTACACCAGCGGTACACAACATTCTTTATAGGCCTACTTTGAACTGAAATGGTGACCATACAAAGGTATATATTTTAAGTCAAGTATGAGTGGAGATGAGTGTAGTTTGAGTGACACTATCTTGTATTCGTTGGTAGGATTTTATATTGTGCTAATTGGTGTAATGTTTCTGTAAGTAAATGTAAGGCCAAATTTCACGGCGCATGGTAAGGATGTGTGTGTACACCAGCAGTATACAACATGTATTCGCAGGTCAGGTTAGTGTGCTATATGGTGTAATGTGTCTGCAAGTAAATGTAAGGTCACATTTCGCGGCACACACGAGAGAATGTGTGTGTGTACACCAGTAGTATACAACATGTATTCGCAGGTCAGGTTAGTGTGCTATACGGTGTAATGTGTCTGCAAGTAAATGTAAGGTCACATTTCGCGGCACACACGAGAGAATGTGTGTCACGAGCATGTGCCGCAAGAGATTCACTACACTGATATTAAAGTCGGCATTAAATTCTTTGGGTCCGACCTCAAACGGCGAAGGGTACTCCAGTAGTGATAAAATATGTTCACATAAGCTAAGGGTCGGGTAAACCTTACCTGCGCTATTTAATTAAAGTTTCTTTCTGTTGTTTTATGGTTTTTAATTTTCACACGCGCGACGGTCGTTGTGTATTATAATCAAAGGGCGAGTCTCCCTCTGAATGTACGTCTACCCTCGGTGTGTGAGAGTTACGGCTCTAGGGAAGGATTTATACTACGTTAATTACACATTGACGATCCTACAGGAAGAGGAGGAGAACGATCATTTTACTGTCGCCCCTTCGCGAAATCATTTTACATTTCTCATTAATGCGCTGTAATAAATCTCGCGTTGGGCCGATAACCGGGATATATGGCGATTGTGAGACGCTTCGAGGATTAAAAACCCCCCGTCCGCCCTCCGGATCTCAGAATACCGCTGTAGTGCTAGAGTGATGAGACGCTCTGAGAACGAAAAATCTCCCCTGTACCAACGCAGAACGCTCTGTCTGAAACGCAGACTAACACTCGGGTGGCGAAGCTGATGAAGGAGGTGATCCGAGTATTATAAATTCCTTCCCTGTCCTCCCTGAAATTTAGGCTAAATCTGTGACTGTGCAGCTGGGGTTATAATCAACCCCAAGGATTTAAAACCTCTCGAACATCAACCGGATCTTAGTCACTAACTGTGACTATGGAGCTGGGGTGATAAACAATTCTGTGGATTAAAAACCTCTGTGGAATGTCCTCAGTATCTCCTGTATTCACTGTGACTGTTTAGCTAAAGTTATAATCAACTCCGACCTCCCTATTTGTCTCACGAGTCACGATCTATAACTATAACTATAACTGCGACTGTGCTGTTTGGTGATGAAAAAACCTCCTGACCACACTCTGGCTCTCATATTAACACTTACAAAAACAAACACTTCGCATGACACGGTACAAACAGAATCACATCGATATGCAGCTTATCAAAAGTGATTCCCATGACACAGTACACGCAGATTCACTCCGGAATGTAGCTTATAGATAGTGATTCCCATGATACGGAACACACAGATTAACTCCAGTATGCAGCTTATCAAAAGTGATTCCCATGACACGGTACACACAGATTCACTCCGGTATGCAGCTTATAGAGAGTGATTCCCATGACATGGGACACACAGATTCACTCCGGTATGCAGCTTATATAGAGTGATTCCCATGACATGGAACACACGGATTCACTCCGGTGTTCAGCTTACTTTTAATACTTTGCTTTAATACTTTTTCAATGAAATTACGACCATACAAAGTAGGTATTTTAAGCCAAGTATCAATGAGTGTAGGTTTGAGTGGCACGATCTTGTAGTCTTGTTGGTGATTAAGGCCGTCTTATTCCTTAGACACAGCTGTTAATTGGTTAATTGGCCCATGTAGCTAATGGCTACAATAAGCGACCTACAGTTTATAGTGGAATCCGAACCACATTTTTGCCTTGGTATATACGAATTGGTCTAATTTTCAGGATAGTACTACAACTAGTGCGGACGTTAATCTACACCAAGGAGTATGACACGGTACAAACAGAATCACTTCGATATGCAGCTTATCAAAAGTGATTCCCATGACACGGTACACACAGATTCACTCCGGTATGGAGCTTATCGAGAGTGATTCCCATGACACGGAACACAAAGATTCACTCCGGTATGCAGCTTATCGAGAGTGATTCCCATGACACGGTACAAACAGAGTCACTCCGGTATGCAGCTTATCGAGAGTTAGTCCCATGACACGGTACACACAGATTCACTCCGGTATGCAGCTTATCGAGAGTGATTCCCATGACACGGAACACACAGATTCACTCCGGTATGCAGCTTATCGAGAGTGATTCCCATGACACGGAACACATAGATTCACTCCGGTATGCAGCTTATCGAGAGTGCTTCCTATGACACGGTACAAACAGAGTCACTCCAGTATGCAGCTTATCGAGATTGATTCCCATGACACGGTACAAACAGAGTCACTCCAGTATGCAGCTTATCGAGAGTGATTCCCATGACACGGAACACATAGATTCACTCCGGTATGCAGCTTATCGAGAGTGCTTCCTATGACACGGTACAAACAGAGTCACTCCAGTATGCAGCTTATCGAGAGTGATTCCCATGACACGGTACAAACAGAGTCACTCCAGTATGCAGCTTATCGAGAGTGATTCCCATGACACGGAACACATAGATTCACTCCGGTATGCAGCTTATCGAGAGTGCTTCCTATGACACGGTACAAACAGAGTCACTCCAGTATGCAGCTTATCGAGATTGATTCCCATGACACGGTACAAACAGAGTCACTCCGGTATGCAGCTTATCGAGAGTTAGTCCCATGACACGGTACACACAGATTCACTCCGGTATGCAGCTTATCGAGAGTGATTCCCATGACACGGAACACACAGATTCACTCCGGTATGCAGCTTATCGAGAGTGATTCCCATGACACGGAACACATAGATTCACTCCGGTATGCAGCTTTTCGAGAGTGCTTCCTATGACACGGTACAAACAGAGTCACTCCAGTATGCAGCTTATCGAGATTGATTCCCATGACACGGTACAAACAGAGTCACTCCAGTATGCAGCTTATCGAGAGTGATTCCCATGACACGGTACAAACAGAGTCACTCCAGTATGCAGCTTATCGAGAGTGATTCCCATGACACGGTACAAACAGAGTCACTCCGGTATGCAGCTTATCGATAGTGATTCCCATGACACGGTACAAACAGAGTCACTCCAGTATGCAGCTTATCGAGAGTGATTCCCATGACACGGTACAAACAGAGTCACTCCAGTATGCAGCTTATCGAGAGTGATTCCCATGACACGGTACAAACAGAGTCACTCCGGTATGCAGCTTATCGAGAGTGCTTCCTATGACACGGTACAAACAGAGTCACTCCAGTATGCAGCTTATCGAGGTTGATTCCCATGACACGGTACAAACAGAGTCACTCCAGAATGCAGCTTATCGAGAGTGATTCCCATGACACGGTACACACAGAGTCACTACATGCACATCGATTCGTTTGAGCTTATTTAATGACAAGTCATATTATAAGGTAACAAGTTAAACGACACCAGTCATTATAATTAACATAGTCTAATTACGCTCATTAAATCGTCCACAGCCGATCCGTGACAGTTCTGTATTTTAATTTGGTTTAAATAAATCTAAACCAGGTTGTTCTCGTTAATTAATATGATGAATGTAAATTATTTTATTTGTATCACTAATGAAACATAGTTACATCTCATTGATTGTGCATTTCTCATTTATTACAACAGTAATAATATCAATAATGTAATGCTGTATACGGCAAGTTTCATATTTGACCAATCCTCCTGTCCCAGATTTGGACAATGAGAAAAAAGCTCCGACATTTTTAACGCACTTGTCGGAAGGAGGATCAAAGATGTTAAAAGTATTTTCACATCGTTATTAGCGGAGTACTGGAAAACGGTTGAATAGACTTTGTATTTCATAAAATTTTAAATAAACACAATGGAAAAAGATTTTGGAATTTTGTCATAAAAGAATTGTTTGATTACAAATAATTGTATACCTAACACTAAAGATATCTTTTCAAAAATTCATGGCATATAAAGTTATTTTTTGAATTTTAAATTAAATATTAAAATGGCTTATAGTTGAAAGAAAGAAATTTATAAAATCTAAGCCTAAATAAACATGCCCCACTAAACCTTTAAATATTTATTATTGTGAATAAACTAATAAAATAAAACATTTTAGAAGGATGTTACATGTTATTATTGCAACATAAATTGAAATATCTTATCTTACTAATATTAGGCTATAAATCTGAAATTTGGTGAGTTTGTGTGTGTGTGTGTTGCTGAATCACGCATAAAATACTGGACGGATTGGGCTGAAATTTGGCATGATGATAGCTCACATTCCCGATTAACATTTAGGCATATTCTAACCTCAAAATTCCTTTCGGGCTCCGCCCCAGTGGCTCTGTAGTTCCCCATCTTAACCTTATGCGTATTCATATTTAAAGGGAATTAAAGAATGTACTCAGCTGTTTCAACTAAAAAAATCTGTTCTTGATATGCAAAACCATTAAAAGTTATAAGATTTACCAACAGGGTGCAGCACTGTATTTTTTATTGCATTTATGAAAACAGCTAATTTGAGCCATTTGAACTAAGCAGCAACATAAAACTGTGATATGCAATGAGAACTGCCAAAGTTGGACTCTTTACAGTTATATGTTTATGTTTTTAATTTCATGAATAATTTGTGATATTTTGCAAATTCGCGATTTTTTTCATGAGATTTTTTTCTCTGTTGTTTAGGTTGTAGTGGTAGAACATTATGGCTATGGTAGTTGTGTAATACTAAAGTATTCCTAATTTAAAGAACCAAATTTTATCAAAATGTGTCTTCTCCCATTGCAAACGCAAAAACAAAGCTTGAGTATAACTGCAATAAGTATTTTATACTTATATGCCAACCCCGTACGAAAGACGGGTACTATGCTAGTTTAAAATACATATGACAATACCCCCGCCGCAGCAAACCTGCAGACTAAGCGAATTTCCATTTGCCTGACCGAATTTACACTAAAATGACTCCTTAAAAATATCACATTTATTCCCTATTTAAATAACATTAGTTTAACGAGGTTTGCTGCAACAGAGAGGGTAAAAAGGTATTATTTTGTAAAATATAATAGTTTAGTATGAAATGAATGCAATTTCCCAATTTTATCAAAATATGTTCATAAACAAGCAAACTACAGCAGTTTACTTATTCTCCATAAGAATAATATGGGCATTTTTATTTACAGATTTTTGTAATTTTCTCCGTAACCATTAGGCACATAATAACGCTTCAATATACTAAATTAGCCATTTATAAACTAATTTCAACAAACAGTCAGTCAATAACCCAACGTTTTGGTTTTGTTCCTTACAAAAACAAACATATTTTACAATGGATACGAACATTGTACACAAGTTGCTTACTACATTTTATATAATTGAGATCCATTTGAGCTAAAATATTTTATGAATGATTAATAGTTGAGAAACGTTTATCTTAAAATATTTATTAAACATGTTAAAGTGTAATCACTTTTCAATGGCCCACCTTCACACCCTACGACGCTAGGATCTAGCCCGGAACTGTTCAACATTACTTCAGGCTAGTCCTAGAGGGTCGCGACATTATCACTTGGATACAACCTTTTGCTGATTTGGCGGGATTTGAGCCCTGAACCTCGAGATCCGAAGCCTCGCACTCTACCACTAGACCACCTTGCTCTCTAAAAAGACATACTATGTTTATGTTAAATTTGATGGTTCACGAGTATATCTCTGGATCATAAATGGAACTTATCTTAAAAATAACATTGCTTCGTGATTTTACTTAAATTGCATTATTGTATTATCCATGCATATTTCGTATATTGCTTCGGAGTCTGGCGACAGCTAGCCTGTAAAAGTACTGTTATTTCTTTTATCCTTTTTGTTTAACTGGTTCTACAATCAATTGATGTTAAGACTACCAAAATACGCGAGTAGAGAATTTTGTCTCGTTGCATGGGTTGTAGTGTGACGGGGGTGTGTTTTTCTTTAAATGAATTCGATTATTCTTCTCGAGAAGAAAGTTTTACTTTAGACTTTTTTTATGAAATCATTATACATATTTTTCTATACGAGTAAGTACAATCTATTCTTGTTGAGATTGAATCTTGTGACTCCAAGATGGTGATAGCCTGCGTATTACCATAGATTAAACAACCAATAAATATATTACATACCCTTTAATTTTACAGACCCTCCCTTGTCTCTAATAAAATATCTCGACCATAACTAAGCTCTCATATCTGCTTTATAGTACTTTGAACATGCAATACCGTTCTACTTTTCAACGTCTTTGCCATCAACTCAAGTCCATATCAGACTAGAATGCTTTAAAAGATAATTCAAGCCCTCGCAAGAAAATGACACTACTGTAGACACAAACAGTCTCAATACATTTTGTTCTCAATTGAATGCCATATGTTTATTAAAATGTTCATTAAATAACAAAATATTATTTTGATTTTCCCATGCAAAGTATATGGTTGATTTGTCTAAATGAGTGTTTTAGACCTACTCAGTTATACAGGCCATTCTCAATATGTACAGTCTACTGTGGTAGTCTTCAGCTGAATACCTTCAGTTTTGAAAATACGAGAACGTGCAAATAGATAACACAAACAAAAAATACACAGAAACACGACGGCAGCTTTAGTCGGGTGCGAACAAAGCGGAAGTCAATGCTTCAATGACTAGAGTGTGAAGCCCCATCGCATTGGTCCACGTCACTCAGCCTCATAAACCAGTCCAGAGAGATCGTAGACTGTACCGAAGATCTGTGACCGAGGTTGGAATCATCTGTGACTTGTGAGAGGACCGCCCTCCACAGCCGCGGGGGGAGGAGGCACCTTCCACCTTCCATCCATGAGAATAATTACACATTGTGATGTGATCAGGCCTGTTATTAGAACCACTCTACAATTCTAACGACCCCTTCTGATTGATTTAGCTTATCCGATCGACGGGAATGGCAAAGATAGAAATATCACTCCTTCGGGTGACCACTGGCGCTGGTCCGACGATCCGAATGCCGGGATAGTTGGAACATTAGTACTAACGAGAAAATACCTAGAGCTCCAAGGACATTGGGGTTTTCACCAACGAACAACTTCATGCAATTCTGGATTGAGGGACTGAAACTTTTCATTTTAACAGTCCACTTCCTCCATCTGATCTAGAACTGCTAACACGTGTTATGGTTTCTTGTTGGTAATGGGTTTTCCTTTAAGCTGCATTCACAGAACAGAATTGTAGTATTTCGTTTCACGGTCAACATTTTAACTTACAGAACTTAACTACTTAACTTTACACAATCTCCGCTAGAAGGCTGGATTTTTATGAAATGCTAGAGCGTTTGTATGTTGTACACGTAGCATCGTTATCACGTTCTGTGACAGAAAGCCTCGCGAGAATTATTTGAATCAAAATATAGGTAAAAGCATAGATGTGTGAATTCACATTTTTTTCATATTAAATTGAGACCCCTATAATGTGTCAAGCTTTTTCAGAAAGAGTGGGTGATGACGTCACCACCCTAGGTTTTCTCAAGCACTCTCAGCCCTCTACATCTTGTGACCTCAGGGTATAAATCTGGGAGTTCCGGTTCCGGGGTAGCCTGTGATTGTAGCCTGTCCGGACTATTCACTAATGGCCGTTTACAGCTGGGAGTGGTGGTCAGGTGGTAGTAGCTACACGCGAACCTAATGGGGCTGATCACCGACAAAGGTAACCACGATTTACAGCTACTTGACTTGATTGTTTCCAAATTGAGGGCTGTTAGAGTAAAGGGATTTAGAAATAAGTTACAGTAGGAAAGAGTGAATAGTTTATCGTATAAACCGTTCCCTTTTAAGCGTACAAGAAAGCGACATCACAGAATAACACTGAAAGTCATTCAACAGCACCAATTGTTTAATTATTGTCAACAAAAACATAGAATGTACATAAATTATTAAGTTTGGTATACTTTGCCAATATAGGATCATAAACGTAGAATCATAGTTTTAATTGGTGAATTTGAATTAGGAATAAATATAGTATTTTTTCACTTTTGTATAATCCAAACGAATCTTTCTAATTGACGAAGTCTACTGTTAAGGGTGGCGTTTCATATAATTGTCAGTAAAAAATCGCATGTCTGTGTACTTATTATGTAAAATGGGATTTTCAAAATTGTTAAAAATGTATTCTAAGGTTTTCTTGTTTATTATGTAACCAAGGAATTTATTTTTAATAGCTAAAGTAACAATTTAAACATTAATAATGCCAGATTTCTGGATTATTTACAAGGGAACATAACTCTAAATCAATTCTGTGACGTTAAAAGCAACTTAGGTCAATGGGGACTGCTTATAGTTCGTAGACAAATATAGGAATATTTATCAGTGCACTACAGAAATGTGAATTTTTGCCATTTAATCATGTGCTTGTACAACTAACGTTTTTTTGGGTTTTATAGATTTAGAAAGACAACTTTTATAAATTCATTAGTTCAATACTATTTAAATTGGAACAAACAAACTTTAAAATATCCCAATTATGCTAACGCCTTTTACAGACACAACATCTTGAGGCTTACATATCTGTGTTGTGAATTGCCTGTGGTTAAACAAGGCGCTTTCTGTCCCCATATCATCATGTTTCTGATCACTCCCTCCCAATATCTTATCAGTAGGGCCGAAAGTGACTCTTTACCACACTAGCTCAAGTTCAAGGGTCAAAAACACTCTTCTGGCTTGTGCGATGACCTATATTTGCTATTTTATATTTTCTCCTCATTGTTCTTCACAATGATCCAGAGAAATTATTGTTTACTTCCTTTCCCCTTTGTAAAATAGTAAGCTTAAACCTCATTTTGTATCATAAACCAATAACCTTACCGAGGTTGAGGTATTTAGGGTTACGATTGTGTGAATGAATGGACAGAAGACCAACATAAAATATCGTAATCGATTCAAACTGTAATTTTTTTTAAATTTAATTTACGTCAGTCAGTGGTGGGCTTTCTATAATTAAAAAGTACCTTAAATTGTACACTAGAAATGCTGCAAAATCTATTATGCTAACATTCAAATGCTAAAATCTATTGTGATCGAAACTGATTACACACCGACAGTACAGTCCTGGTTAAACTTCAGTTATCTGAAATCAGACTTACCATGAACAGAGTTGTTCTCCAGGACAAATTATCTCTCTTTGAAATAATGTTGTTTTATTTTATATTTTTTATGTAATTGACATCTTCTCTTGCTTTAGGTGTAGTAAAAAGTCTCGATACGTTGTTGATAAACAATCTGTTACTCAGCTAAAATACCAGATTATTATTTCCAGTGAGTAAATTAGAATTACAATACAACCAACAATAAACTACTATCGAACAATTAGATTATTTGGAATTTAAACTAAAAAATTGTAAATATGTTGCAGCTGACATCTTCGAGTCCAAATCCTATTTATACTTCTCTGACCCTGAGGGATAAAAAGATTTATTTCAGTACCTACTGTAATGGAAACAACCATCTTCACAGGGGTATACCCTGGACCCTGGGCGTGCTTTCTGTAAGTTAACAATTAACTCAATTCACTTCAGGACTTGACTAAGTTTTATAATAAAGTTTCAAATCTAATGGTGTTTTCCTTAGTATAAAATCAATGTTTTTCAATAACGGATTTCAAAAAAGTAAACCCATATTTTATGTTTATTTGTGTTAACTAATCACACTTAGATATCCAGTACCGGTGGACCGAGCCTTTCTCGCTTGTATTTAATTGGGTTTAATCGTTAAAAAATATCGTAAATATACATCTTATAATTTACGAAAAACATTTTTTTTTACATACCATAGACACTTGATCGCTGAAGTAATAACAAAGAAAGAAAAAAGGAAAGAAAAGAATGAAAAAAGTGCTTTATTCTTCACAACTTATTTACAAGTGATACAATAAAAACAAAACAAACATAACAATGGTTTATTTGAATGAAATAATAACAACTCTGTAATGTAAAAGTATGCAACTAAACAAAAATAATATACACTCTTAGAGTGCTACTTGCACAGAATTTGTCTCCCCTCTAGCCATTGAATCCCGAGGTTCTACTTTTGGGCTCACCAATGATAGCACATAAAAATATGATATTAAACAAAATCATTTTAGACTAAACTAAAACATGCCTCGTCTTGCAGTTCAAAAAGTAAAAAAAAGAAAAAGAAAAAATACACACACTATTTGAACTGCAAGACGAGGTATGTTTTAGTTTAGTCTATACTGAGCAGTTCAGGGGCTACAAAAAGGGATTTAATAAAATCATATTACTGTAGTTTTCAACAACAATTTTTAGCTTTTTCACCCCTACTTATAAAGAA